>NC_138167.1:54963841-55563841 GCF_964165515.1 Mesoplodon bidens
CGCGTACCGCAAAAAAACAAAAAATAAAAATAAAATTTGGGGGCTTCCCTGGTGGCGCAGTTGTTGGGCGTCTGCCTGCTGATGCAGGGGACACGGGTTCGTGCCCCGGTCTGGGAGGATCCCACGTGCCGCAGAGCGGCTGGACCTGTGAGCCATGGCTGCTGAGCCTGTGCTCCGCAATGGGAGAGGCCACAAGGGTGAGAGGCACGCGTACCGCAAAAAAAAAAAAAAAAAAAAAAAAAAAACAGCAAGAAGGGGGCTTCTCTGGTGGCACAGTGGTTTGAGAGTCCACCTGCCAATGTAGGGGACACGAGTTCGTGCCCCGGTCCGGGAGGATCCCACATGCCACGGAGCGGCTGGGCCTGTGAGCCATGGCCGCTGAGCCTGCGCGTCTGGAGCCTGTGCTCTGCAACGGGAGAGGCCACAACAGTGAGAGGCCCGCGTACCGCAAAAAAAAAAAAAAAAAAAAAAAATAGTGGATATATGTAAAATGTAGCATTATTATTATTATTATTTTCATCTGAACTAGGCACTGGCCATGCACTTAGAAATAATTTCCACATAGATAATTTGGACCACAGTGTTTGATCCCTGCAGTGAGTTGCCCGTTGTGGTGAAGAACCAATATTAATCTGTGAGAAAATTGGATTGAAGTGTTGAACCTGTAGTCATGGAGCAGATCAAATGCACTCCTTTTGATTAATCACTAGGGAGACCAAAAGGCAGGCTGGATGAACTAGTAGAAAAAAATAAATAAATGAAGCAGGTCCTGCTTTATGGACACTAGACCATAAATTCATTTTCACATGCTAGAGCAACATATAGTGTATTTATTTCTATTTAATGCTGTGGCATTATATAAATTTAACTCTTTATTTACATGTTCCTAAAATCTCCACAACACCCCATATCTAGTGTTAACTTATCTTAGTGCTTATTAAACAATTATGGAATTACCTCATTACTGGTCTCTACTATTGCTAGGTTATAAACTCCTTGAGGACAGGTGTTCATTATTTCTAATGCTGTGTACATAGGACTGCATTTGATGTATGACACTCATTCATTCATTGAACAAATATTTTCTGGGTATCTACTTTGTACCAGCTATGTGCTAGATGCTAGGAATATAGTAGTGAACCAAGCAAACATGTTTCAAAATGTTTATGTTTACATAAAATTACTAATATATTTGATGGAATGACCTAAGTGTATAATTTTGTCCCAAGAAAATTTACTCTTTATAGCAGTATTGGGAAGCTGAAAAGAAAAGCCTCAGAAAAAGGGCTAAATCATATAACAAAGAATAATTATAATTTCCATACATTTATGAACTATAATAACACCACTTTTGTACAAAGATAATAGTTATATCCCTTCCGAGGAAAATTTAAGAAATTTGTAGGAAAAGCAGCTCTTTAATCTCATTTTCTCCAAAGAGGCTTAGAATAAAACCTGGATGTTACAATTATGGAAGTATTTAAAGATATTTAGTACTTTTGAAAATTAGGCTTGCTCCATTTTATTATTTTCTACTTCAGTAAACTTTTGTATCAGATTTCCAAACTTTCTTCTTCAAATTCTGAATTTTCTGGAAAAAATATCTTCTGACAGCTGAATATTCTTTTGTTGTGGATCTAATACAGTTTTTAGGAAAAAAAAATCTAAATACGGTTATTTAAGTGAAAAATATCTAAAAAGATATTATATGATAACTTTACATTATCCAGATCCCGGACTAATTCAAGTATTAGTACATTCTATGGGTTAGGAATAGTAATAATATATATCACTCAAAATCGGTATTCTCACACTTCTTGGAACTTATTCAAAGTTCTTTTTTATTCTAGCCATTGGTGCAGGAACCAAACAATTGTATGTAGGCTTCAACCAGCTTCCCATAAGTACTACCAGTTAGCATTTTTCCTCTGCTATTGATGCTAACTTCTCACTCCCTGTCTTGGGTCATCCTTGATGCTGCAGTGTGAACCTTGAACTGTAATCAATGCAGGGAGGGGAGGTGATGCCCCTGGGGACACTCTTAACCAATGGGGAATAGCAGTGGATGAACGCTTCCCCTTTCATTCTATGTGGGGTAATTCTCAACCACATTTATGAAGCTCCTTAAAGATCACAAGGGATGGAGTACCAGTGCCCACAGTGGTTGCCAACAAGATAAAGCATTTTTCTAACCCTCTCCTGTTCATATTGCTTTTTCCTCATATCTGCTCCCTGGGATCATATTTAAAACAACCAACAATAACAACAAAAACACTAACTTCTTCTATACCTGTGTGTCAGACTTTGCTTTGGAGAGATCCGGATGAAGATAGATCCCTTCTCCAAAATAAGAAAATACAGCACTTCCTAAATATGAGCTTATATTCACCATAATAATTTAACTTTTAAGGACATCTGTGTAAACTACTCAGGATGGTTAATCTTTTAAGATAATTGTGAAATCAATCATCTGCATTAATCTCCAATTCAGCTGCTAAGAGGTCTTGTATTTATTATTCCCGATAGAATATTTTGCTTGTTTTCATTAAGTGAATTCTTTACCTGCTGGGTGAGTAAACTAAGTCTTTTGTGGATTCCTGGGCAGGAGCCCAAATTTCTAATAAGACTTTGATAAGAAATACTTCTCGCATTCTTCTAGTTCACCTACACTGCAGGAAATTAAGATTAAAAGTGGGGAGCTCTTTAACTAGGCCAGGGGGGGAAAAGAATAAAACTTAAACTTTCTACAAGATACACTTTCAAACTAGAAGGGATTTTTTTAAACCCAATAGCCTGCAGTTCTCACTTGAAATGTCAGGAAATTAACCATGAGATGGGGTCAATCACACAGGACTTGGGCTTTTCCAACTTTTTTTTAATCTTTCTTTATTAATGTCCTGCTTTTTTTCTCTGTTTCTTTATAACTTAGACCCATAGTACATTTTCATGGGAAGTGCAGTAGGATATTAGTTTTCTTAATCGTCTATCTTGTTAAACCATTGGCTTATTCCTTCATATTTAAAAATAGTAACAATAAACACATTATAGTGAGTCAAGCTTTTCCCCCATAAAGGGGCATTTTCTTACAGGAGAATAAATGTTACAGATTTTCTCTTTTAAGCATTCATGCTTGTCTCTTTGATATTTAAGGATCTGTGTGAAAGACTTAAAGGCTTTTTAAAGAAAGAATAAATGGAAACAATAATTCTATGATTTATTTCCAACTTTTTTTTGTGGTACACGGGCCTCTAGCTGTTGTGGCCTCTCCCATTGCGGAGCACAGGCTCCGGAAGTGCAGGCTCAGTGGCCATGGCTCACGGGCCCAGCCGCTCCACGGCTTGTGGGATCCTCCCGGACCGGGGCACGAACCCATGTCCCCCGCATCGGCAGGCGGACTCTCAACCACTGCGCCACCAGGGAAGCCCTTCCAACATTTTTAATTAACCATTCTCTGGAGAGGCAAAACCTAGGTTCAAGTCAGTTTATACCAATTATTACTCAGATAAATGTTTTTAACTTCAAGTTCTTCACCTATAAAATGGAGAAATAATAGTGTTTATCTCCTGGGATTGTGCGGATTCAATACAATGAGCTTAATTAAATGTTTAACATCATAGGGCTCAACAAATATTATCATTCTTATCATTATTAACATTATCATCATTGGCATCATCATCATCATCATCATTGTCTTCAAATGTCCAATGATATAAAACAGGGAAAAGCGTTAAACACAGGTTATTTCATTTATTCCACACAACAGGATATGAGGCATTGATTACTCTCAGCTTTAAAAGTGAGGAAACTAGGGCCCACAAAGTTTGAATAAAATTTCCACAAAGTTTCTAAGTGACAGAGCTGAGAGATAAACCCATGTCTGTTCAGCAGCAGAGCTCATAATTTTCTAGTATGGAGTTGCGAAACGTCAGAAATCTGTGAAACTAAACTTATCCATGGCATACGGTTTTTGATCATTTGAGAAAATCTTAGCTATTAAGATTATTTTTTGCTATTTAATTGAGAATCCTCTACTTAGCTTATTCCGCATCAAGAACGTATATTCTGATTATTGTCTAAATTCACTGGTACCAGTGCATTGTTTCACATCTCATATTTCCTTTTTACTCTGCATGTCAGAAGTTATAAAATAGTCAACATATAATTCTCAAAGAAAATATCTATTTCTGTGGCATGTTTTTAGCAAATAATAATATATCTTTAGCACTTTGAGTTAATGCATGGGTTATGTATTAAATAATCATTTTTTCTATTTCTTATTGCTTACAAATGAATAATATTAAAAAAGAAGAAATCCTATGTCCAAAATATGGCTTGAAAGCTCTAAATATTGATGTGTTCTCCTAAGATACATCAGACTTATTTATTACAGGGCTTTCTAACATCTAGTGAATTTCTCTCTCTTTTCCATTTCCATTTCTTTTCTACCAGCTGCAAATGTAAGTTTAATAAGTTATGAATATTGGAACTTCACAGTCCACTCCTATAATTCCACTCGCTTGGTGACAACTTCAGCTGATCATTTGCAAAGATGATCTGAAAACACTTTGACGTCTACCCAAATCATAACCTATGATACCAAGAAAAAAAGCTTCCTGTTAGCTTGTGAGTTTAAAACTTAAAACCTTAGGCTGCTTTTGTGGTTCTACCTCAGAAACATGGTCTTGAGAAAGCCAGGTTGCAGCACTTTATTTGAGCATACTTCATTATTTCTATCAGCACTCGGTGAATATTTCCTTAATGACCACTCTTCTTGGCACTGAGAGCAAAACAGACAAAATCCTGCCCTCGTGAAATGAATATTCCATGGACAGATGATGAAGCACAAGGACTGAGAGGGCAGCTCACCAGCCATGGCTCCAGAAGGCCACTCACTGTCCATTCACTGAATAAAAAAAAGGGAGTCTGTAATCTGGCAAAAAGCACTGAACTTTGAATCAGGACACCTGACGCTTTTCCTTGGTGTTAACTAAGGCCAGTTTTTGAATCCCTTTGGCATCCATTTTCTCATCTGCAAAAGTAGGATGATGTCAGTTCCTCTTAATTTTCACTCTTTGTGCTTAAAAATATGAGATGACTTCACTTTTCCTACAAAATCAAGTCTAAATTTCATATTAAAGATCCCAGCAGAACTAGCTTCAATTCCCCAGGTCTTATTTCCATTGACTAAGACAAGTCCTCCCCTATCCTTCTGGCTAAATCCTACTACACTTTTACGACTTATTTTGAAGGAAATTTCCTTTGAGACATTTTGAATGTTGTCAATTTCCTGCCTTCATAGATAACATAATGGGATACATATTTAGTATATTTAGAAGTGTTTCCTTTGGAGGGCTTTTTGGATGTGGAACTAATGAGTCAAATAGGGTAAAAAATATTAAATTACCAAACTACCAATATGATTTCCCAAAAACTTGAGATTCACCAGCATTTTATGAGAATATTTGTTTCAAAAGATTGTGCTTAAGCCCGAGTGTTATTACCTTAGTTTTTATTTTGGCCAATTGTTTACCTACACACAGGACTCTACATCTTTTATAGATAAGTCAGTTGGGAACCCCTGCTTTACTCATAAGGTAGTTAATAAATGTCCAACATATTAAACACAGAGAATATAGTGTTAGTTGTCACATAAATCAGAAGGACACAGAACTTTGAGAGATGCAACATATTTGAAAAGGTATGCTGATAATTATGAGCAAGTGTATTTAGTTTGGTAAAAATTGAACTCACCTGATAGCTTTCCACTATTTTTTCTACAACATGCTCCCAATGAACAGATATCTCAGAAGATGATAAGACTTTTACGCCTACTGCTGTTGGGGCTTCACTGGGAGCTGAAATTTGATGAGAACATTAAATTCTTACAGAAGATGCTTATTTTGTGGTCATAAGTAATACATACACACATATTCATATACATGAATGTTAATACAGACAGATACATATACATACACATGTACACACACACTTTTTACAAAATATGGAAATCCATAAGGATTTCTCTGATATCTGTGAGCAAGAACCATACTAATATTTTTGTATTTCTTTTAACTAGCCTGTTTATGAAAGCCTGTGGATGCAAATTAAAATTTATTATGTTTAGCTTATCAACTCTATACTGTCAAAGAGGAAATTTTGTATTTATTACAGAAAATTAGTCATTACAATTAATTTTCAACTCTCTCACACTTCCTATTTAATATAAGCTAAAGATATACAGCAATATTTCCCTCTTTCTCTTTTATGTTTAAGCTAAGATCTTTTTTTTTTTTTTAAGATCCTTTGAAACAAGTTGTGACATCTACCACTTATTGTGCTCAGTAAAGCCTTTATAAGTCTAATCGTCCAACTGGGCATATAGTCAAATATGTATCAAAAGGCTCTGTTCAGTGAAAAAAAAAGTAATTTACATCCCTTACAAAATTTACACAAAGCAACTAAAGAAATCTTAGGCAGGAGTGATCAATTCTTATTGTCTTTTATTAACAAGCCATAATCCTCTTTTATGCTAAAATGTTCTGCACATGAACACTGTCGTCATTCCAAATCAAGGTAAATGTGTGGCACTGTGACTGATTTCTTAGTAGTAGCAGTGAAGATGAACACTTAAGTTTTGTCACATGCACGTTTTATGAGACTCATGAAACATTTAGGAAAGAAATGTAATTAAATACAGATGGCCATAACCAAAGAGATGACAAGCATGGCTTTTGCCTGATTACTTTAGCATCGAGTAAAACAGTAAAAAAATATATCATATTGGGTGTGAAGGTAACTTGTAAAATGCTTTACACTTTCATTTTCTCTGTGAGATGTACTTAAGTTGTTCAAACTATTGAGTCAAGTTATCGTACTTCTGCCAAATCAGAATGAGTGTAGATTAAATAGTCCTGAATTGATTATTAACTTAGAAATTTCTACTTGTTATTCTTTCTATGTATTTAATTGAGCTAACTTTAGAAAAGTATGCACGTGTTTGTGTGTGTGTGTGTGTAAACATATATATGATTGCCTTTCATGTTTGTATTGAAAGTAAAGATCATGGGATAATTTGAATAGATTTAAATTTTTAACAAATATGAAAGCTAATAACTCTATGACTGAAGAGCATAAATTCTAAGGGATAGCTAAGTGTTTATTGTGGACTAAAATTAGTGTAAATTGGGTAAATTAATAGATATTGTTTTTCCTCTAAGAGATCAGAAGAGTATTTCACATAGTTTTAAGTTTTAAAACCCTTCCATTTTTGCTTCTCACACATGTGCAAAGGGAAACTTGTCCAAGCACAAATGTGTTAGGTCAGAAGGCAACGAAAATCTCTATTTGCCTTTCTAGCCATTAATTATTTACATAATGCACGTTGAGTACAAAGGTATAATAAGGAAGTCTTACCTTTTTAAATAGGAAAATAAATAATAAAAGTGTAGCAGCTTAAATGGGAAATCATAGAAATCAATGTAATTAAGTTTAATATAAAAATATGTATCATTTAGCAGAGATATATAAAGTCCTCCAGAAGCATGCTCAGTTCAGTTAAAGTTTCTAGAAAAACAAAGAGCCAGTATCTGTGTTTTTTTTCCCCGAATAGCCTTTCAGATATCTTTTTTTCTTTCCAAGAAAAAATTTCAACTGGCTTTCTGACTCCTTTTTCATAGAATTATGCCTAAGTTCCCTTTAATGAAATTCTAGCATGCTACTGTAATGACAAAAGAAGTTACATAAATGATACAATACACAATTTTGAGTTAAAAGGAGAAATTTTATCCAAAAAAAAAGTGTATGTTAAGATTCCATCAAGTCTGGAGAATTTCTGACTGCAAAATTATAATCAAGAGTCCAGGAACAGGGGTCTAAGCCAAGGATTTTAGTGGAAATTTCCTAACTACCATAAACATGACCTAAAGGATGAAAGAGATTTTGGCGATTTTCCTGTCATTTAAATAGGGAGATTGACATTTTAATTTGGCACAAAATTTACTAACTCATTTACTAAATGTGTGGTATCTTAAAAAGATCTTAATAAGTAGGCCCGAAAGACAGCAAAAAGAATGCCTACTGGAGAAACAGAATCCTTCATCAGGTCAGTGGGGTCTTTCTTTCACCTACCGTCTTGCGCGGAGTGGATGACAGCTGTGAGGCTGTATGGTCCATCTCCTTTGTTGTTGAAAGCTTTGACTTTGACTTGAAATGCAGTGGAAGGGCGCATGGTCTCATCTTTATGAACGTAGCGGCCAGTATCTGGGTTAGTAACTGTCACTTTTTTCCATTCTTCCCCATCAAATGGCTTAAATGCCACTATGTAACCAAAATTGTTGCCGTAGTGGTATTCTCTTGACAACGGCTGAATAGAAATTGGAGTATTTAATAGGTTTAAGTAATACGGTTAACATGGGGAAAATCCTATGCAAACAATAAATATGCTACATATGGAAGCATGCTTTCTGTAAAAACATTCTTAGTTCATAAGTGAGAGCTGCCTGAAAAAGCCAGGGCACAAATGTGCTCCAACATGTGGTGACTTCATTTACCAAATTCGTTATTTCTGGAACACTCCACGGCGGCTCCCACTCTGGGCTTTTTTACCTTCAGCTCCTTCCTTCTAGGATGCTTTCCCATTTGTCAGAAGGTCCCTCTCTCACTTTCTTGAGGTTAAAAAGCCACTTGATGTTTTCCCTGACCACAGGTTCTGCCATTTCAAGACTCTTTCTGGAATAATCCATATATAATCCCCCCCACTTTATTTTTTTCTCTTTAATACAATAATAATGATCTACACTACATATTTTACTTATTGTCTACTTTACTGTCTCTCTCCACTAGTATAACATAAGTTTCATGAGGGCAGGGTTATTGTCAGTTTCATTTACCTAGACTCTAGAACAAAGCCTCAAGTAGTATTTATTCAATGGACAAGTAAATGAATTTCTTTAGAGTTGAAAGGTTATGGTAAGATAGTTAACAATGCTCTGGAATATCTGTATTGTAACCAAGCAATAGAAACTGGTCAGAGGAAAAAGAATGCGAAAGGAGGAAGGGATAACATTGCACTCATCTGTAGGAGACTGGTTATGGGTTCCGTCTGACTCCAGTGCTGAAGTAAGAGCCCTGTTTTGCATTATTTTCTCAGAGTTATTATTACATAACAATTGCTCAATAAAGAAGTCTGTGTCAGCCCTAACAATCCATTATTTATAAATAGTGACTCAAAACAAATTCTACTGAGTATCCATCATTTAGTCTTTTTTAGCCAATAAAGTAAATGTGCCCATTGTATATTGACTTTTTTTCACTAGAATATCAAAGTTACGTTGTCTTGAGGAAAAACCTTGAACTAAATACAACACAGTAGCTTGAATGTCCATAGGTTAATCAGGAATGTCTGTAAATGTACAAAGTTCAAAGGGAAAATAAGTTGTTCTTGGTTGCACAATATAGAAATCCTGACGCATGATCACAAGGATGTACAAAATATGATTTTACATTATTAATAGAATATCCTAACATTCCCACCATAATTTAAACATTTTTTCTTATTGATAGTTCTATACTTAATTTTTGAATTTTAGTAGATCAGAATTAGCTACAGAGTTTTCAAAAATTAGTGATTCTCAGGCCCTAGTCTCAGAGAATTGATTTCAAATTTTTGAAATAGGAATTTCCAATTCTGAATTTTTTGACAAGCTCCTCATCTTATTGTGATGCATATACCTACCTACACAGTTTGAGAAAATCAAACCTAAAGAAAGGAGTAAGATGTTAAAATTTTTCCAATATCTTCAGTTTTGTGTGATACACTGGCACTAAAACTGACAAATCATTTGAGATTTGAATAAAGAAAAGGCAATATTTTTCTAAATCTTACTTAAAAATGTGATTTAAATGCCAAGTATGAAATATGACTACAGAGCACAGAGTGAAGTCAATTTCTGCTAAATATCCATTTATTATATAAATCAATTTAACTCATGTAAAGAATAAAACCTGTCATTTTTCCTGTAGTTCTAAGAATCCTTTGGAGCCTTAGTTGTGTTCTTTGACTTTCTGCAGTGATTAAATACTAAAAATACGGATGCATAGAGCTATACAAAACATGTTACCTAGATAAATGTCAGATGTCTAATTCAGGCAAATCTATGTTACCAAAGCCTTTCCCACCCCCAGTATCTCTCTCACTTCAAAAATTCAGCTAAGGTGCATTGTTTTCCGGACATTATAGTCTCTGAATAAAAGCTCCCCTTTGGGTCATAAAAATTTAATACAATGTTTTGGACACCTCAATAATAAGTCATTTGTGGGGACTTCTAAGACTGACTAATGACAGATTACACATGGTGATGAAAGTAAGTCTCAAGTGAGAAAGCAAGCTCCAATTTGAAAACAGATGCTGATACAAAAGATTTTTTAACTGAATCTTCGGAGTTTTGAAAGTCCAGAGCAAATGTTATGAATTGCAGTTGGGTTACCAGGCCACAGTGAGTACAAAATATCTCTCTCTTGAATGAGACAGTTGAATGTTTGTTTAATCTTTAAACCTATGGATACTTTAGCATCAATAATCTGTTTTGGTATAAGAATTGCACTAAGCCATAATAAGCCAGGTAAAATATGGCATACATTTAAGAAAAAGATAATAATTTTAGTAATTTATTCTTGTTTGGGTTTGGGGCATTGTCTTTTATTTCAATTTATTTCAGGAAGCAAAATGGGTTTGAGATTAAGTATAGATAAAGCAGCCTATTAACATATGCAACTTCTTAGCACTTACCGCCCATGTTATGGTCAGTTCTCTGTTGCTTCCACCCCCACCTCCTACATCTGAAGGAGCCACATTAGGTGCTGAAACAAATAAACAAGTAAACAAAGCTACAAATGAGAGGCCCTGTAATTATTTTCTTATGTTAGAGTTCCTATTCTCTTAGAAACTGTACATTTTTTCTTTCACCAGGAAAGACAAGCTGCACACATGATCCACTCAGATACACTAACAATGCCGCATAGTTGCTGTAATAATGTTTTACTGCCAAGAAAAGAATTGGTTCAGTGCCACAGGAAACGTACTAGTTTCCTTCAACAAAGTAGTGAAGCAAATTTGCCTTCCCATCTTTTTTTTTTCTGTGTTCTTTTATTTAATATGGTTTTGAAAGATTAGATGTCCTTTATTGGGAAAATATTTCACAGCTAGCTTTGAACTCTATGACCTAACAACTCACTGTTGTGTTAGTTTTATGCCTCAATCTACAAATAACTGTTAAGAAACAGTGCATGTGCATTAACATAGGATTATGCTTCCCTGAGATATTTGGAAACAGAAATCTAATGCTGTTCTTATGCTCTTATTTTCAATCCCTAAATCTCTTCTGGAACCCTGTCCCATCAGTAACTCCAGTTCTCACCTACTTCCATCTTTTTATATCATCCTTCTATTTTTCAGTCTCTACTGTAATGACTATCCTTTTCAGTCTCTCCAGCCTTAAAAATCATCCTGTAATACTGTTTTCCTCTTAATCTCACCCTTTCCTGTCACTGAACTGCAAAGAATGATATATGACTATTTTTATACTTCACTCCATAATCACTTTTTAACAACCCATAATCTGTTTCCACTTTTTCATATTACTGAAATCACTCTCTCAAAAATCACAAAATTGCTTTTAACTACCAAGTGCAATGGCCTCTTTGCTTTTCTCTGAGTTATTCTCTCTCCTTGGAAGTCCTTCAAGGTGGGTGCTGTATCTTATCAGATTTGTATACTCTATCTTATTGTAGGATTTACCTTATTGGATTTGCATCTAATTGGAGTTATACAGATAATACTAAAGCATAGTTTGTTCCTGCACTCCAGGCAGTTGGAGACCAGCTACCCAGCTACACAGGTGAAGACCATGTTTTTACTGAGACATACATTTTCCCACACAACCGCTGGGGCTCAGTCTGAAATATCATTCCCGGCTCTTTTAGCATTTTAAAGAACAGATGAAATGTCAGTTCTTCCATGATTCCCCAGATAGTCCTTCCCTAAAGGAAACAGTCACACCTTCTACAGAGTACTCATTTACTGAATTACAGATCCTAGCAAGTAATTGTGATTCACAGATAAATACTTCAAAACTTCCTCTATGTTAGCCACGTAAATTCTTTGTTGAACTATGTACATTAATTGCACAGAAACAAACAAAATACAGGCTTTTCTTTATATCTATAAAACTATATGGTTTCCTTTCCTGATTAAGAAATTAATGTGAAGTTTGAGAGATATTATTTTATTATTCTATTTTATTATTTTATTATTTATTATTAACTCTCACTACTTGAATGTTAGAAATTAAACTGAGTGTATGGGAATGTTAAAAGGTAATTTACTTGTAGCAGTTTAGATGAAATACATATTGAAGGCTGGGATATTAAAATACTGCTGGAAACCCTTTAAGCCCCATAACTCATATTCTGAGCTTAAAATTTTACATGCTATACAGAAACAAAGAACATGTCTTATAATCAATGAATAAATCAAATTTTGTGTTTAAGTACAAATATTGTGGTCACAGGCAAATAATTTCAAAAATAACTCTAGAATACTTTAATTTATTATATTGCAATTTGTTGAATCAAATATTGCCTTCATCAGGACAAGTATTATTTGTCAAAGCATTTCACTATAATCTTTTTAATTATAATCAATATTAACCTTTGTTATTTAGAACAGAGCTAAAAATAGAGTATGTTTATATTAGAGTGAATATTTTCCCCATTTCATCACTTTTAGTTTCAGGTCTAACACACTTCAAATAAGTAATTCAAGATTATTTTGCTCTTCAAAGATCATCCATTGAGCTCACGATGCTGAAAATAAGACAAAACAAAAGCACAGAAATAAAGGTAGCTGTTTTTATTTTTTTTCTTTTTTGCGGTATGCGGGCCTCTCACTGTTGTGGCCTCTCCCATTGCGGAGCACAGGCTCCGGACGCGCAGGTTCAGCGGCCATGGCCCACGGGCCCAGCCGCTCCGCGGCATGTGGGATCTTCTCGGACTGGGGCACGAACCCGTGTCCCCTGCATCGGCAGGCAGACTCTCAACCACTGCACCACCAGGGAAGCCCTAGCTATATCTCTTAATAGAGTGTTTTATATCTTACTTGGAATAATAGAGTGTTTTATATTTTAATTTCCTTCTTTAAGCTTTGAATGTTCATTTGTAGCTTTAGGAGCTAAGGGATATTTTTTCACAAGTGGAATTGGCATATAACCTACATATTTGACATGAATCTGAGTACATAACTACTCTGTATTTGTATTCAGCCCTGCAGAAACAGGAGGACTTGGCCAAATACTGATTCCTTTCAGGGAAGTAAATCACCCTGAGCACAAGGAAGTTTACTTAACTTTAGGCTCCAGGGCATCTGAAGTGAGCAAAATAGATTTTCTCTTAACAATAAATTATTAAAAAGAATTTAAACAAATATTTAGGAAAAATGCAAAATTCTTGAATTAACAATGAATAAACAATTAAAGATAGTGAGGCTTTTAAACTTGTCTTTTTGCCATGATTTCAGTCTAATAATGATTCCTTAATGATGTTTATAGGAAGGTTTTCGTATTTCAGTTGTAGATATAAAAAAGTATTTAAAAAGAAAATCAAGCCAATGTCATGATTATTCTTTCCTATGAAAAGAAACGGTTGCCAATTTTACTTGTAAATTTGAATGCTTAAATAATTTGCATATAAGTAACATTTGGGGCTTTGGCGTTTTATTTAACAATAAAACTGGCGTTTTATTTAACAATGTACAAACTGCCTTGTGACAAATCCTAAATTATAAAAATCATGGAGTATAGGAAGAAAGGCCCTTGATTTAAAATATATGGACTAGGGCTTCTCTGGTGGCGCAGTGGTTTGAGAGTCCACCTGCCGATGCAAGGGACACGGGTTCATGCCCCGGTCCGGGAAGATCCCACATCCCGCGGAGCGCCTGGGCCCGTGAGCCATGGCCGCTGAGCCTGCGCGTCCAGAGCCTGTGCTCCACAACGGGAGAGGCCACAACAGTGAGAGGCCCGTGTACTGCAAAAATAAATAAATAAATAAACAAAATTAAATATATGGACTACTCAGTTTTTGTTAATTATTGCTTTCCATTTTCACAGAAATAAAGTTACCATGAATGTAGCTTCTCATTTCAATTTACATCAGAATTTCACTGTGATTCAAAACAAATTTTTTAGTAAGAGATTCAAAATGGTATGTAAATAATGCTCTAGGGTCTAGATAAACAAAGGGATTAAAGCCTTACATCTGCTTTTATTCTATCTATAAATATATTTTCTTTCTGAAGTCATTAATAAAATCAAATGAACTGTATAATATTTGGATATTCAAATGAGTTCTTCATAATCTTATGATCTCCTGCTCTGATGGTGGACCAGATTGCTAACATTCTTTATGCATCTACCATGTTAAATTGATGCTCTTCCCAGGTAAAAATTATATAGAGTCTGAAATAGTTCACAAAAACATTAATGTCTTTAGATCTTATCAGGCCAAAATTGTAGTTTGCTTATTAATCTAGACTTTGTTCTCAAACAGGAAAGTTAAATGGGCGTAGCAGAGTAAATCCGTTAACTGTTCAATAGAATGATAGTCTAAAGACAAGTCATCTGGGGGAATGTTTAAATGGGCAGAAAAGAATGCTACAAACTGAAATAAGCATGATGCATAGTAAATTTATTATAAAGAACCCAAACCGATTATGGATTTTTTACTTAAGTGAAAGAATGAACACTTCCTAGTTTATCTCAGTTTATTAAAAACAAAAGCATCTAATGCATATGTTAACATTGTTTCAAACAAATCAAATTATATTTGGTAATGTATTTTTCTAAATTTTAATATTCAAATATCACAGTAGCTTTAATCACTACTTTTCATTATCCTCTATTAACTTACAATTGCAAGAACCATCCTCTTTCCCTTCCTGTTCCTCTCTTTTCCTTCTATAAATAAGTTTAAGTACCAATTATAGACACTGTGTTGTGTTAAGCTCTAAAGTTAACAATGTGAATAAAATCTGATTACGATCCTGAAGATGCTAGTGTAGTAAAATTAAATATGTACAACTGGTTTTAATTCAATGTGTTAAATATCCCCAATGTGTTAAAAATCCCTAGTAGAAGTTGGCTGGATGAATGGATGAATGAATGAATGAATAAAAGTCCCAGTTTATTAAAAGACTCATCTAGAACTTAGAAATGATTTTTACATATCATACCTAATTGGATACTCAGGTCAGCACTTTAAAATAAATATACAGAAAATTAGCATTATTCTCTTTTTACAAAAAAAGGTGAATGAGTCCCAAAAGTAGTTAGTTAACTAGCCCAGGTCACACTACTCACATGTAGAGAAGCTGCAACTTTACCTCAGGCCTCCTGATGGCTTAAAAATCTACACTCTTTGCTTCTTAAAAAAAAAAAAGAAAGATTTTTCTATTACATAACTAGTGACATCTACTAACTTTAACATAGCACCTTACTAGCTATAAAACATGTTCTTAGCACCATCCTCCTCCTTTATCAAACATATCTAAAAAATAAAAAAATAAAAATAAATGGCACAGCCGAATAGCTTCATTAGACATGAAATTAAAGCTCTCTACATAGTATGAAAGTGCTGATTACAGTGTTATGTTACTTTTTCTCTTTTTCCTTCTTAGTTTGATCTGGCAAATAAATAGCAAAGTTGTCAAAACAAACCTGAATGTATCATTTTAGGATATCGACTTACCAACTGCACCTGCAGAGCTATTAGCTATGGGGGTATATCTTACAATGACACATCACTTTGAAGGATGCTTCTGTTATCTCTTATTTACAGTCAAAATTAAATGGGTTACAATGATTACAAACACATCTTCTAATTCTTCATTTGGCTCCATCCATTTTATAATGCACCTGTCTGAAACCAAAGAATATACCCAACTGTGCCTGGCAATCTTAAAATTAAGTAATTAGACAGATAAGGGCATATGCCACACTAGATAATGTCCTGTCTTTCAATCAGTATAATGAGGCACAGGAGCAACCTTTCCATCAAATGGGAACCAGCCTTTATCCCACATAACATATGCTGGCATCTCTTAGAGAGTTGTTATAATGGTACATGACAGGACAAACATCCCCCTGTTTCAGAAAGTATTTTTATTTTTTTGTAAGGATAAAAAATATAAATGTCCAATTTTATGAATATTCAATTTTTCAAAAACAGGATGAAATGAAAAACAGAAATTAAAGAGAAAGTCTGTTGGATTGGACTGTATTAAATATAAAATTTTTCCTTAAGATGATTAAAATTACATGAAATTATATGATCCTCTTTTATGTTAATAACAATGGAAATATATTGCCAAAAGAGGTGATCTATTAGAGTAGACAGTACTTTCTTATAAGCATATTAAAGCTTAAAATGAGCATTAATGGCATAATAAAAATTTTATTCAGCAAATATTTTGCACTAGACAGCACTAACTTTGCTTTATTTACATGTTTTAATCATAAAAAAAATTCATAAGATAAATAATTTCCACTTAGAGATGAGAAACCTGAGGCTCAGAGAGGTTAAGTAACATGCCTCTAATCACAGAGTTTTAAATGATGGAACCAGTATTCTACTAAAGGATCAGTGTCCCAGAGCTTTAATACTGCATATTGCCCTCCTAGAAAATTATTTAGGAATGAAGCTTTTAGAATTGCAAAGCCCTGAATTTGAATCCTAGCTCTGCTTCACATTAACCAAGTGTAATCTTGACTTCTTTGTCTGTAAAATTAGGAAAAATAATACCAGTTGCATAAAGTTATTGTGGGAATTAAGTGTAGCAATGCAAGTAGAGTTTAGCACTCTGTGATAACATACAGCAAGTGCATAAATGATAGTAGCCATAAAACTTGATTAATAAAGGATCCAAAAATATTTTCTTATGAAAGATTAACAAATGCATTAGAGGTTATAGGATTTATTTTTTCACAATTGAAAGGAAGGCATCATCTTATTATATCACGATTGGGCCACATCTTGCATTGTGAATAAGACCGTTATCACTTCATATGTTTGTTTTGTGTCTGAAGGCTTTTAAGAGAAATTATTTTCCAAGTACACTAGAGAGAGAATTAATTCCTTAACAAAATACCATTTGAGCAAACATGTTAGAGGTCATGCTTAATGAAGGTGATGCCAAAAGTTGTTAGTTGAAAGTAACAACCTTACCAAAATTTTAGGTTTGATATCACTAAAACAAATTTTTCTCAGCATTTCTAAAGATAAGAAGGCATTAAGGTTGGAAAGTCATCAGAGTTACATACAAACTACAGGTAGCAAGCACATCAAAAAGTATTCTTATCTC
Organism: Mesoplodon bidens; assembly: GCF_964165515.1. Taxonomy (NCBI): domain Eukaryota; kingdom Metazoa; phylum Chordata; class Mammalia; order Artiodactyla; family Ziphiidae; genus Mesoplodon; species Mesoplodon bidens. The sequence goes on from NC_138167.1 coordinate 54,981,249, forward strand.
CTAAATATGATACTAAATATAAATTATATTTATAGATTCACAGATGAAAGAATCAGATTGAATCTTTCTTTCTGAAACATGTTTTGCTGTTGTTGTTCTTAAAAACATATTTAATTTAATCAAATATACACTGAGACTTAAAAAAAATCCAAGTTCTTATAATTCTGTCCAGACGATCAACCAAAGTATACTAAAGCAATCGTTTTTGAAATAAATAATACATAATTTTTTGGTAACAGAGTTCCTACAATTTTTTGGTAACAGAGTTCCTACAATTTTTTGGTAACAGAGGGGAGGGTCAACTCCTATCATCAATGCCAGAGAAAGTATCTTCCCTCCCCATGAACAATGTTGTTTTTGGATCAGAAATAATTCATATTGTAATAGTCAACAGATCACAGAAAATTAATCAAGCTCATTGAGATAAAAAAGGCCTATATCTGAGATAAGCATGTTATAATTTTTAACTGAAATAAGTTTGCTTAGACCAACTTAATCATTTGATATTTTTGCAATTTTATTTTGAAAATGAATACTTGTTATATCAAAGCAAGTGCATGATCTCTCAGCATGAATTATGTGGTTGAAACCACCAGTCAGATAATGTGCCAGTTCCTTTTTATTTTTGTTTTTCAAGAAAGGGCAACTGTGTTCAGTCCATCACACAGAAACTTCTAATACAAACATAGGAGGCTCTACGGAATAATCAAAACCAAACAAACACAAGGATCCTGGGTATGTGGTATCTGTGTTCTCTAAAGCTGCAACATATATTACCTCCGTATCCTAATGAGATTTCTGTGAGGCAGAGAAAAAGGAACAATTGTGTTCATTTCACAGGTGGATATACTAAAACAAAAAACGGTGTTTAAGTCATATCTAGCTCTGTAACTGAAAATGAAATATGAGCTTCTATTAGAATGCAAAAATAAAGGCTCATATAAATGGCTGTGTGTTTAGGAGTCCTGCTTGAGAAAAAACCTTTAAGAGAGAAAGTTGAATGTATCAGGTCTGTGTTTAATTCTGAATCTTGCAAGTAGTTATATTAACCTAGGTAAACTGTTTAGTGTTTCGGAGTCTATTGCCTATTAATGAGCATTGGATTGTAATACCTACCTCAAAATATTATTGTGAGGATTAACTGAAAAATATCTGAAAATGCTCAGCACAAATCAGTATTTTAGTGTTTCTGTTCTTCCTTTATTACAGAATCATCAGTTTTATCTGATAAATTACATGAAATTACATGAAACTTTAAGAGATCGTTTATTGATGGCAGTCTCTGTTAATAACTTGGCTTTAAAAACCAAAGACAGTACAATTCATAATTCTATTTAGAAGTTAGACCAAGGAATTGACATAGCCAGAAATGTGGATAAGTGATATTAAGATATCACAGCAGAATTTTAATGTCATTCTGTCATCCATTTAAAATATTTTCCCCCAAATAAAGCACTGAAGTTTGGCAAGGCGCAGTAAAAGTAAACAAACTCAGAGAGTCTACAAAACATTTTCTTTTTCATAGACAGGGAATAATAAAGAAGAGTTATTATTAGAATAAGAACAATGTTTTTGCCTAGAAATTCAAGGGAGAAGGAAAACAGAGTGGGGTATTTCTTGTATAAAAGACTATTAAAATGGAGTTGGTATTCAGCATAAAAATGTGAACCTAAATTGGAAGAATAGCCATAGTTGAGCTGTGATAAAAGAGCACATTTAGAGTGACACCTAATATTAAAAGAACACATTATAGCTATTTCTGAGATGTTCTGACTCCCCAGGTGGTATAGATCCATCACATTCCCTCCTTGCCAGGCTCACCCTACTCTCCGGCCCATACCCTCCATCCATGTGGCTGTTCGGTTATCCATGTCTTTGAGAGAGAAGACAAATTGTGAGTCTTCTAAATCATGGAATCTGCTTAACCACGACTCTGCCCGGTTAAGATTCAAAATTTATATTAAAGTTTATATTCTAAACACCAACTTCATTTAAGTGGTGTTCAGTGGATCATATAGTTGCCTCTATTTACCTCTTTTCCATTAATTATGTAAGAATATTCTAAAGCTTTATATTTTCTCTTTTGGTTTTTGACTGTCTTGACACAGAATGCACACACCTGTGTGAGATATATATACACACATTTTTTAGATAAATTACTTACCTCAGAGAATTATTTCCAAATACATTCACTTATATGCTAAAGTGTCACTGAATTTATAAACGTTTTAAATTTTAAAAAGTTTCTTCTACATACCAGCACCATCTGTTTTAATTTTGCTTGATGGTATACTGGGCTCTCCTATACCCAATGTATTGGTTGCTAGCACACGAAATTCATATTCCATCCACGGGATTAAATCCACTGCTCTTGCTGCCTCCATATTTCCTTCAATAATTGGAGGATCTAAATAAAATAAATATTAAATAGAGAATATTAGTTGAATAACATAATTCTTATAATTCTCTGTTTTTATTTTACTGTTTTGAGAAAATGGCACATGTTCCATTGAGTTGAAATAAAAATAAAAAGTAGGAATGACAAAATGTTAAGTTCAAGGGAGTGAGAGGAGAGGTCCTTAATAGATAACACGTTAGAAAGAGAGATAGGCACATGGATCATTTACTTATTAAGTACAGGGTGGGAGCACTGAGATTCTGCATTTTTAACCAGCTCCCACCTCTTGCTTCTGCTGCTCGTCCACTGGCTACAACCCAAACAGCGCGGGGCTGTATTCTGAAGACAGAATCCAGAAAGATTTCTTGAGGCAAAGGTACAACATGTACAGTTAAAATTTTTATGGACTGCCACTGATGTAGTGTATGGGTAGTGAATGATTTATTACTAGGGTACCTGTATGTTTATACTTTTTTGTAATTAGCTTTTTAAATTTATACCCAAATCATTTGGGGCACTGATAATAAAGGTTATAATAATTCATTCAGATTTATTAAGTATTTCTCAGAATTGATGCTACTAGATACTAGCAGGAAAATTATAACTTAGGGGTAAGATACATTCAAGATTGCTTATTTAATTGAGGTATGATAAAACATACAACCAAGGCAGGACTATACATTATTTTAAGCTCTCCTAAAATATTCTCACATGTGTTTTAAGTAATTAACCTACACATACATATGCATGTAAATACCTGTACATCACTTATTGGAAAATGTGTTCCCTTAGGCTTATATATGACTTATTGTCGTATTACTTAAGGAATTTTTATCTGGCACTGCAAACCATGAATAAATAGCTTTTTAAGATGTTGTACCCATCGTCACAATAAATGTTAAGCATCTCAGTGCCCAGTTTCTACTTTTAGACAAATTCCTAATGGCTCAGACTATCCCATGCCTCACACTGTCATGTGTGGCATGTGTGGTATAACTCTCCGAGGCACTAATTTTGCCATCCAGTCTCTTATTTTGTTAAGAATTTGTTTTATATATTTGACATATATTTTTGACTTTCTGATTAAAAGTTTGGCTTTCCTTCTCTTCTGTTTTAATTCTGCCTCTTTATCTCCTGTTTTCTCTACCCCTTCCTCACACCAAATTGGGATTTGTTTGTCTTACTTCGTGTGCATAGGAAGTTATTTTAGGTGATTGGAAGAGGGAAGATGAAGTTTTGATTTGCCAAGGACTCTTCATGGAGAAAAGGAAAACACAGAGCTGGTTGTTATGACACTGGGTAGAGTGGCCCCCTTCTTCACTAAATACCTTTTTATGATTTTGAGCCTCCTATAGAAGGAGCCATTGTAGTGGGTTGAATGGTGACTCCCCCCACACAAGAGATATATCTATGTTCAAATCACCAGAACCTATGAATGTGACCTTATTTGGAAAAAGGGTCTTTTAGACCATTTTAATTTTAAGACAAATTAAGTTAAGAATCTTTGGATAAGATATCCTGGATTAACTAGATGGGCCCTAAATCCAATGACAAGTGTCCTTATAAAAGAAACACAGCAGAGACATATAGGAGAGTGAAATGTGACCACAAAGGCAGAAATTAAAGTGATGCAGCCACAAACCAAGGAGTATTTGTAGCCTCTGGAAGCTAGAAGAGGCAAGGAATGGGTTGTTCCCTGGGATCCTTGGAGAAGGTGCAGCCCTGTCAACACCTTAGTTTTGTACTTCTGTTGTTTCAAATCATCAGATCTGTGGTAATGTGTTATGACAGACATAAGGAATTAATACAGAGGTTTAGAGGCTGAAGCTGATGGAAATATTTGTGAGTTTGTGAGTCCGGGGTGTCCAAGTAAAAAAGTATAATAGAAGGGTCAAGGAGTCAGTCTGATCCTCTCTCCTGCTTCTTATGCTGCGAAACCCCAGCACCATTTAAATGCTTGAAGAATGGAAATGTGGGAACCATTCTAAAGGGTCCCTCTTGGCAAGGGCATGGTGTTCTCACGATGGTAAAGGCTACCCTGGGGCTTTTCCAATCAGCTGGGCAGTCAACATGTAGGGGCAGGTGAAGGCTGGGTCAGACAGGAAGAGGCAGATGGATATGCAGTGAAAACTGCAGCTGATAGACTGATTCTGAGCATGTATGAGGATCCAGTATGAAAATATCTCCAAACAAATGGAAGATCAGGAATGTGTTCAAAGAGTAGAAATTCATACTTTACTACAGAAAACATTTGGAAGAATGAGGAGAGATAAAGAAAGAAAAGTCAACTGGAGTCATTTTAGGGTAGGTTTTAGATTCCAGATGAGGAGTAAGTCCTGTGACTAAATGAAGTCTGAGATGAAGAAAGGAAGAAGAATAGGCAGAAAGCCTTGGAGTTACAACCATGAGAAGACAGACCTCAGTGGGAAACCCTTGACCCAGTGATGCAAACAACTTTCAAAAGGGGAAGCTGGAAGTGGATGTTAGGAAGATGGACTTCCAAAATGTACCTTCCGAATGATTAAGGAAGGAATTTGATATCTATAAGTTAATAATATAGTCTACAAGGATAGCTAACAGTTGTGAACACCTCTCTTTTTAGAACAAAACCAATTATGATCATTCTTGTTAATACACATTAATATCAGTACTTATGAGAAGATAAGTATCTAAAACAAATAAGTTTTTGGCATACCTTTATAATACCCCCTCTATAAAACCATTTATATAGGGCTTCCCTGGTGGTGCAGTGGTTGGGAGTCCACCTGCCGATGCAGGCGACATGGGTTCGTGCCCCGGTCCGGGAAGATCCCACATGTTGCGGAGTGGCTGGGCCCATGAGCCATGGCCGCTGAGCCTGTGCATCTGGAGCCTGTGCTCCGCAATGGGAGAGTCCACAACAGTGAGAGGCCCGCATATCGCAAAAACAAACAAACAAAAAACATTTATATAAGTAATAGGGCTAACTTAGCAAAAAATGGCTAATGCCAATCATTTTAGAAAAATGTATTTAGGATTAAAAATGGCTCTGTATCTGGCCTGCTTTCCTTCCCCAGAGGGGGACAGGACTTTGGATGCATACCACATCATAAGAACAGGGTTTAAAAGTTTGCTCTCTAACTTTTTTCCAGGCCAATCTTGAGCTCGGTAGCCCATATCACCACTTTACAACTTGAACTTCAAGACCGGCTATGTCCATACCAGGCCACACCTATAATATGTCTCTATGTCCCCCCTTGTTTGTTCCTGGTTATTATTTATGGACATGCATGTTTCTTTTACTTCTTAGTCATGTTTGGGAACCACTCAGTGCCAGGTACACCTAGAATGATGTTTTGTAAGTAGAAGTACTTAATAAATATTTGTATAAATTATAAGTAAACTACAAATACAAAAGTTGTGCTTATTTAGAGTCGACAATGTCTTAATGCAAGAAGCACAATTGTGTGTGTAACTTTATTGTCTCCTTCAACCCTGAATCAGGCAGGCAACTGGTAGAAGAAAAGAGGGCACCCTATTACCTTGTCCCACCACAAAATAGCCACGCTCTATGGCTCTTATGCCTGTATTTAGCTCATAAATCATCCTGCCTTGTCTAAAGCGGAGGGTAGACCTCATCTCCATCCTCCTAAGCTCTCTCCCACCCTCCTTAACTCTGACTTGATCCTTTTCAATTTCTCTCCTCCACTGCTACTGTGTTTTACCTCTAGTACCCATTTTTATTTATTTTATTCTGAGCCCTAAATGTCCCTATAAAAGGATTTGTACCTTCTCCAACCCCTTTAGCCCTGGTAGGGACTATTGGATAGATTTTATTTTTCCAAAACCACCCTCATAGATAGGTTGTAAGCAAAGGTCATCTTTGCTTTGGAAAGAGATTCTTGCTCCAAGCCAACTGCACAATAATCAGGAGCAGAGGGACTTTGTGTTCCCTCTCTTCAGCCAAGTTCCTTGCAACCTGTTTGCTATTCCTGGAGTCAGAAGGAGAGGAGAGTACTTGGCAAAATAGAGGCAAATACCAGGAATCAGGACTGTGGTCTCAAGTTCCTGAGTTTTAACTGGGTCATTTCTGAGTCAGCCCACTTGTTACAGACAATCTCAGTTTTGGAAATCAGATTTTAACTGTATAAAGGCTGTCAGAGGCTTCTTTCTATTAAAAAAAAAACTAAAATGTTGTATATTAACCTGGTAGGTATTTAAATCTTGGTTTTACTTCTAAGTGTAAATTTCAAGCAAAGGGATACAGAATAAGAGACATACTCCTTACTTTAATATTCAGGTCAAAAGACCCCCTTTAGAAGGTTTTATTTTGATAACCAGCCATGAGCACTAACCTATAGATCTATTTTCAAATAGCTTTAGTCCATAAGGCTCAGAATAAAAAAAAAAAATTCTGACTATTCTTTGGAGGAAAAGAAAAGCAAGCCTCATGGGTATCCCAAGGCCAATAGTCACAATTGCCTGGCAACCATGATTTGTGGTGCTCTGCCTTCAGACCACAACAACATGCTGCCTCATAAAAACCCAGAAGTTTATCTTTGAAATAAGAGCAACAAAAGTGAAGCTATGGAAAGGCAAAAAAATAAAACAGTAAATTCTAAAATGTAAATCTCCTACAAGGAGCCTAATGTTTTTTCATTTTTTTAACCTATCAATTTGACAAAGATTTGAAAAGAAAATACTAAATCCTAAGTAAAGGTATGGTGGAAGAGACGCTTATATACTGTTGATTGGAATAAAACTTATTCCACCTTTCTACAGTGTAATTTTGTAGAAAGCTCATGGGCTTAAGAATGCGTACACTCAATAATTTAACTCACAAATGTCTATTCTGAGGAAATAATCTAAAATTCAGAGGAACATTTATGTGCCGCGACGATAATTGCAGAGGATTGGTAACAATTAATTCTAGTCTTCCACAAGACAGAATTTAAATATAAAGACACTTTTCTGCTCCCTTTTCAAGAACATATCTGAGGTTCTCTCAATTGTTCCACATGGCACAGTTTCCAGGCCATTTTATGTTCTGCCCAACATTCCTTTTCCACACAAACACACACACGCACACACACCATCACCAACAATATTCTATAATTTTTCCTCTGGAAGTAGCAGCATAGAATCCAACACACATTCTAAATGTGACCTGAGCATCTTGTAGAACCCTAGGAATGGTATCAGGTTTCTGTTGTCCATCCCCAAAAATGTTCCAGAGAAGTAATGCTTACAGTTGATTGTTTAAAGATCTACAGTCTATTATTTCATCTCATTATTCTAAATTTAATCATTGGAATGTTGAAAGTTAGTATCTTTGAAAAATATTTATTGGACACCTTAACTAATTACCTGCATGAAACTGAATTTAATCTTATACCTTCTTTTCTCAGTGGACACCACTGTAAATAAGAACCACGTGATTTTTATTTCTGCATTGGTTGTAAATTATTTTTCCACTTCCACTTAGAACACAGTCACAAGAACTTTACTGACCAACTAACAGGAAGAACATGCAAGATAATCTACAAAATAATAGTTTTTTAGAGCCCATTGGAGAGTTGAGTTTGTGAAGAAATCCAATGAACTAAAGTCATCATCAGTAGGGTCATGGGGAGAGGAGGATTTAGTCATAGACGTTCATAAGAAAAAGGCAGTTTAACTTTTCATAGATATTTAAAGATAAAGTGCAGGCTGGCATGGCTATTTTGAATCCCTGGGAGCCCCAAATCAAGGAGAGTCCTTACATGTTGACTAACTCTTTCTCTGTAGGCTTTACCAGATGCATTCAAGAAAGTTCAGAAGCCAGACAAGAGTGCTGAAAGACCACCCTTAAAGGCATAGACACCTCAGATCTGCTCAAATCTAAGAGCAGAGCAGGAAAATTGAGACCCTGAATGCACTCTGAGCCTTACACTAGAAATAAGTGAGTGCCCACGTGTGGCTGGGTGAGTGCTAAGAGGGTAACAGAGATTTGCCTCCCATCTGAGGAACAGGTACTTTGGATCTGTGAAGTCTGAGGGAAGGATAGGAGAACTGAGAAAATTCTCCCCCACCATCCCAGCACTCTGTGCTTTAGACTGTTTATCAGACAACAGCTGTCTGGGGCAGGAGCAGGGGAGGAGCAAGAGCCCTCTCTGATGTGCAAGCTGGAGAAGAAAGCTGAAGTCTGATAGGAAGACTGGAAAACCTCCAGACATGCAATATGGGGGAAAGGTTGTGATCCTGTACTCAAAACACTTAAAGCCTGTATAGAACTGAATTTAACAGCAAAGCTCAGATCATCTCAATGACAGATTAGATTAACTCAACCCCTGAAAGAATGACATGAATTTTCCTGGGAAAAAAAAATTTACTCAGCTTCTACTGTTCTTTTACACACAATGTTTGAAAATCAATCAACACACACACACACACAGAGTGTCCACAATCTTTGGAACACATCAAACACTCTAATATATATTTCACTAGAGACCAAGAAGAGCGAGAGTGGGACAGAGGAATATCTAAAGGGATAATGTCTGAGAATTTCCAAAGCTGAAGGAAGATATCACCTCAAAGGTCTAAGATGCCAGTAAACTGCATCTGAATAAATATATTCTCATCAAGCTGAAAAGCAAATACAAAGGGAAATCTTGAAAGCAGCTAGAGAATATGGACACATTAAATACAGGAATATAAGGTAAAAAGAATAGTTGAATTCTTGTCAGAAACAATGAAGGCAAAAAGATAAAGACACTTTATTAAGTGTTCAAAAAAAGCAGCTTAGAACATATATCCAAAAAATCACTTAAATATTAAAAGAAAACTATTTGTTAGTGTAAAAAAAAGCTGAAGGTCTTTGACTCCAGCAACCTGAAGAGTTAGACATGTTAAAAGAAATTCTTTACTTAGAAAAGTTATAACAGGTAGAAATCCAGTTCTATAGAAAGCAATGGGAAACCCAGAAATAGAAAATATATTGGTAAGTATGAAGGACTTAGAAACAACTTTCAGCAACTGAAAATAGAAAAGAACTTCCATCCAAGATGCCCTTTATCACCAGGGGCATAAAGGGGGGAAAAAAGCTGTCAACCAAGAAAATAAAACTACCTTTTAAAAATGAAAGAAAAATAAAGACATTCCCAGATAAACAAAAACAGAGAATTTGTTGGGAGCAGACCTGACTTACCAGAAATATTCCAGAAAGTTCTTCATGCTGAAAGCTGTTGACCATTGACAGTAATTTGAAAAAAAATCCAAAAAAAAAAAAAAAATAAGGAGCACTGGTAAAGGTAATTATGTAATTAGAAAAGTATAAATACATATTTCTTCTTTCTTCTCTTATCTGATTTAAAGGCCATTGTAGAGAATATCTATCTATCTATCTATTTATCTATCTTTATCTATCTACTTATGCATCTACCCATACACATATACATATGTATAAATGTATATATACGGTGTGTGTTTGTAATAAAATTGTGTTGTTGGCCTTACAGCATATATAATGTAATATATTTGACATAACTTAAAGGGACAGGTAGAAGTGAAGTTGTATTACAGTAAGAAAATAACATCAGATGATAATTCAAATTGACAGAAACAAGTGAGGAGGATCAGAAATGTTAAATATTTAATATGTTACTTAATATAACAAACTATAAATATATACTTGTTTTCCTTTCTTCTCTTAGCTTCTTTAAAAGACATTAAAATTATAGAAAGCAATAATTTCAGCAGAAGTTTATTGAATTTGCAACATACATAGGTGTATAATATATACAATATAGATGTATGAATAATAATCCATAGCACAAAAAAGGGGCAGAATGGAATAGTGCTAAGAGTAATGTTTCTGTATCTCACTGATATTGTTGGTAAAAGTATGAAGTTTATTGTGATAAATTCCATTATACCAGGTAAGCTCTAGAGTAATCATTAAGTTTTTATATTTAGAGAATTTCATTAAATTAGTTGAATTTTTATGCTAGAAAATATTCATTTAATGCAAAAGAAAGCAATAAAGAAGAAATAAAAGGACATAAACAAATGAAACATTTAGAAAGAAAAGATACAGTGGCAGATAGAAATTCAGCTACATCAATGACAATATTAAATATCAATGGATTAAATAATCTAATCAAAAGGCAGAGATTGTCAGACTGGATAATAAAAAAGATCCAACTATATGCTGTCAACAGAAAATATACTTTAGATTCAAATATACAAATAGATTGGCAATTGTAAAAGATATAACATGCAAACAGGTACCATAACAAATTGGAGTGGCTATGCTAATGTTAGAAGCATCCTATTTAAATGCAACTTTTGCCTCCCCATCTCCCTTCTCTGTTGTTTTTCTTTATCACTAATCATGATGTGACTTATTATATGTTTTAATTAGTTGTTTATTCCCGTCTTTCCTACTGGAATGTAAGCTCTTTGAAGGTAGGGTTGTGGCTTTTCTTTTGATTTTTTTTTTCTCTCTGTTTTATTCACTGCTGGTCAACTATGTATCTAGAACAGGTTCAGGCACACAGTGGGAGCTCAATAAATATGTATTTAATGAATGAGCACTATGGGCTCTGATCTAGTTGCTAGGGATAGCACAGTGAATCAAACAAAAGTCTTCCCCCTCATGGAACTTAATTTACAGTGGAAAAATTTTTTTTAATGGGAAGCATATTTTAATTGAGCCATATGTTAAGCATAATGTGGTAAGCATGGTAAGCACTAATGGAAATGATTGCAATCATTATTCCTTTTTCAAAGCCAAACCAAATTTTAACCATATGTTTATTTATTTCATTTGCTCTCTAGTGTCTATAATTAATGTAAATTTAGCTAGATATCAATTATTATCTATGGTTTTTTCATTATCATCCATTTTCATTCTATTTGGAGAAGTAGAAACTGCTCATGCTTTATGTTTATCAAATATCTAAACGGTTTTTAAAATTGTTTTTCAAAAGGTCTGATTTTGCCAAGTATATTTATAGATAATTCTTATACTCACAAGCATAATGTAATAGAAATGTTTCACTTGTTTCTAATTCATCTGAACTTCATACACTTATGTGGAGAATTACTTAATGCTAAAATATATCCTAAACACTTGTAACAGATTTCAAGTTTATATTTCATTTATTTCCCATGATAGGAAGAAATTATCAAAAAAAAAGGTGAATCTAAATTAAAACTTCTCAGGGAGCAATACAAATCAATTCTGTTATGTTAAGATTAAAGTGAGCAGGTTTAAGACATGCTGGGATTAATTCCTTTTCACTTTTTTAAAAAAAGGAACATTCTATTCACTTTTGTCTTTTTTTTCTCCCCTCTGGTGACAACTGAGAACATATTTCTATGCCTCTTCTTCATGCATGTAAAAGAAATTCTGACAACTGCAAGTTTGGTTAAAAATATTGTCAACAATGACAAAGATAAACGGGTTATTTTATCAAAACAATCCTCTATCTTCTTTCATGTTCTATGAGAAAATATGCTGATGTGTGATATTTGAAGACTAGTGATGACAAATGGCAATGGTAATAACTTATACACAAGGAAAAGTACCCACCTGCTCTTAGTTGGTTTTTGTCTGTTAGAAAATCTTAATATGAGAGAGAAAAAAAAAAAAGGTTGAGGTACTAAACTTCTTTAAAAACCTGTTTTGAGGAAATTCAAGCCAGATAAGAACATATTCAGAAAGTAAAAAGTTATGGTAGTAAGATTTAGGTGCTTAATCTTTATGATTAATTGTGTCTTTTTTTAGAATGCAGAACTATAGTGCCTATATAATTGGATAAAAAGGGTCATAAATAATAAATTATAGATGCCATTTGCCAAATCCACCTTCCTTATATTTTTCTCCTAGTACATCTTAGACTTAACATGTAGCTCAAATAAGAAACCCAGGAGACCTCTTTGCTTCCCCATTATAGATTTAGACATGCTGCTTCTTCTCCTATAGCTTTAAAACATTTAGTTTGCTGTGGTTTTCTTTACTACTAAAACATCGGGATTGTTTGTCTTAAGAAAGTTTTCAGGGTCGATGATAAAATTCCTAAAACATCCAGGTTTTTTTGTTTGTTTGTTTTTGATGAAAGAATTCATCTCAAGGGCTTCCCTGGTGGCGCAGTGGTTGAGAGTCTGCCTGCCGATGCAGGGGACACGGGTTCGTGCCCCGGTCCGGGAAGATTCCACATGCTGCGGAGCAGCTGGGCCCGTGAGCCATGGCCGCTGAGCCTGCCCGTCTGGAGCCTGTGCTCCGCAATGGGAGAGGCCACAGCAGTGAGAGGCCTGCGTACCGCAAAAAAAAAAAAAAAAAAAAAAAAAAAAAAAAAAAAAAATTCATCTCAGAATATGAACAGGTTAATCAAACAAATAAAACTCACCTGTCTTTGCATCTTTCCAGTCATCTGAAAGAATAGTCTTGGTCTGGATGGTGTATTTAGATATAGGACTATGATTGTCTGAACCACGGCTCCAAGTAAGTCCCACAGAAGTGGCCCTAATGTCTTCTATTCGCAGACCACCTGGAGGGCCTGGAGGGCCTGTAATGAAAATTTGGGTAATGAATCAATGAATCCCAGCTAGTGAATTAAGTGGACATTAGAATACAAAAATGCCCTCTTTGCAATTAATCTAAAGAACATTTACACGATGAAATCAGTGGTGTCACATTCCATTTAAACATAAACTATAAGAAGCAGTAATAATGGTGTTTACGTTTTTTACTAAATGCTTTCATGATGTCTCTTTTTATGAGAGGAGATAAATTCTGTCCTTTAAAAATGGCATTATTATTATATCATACATATGATATTCCTTGACTCATAAAATGCACTTGGCATCAAATGAACCTGACATAACAGATTGTAGCATAGTGATAGTTAATGAATGTTTGCTGAATACATGGATCAGAGCTGACAGCACAGTCCAGATATGAGAGTAGTCAGTCATATGTTTCATTCTGTCTACCCAAAAGGAGGCAGGACATATAACTCTAAATGTTATAGATAATTTATGTTACTTGGAGTAGAAATTTCTGAGAATGCTTGTATGTATCCTTTTGGATAATACATTTCATGTTAGTTAAACTAATGGAAATAAATAATATTAAAAGAAATATTTCTATTTATATCAAATGTAGAAAACAACTGTCAATTCAGATATACGAGGAATGATCTGAAAACATCAAATAATATACTGAAGAGTCTTAGGCCAGAAGAATTTTTACTGCAGAACATAAAACAATGTTAAAAACAGGCTTTCAGAGATGCTTCGTAATTCAGTATTAATATTATTCTCTAAACTGAGAACACTGTTCTGGGTGGTAGAGATGCCAAGATAAATGAGACATAACTTTTAGGTTTTGAACAGCACTTTTTCTTGAACAGGGTGAATTGGCCTGGTAAATAAATAACAGTAATAGACAGTAGTGAATGCTAGGATTATGGCATACATGGTATACATTTCTTCTTTGTAAAAATGTAAAAAAAAAGTCCTTTAGGTGGTAATGTGGCATCTATCAGTTACAATGCTAAAGAAGCCTCTCAATTGCCAGAGAACTCCTAGAATAGACATTTCAGACAGTGACATCAGTTGTTTTCTTTGCACCAGAAAGGACGCCATCCCCAACTGAATTAAGCATAGTGAATATAATAATCAACAACTTTGTTAAGTGGCAACTTTTTTTGTTGAAAAAGTATTAAATAAAACAAAGCTTTAATCTTTTAGCTGAAAATAAGTGCCTTCCTATTTAAATGTCAGATCAGATGCTTTGTCTACTTGACCTTTTTTCTCCACATGGACTTTGGTCTTTGCAAAGGTATAGACAACACCACAAACCTTCACCAATTTCCTTGCGGTTGGTCCCAAGGAGGAAAACGTGTGTGTAGATCAACACAACTGCATTACTACTAACATTAAAATAACACAGGACACAGCCTATTCGATGGTAGTAAATTTTATTTGGAATTATATAACAAATTAATAAAGGTAAATAAATTTTTGTAAATGTATAATCTGTAATAATATTCTTATACTTCCTGATGTTAATTAAAAGTAATAATAATACACCATCCACAATTAATGAAAATAGCCACATAAATTATATAAAACACATTTGATATTCAGAAAGAACACATTGTATTTTTCATATGTAAAAACCACATTGAAATACAATGCACATTCTTTATCAGAACCACGAAATTCCTTATCTCACATGAAGTATCATCCCAAGTCAATTACTGAGTGGAATATTTCAGAGTATTAAAATTAAAAATTAGAAATGAAAAATAAAAAATATAAATTTTAAAAGGAAGAGAAAGTCTTATAGTGAAGGCATTCAGACACTTTTTCTGAGCATAAAGTTATGGCATTCAGAAAATGTTAAAGGGAATTTAAGGCAAAATTGCCATTGGTTAGTCTTTTACCATTAAAGTGAAAATAATGTCCCTGCTATTATTCTGTGAAGTTATTTGATGGCAAATGAATGACCTTCACAAAGTCAGATTAAAGTCGCATACTATTAGTGTATCTGTTGGGACATTATATGCATGATAATTTATCCAGTCACCCATTCACTGAGGAACAATACTGTTGAGCAAAAGACTGTAATTATACTTATGCATTTTTTTCTCTGATATATGCCTGGCCTATAGTGAGTTCTTAGTAAATATTTGGTGAAGACATAAATAAATTTATCACATTGGGCTTCAGACAGTTCTGTAAACATAACAGTCATTCACAATATAATCTGTATTGAAATACTGTATCATCATAAGAAGGTGAAATTGAGAAAACAAATGGAAAGGAGTTGGTTGATATTCCCAAAAGCACTGTGTGGCAATATTATTTGGTAATGGCTCACTTTGATATAAAGTAGATTTTTCCATCTAGTAATTAAATACAAATATCCCCCAGAAAATACCTGAAAGAAAATATACTATTAAAGAGCAGAGATTTTAGAGTTTAAAAAGACGACTTTAAATCCAGTGCCTTGATTTATCTTGGGCAAGTTTCTCAAATTTACTAAACTTTCATGTTCTCATCTATAAAATAGGAGTAATAAAAATTGACCAGATAAGATTGTTGTTAGGATTGAAATAAAATCTTTAAAGAATGTAGTGTTAGGCCTGGTCCACAGGAAGTCCTTAGTAAATTTTAGCAATTAATGTTATTATTGTTACAACTGTAAGAGCTTTCTGGGCATCTGAGCTATAGGATAGGAGTAATACTTGTTAACAATTAACAGGGATTTGTTTACCAGATTGTTCATTTATCACTTGTTTCCACTCAAAAGTAAGGTGTTTCTAGTAAATCTGATGGAGGTAAGGAATGGCTGGGGATGTGAAGGCCCTCTAATGTGTACTAAGGAATCAAGATGCAGCAAAAATAGAGTGGTTCTATGGAGACAAACTGGGCCAGCCCTGCACTGTCTCCCAGAAGGAAGGTTTTCTAAGCAGTGTAGCTGATGTTACTTGTTCAGATTTTCTGTTCAGAATGGAGAAAAAAGTGTTGTGGTAGAAAATGAAATAATGCAGCCACTAGTTCCTCAGCACAAAGGCAGGCATTTAGGAACTGGCAGCCTTTCTGATTCTTTCTTCAGTGATAAAAAAGCAATACATAATTCTGACTCAGAGTTTGTTTCTTTTTTAAGCTCTCATCACTGTGCAAACACTTTCAAGAAATCTTTAAGGAAATAATTGAAGCTAGGGAAAATGTAAGTGAATGGACAGCTAGATGCAGGTTATTTCACTATTACTCTATCGGTATACTTTTCCAGTTTCTTAGGTGTCCTCAGGCAGATAGCTAATGATTGCTAAGAACACTAAATATACCAAATTTAAATTATCATGAAACAGAGAAATTGGTCAGAGGGAAAGGACCTTTGGAATTTGACCTGTATTTTAAATGCCTAAGTATATTAGATGACACATTATTTTATTCTTCCATTTTTTTCTGTCTTTTGTTTTTATCATTAATGGCCCATAATGGGAATAAAAAAAGAAGGAACTGGAATATTTCTCTGATTAACCCTGCAAAGGCTTTTCATCAGTTCTTCTCACTATTAGTAAATACTTAAGGGAGTTGGAAAGAGAAGAAAATGAGAAAAAGAAAAAAAGAGATAGGAAGAAGGGGATAAAAAGTTATTCCAAGTATGTTTTTGTTTTTAGTTTTTATGAATATGGTTTTATCTATACTACTTGCTTGTCACTACATACCCTCCATGCCTTGGAGTTCTGAAATTCATTTTATTAAGCTTATATATCATGTCTGTAAAACAGTGCTGCTATTTTTGTTTTCCGATTCTTCCAAATGCTGATAGATGTCGTTAAGTGTGGACATCACTAACTGTGTTAGGCCCATCCAGCTGACTAAATATCTCCTTTATAAATTAACGGTACAGACTTCAGTGTTGATTCTTTGCATCTTCTTTTCCTTTTCAATATCAGAGTGTTCAACCACTACCTTTCTATACTTCTTCAGGTAGAGGCTGCCACTATGGACTGTTCTTCCTTTTTTATTTGCATTACCCTCTATCTTTCAATTCTTGTGTTTCACCCATTATAACCTTTCTCTCTGGCTTTAAATATCTCTCTCAGAGATTACTGACTGAGAAAGCTCCAAAAAATATCACCTATGGGGGATAATTAGTAGTCTATCAAGATCCTTGTTAGTGTTATGTTTCTACATTGTGAGTTCTTCAAAATCAGGCAAAAGGAGTCTATAATTACTGAGGCTTTTTTCTGTCACTTTTTTTTACATAGTGGAGGCTTTGGAAGTAGCCAGAATGGTCCTTTAACATCTGTGGTTCAATGCAGTTTCACTGGCCACAACCATATTCTCTTTTCCTAAATTTTTCTAGGTTCTCAATGTTTTTACTATTAAATCACTGACTACAGGCAAATACTGAAAACATTTGGTTATGTAATGTAGATCACACACACTTTAGAGATCACTGAAGCCAATACCTGTACATTTTACAAAAGGATGCTGAAGGTCAGAAAGGTTATTGCCAGAATCAAACAGCTGGTCTGTGACAGAGTACAGAAAAAGACAAGAGACTGAGTTTCCTGGTACAACCCAGGCAAAGAGAGAAGAAGCTCGCTTGAAATTCAAATCATGCAGCCCAAACGTGTCTGTCCACAAAAAGCCTGCAGAAAACTACCTGATAACTGACACATTTATACTGTGCTTCTCTTGGATTTGTCTGCATGTATAAAAAAGTATGAACTCATAAGAGCATAAAATGTTAGTGAATCCAAAAAAGGAAATTTATATTGTCTATTTTAATAAAAGTAATATATTTTACTAAGTCCTTATTATATCTGAGTCATTGCTAAATCTTTTATAATTCTTACAAATAATGCTATGATGTAGGCACTATTATTTTCACTATTTTACAAATGAGGAAACCCAGACATGGAAAGATTAAATAAAATAACCACAGTCATCCAACAAGCAAATGGCAAAGCTAAGACTTGAATTCAACTGATTTGCCATGCGACTTTTCATTAACTATAGTAAAAACAATCATTTAAAAACAGCATTATCAGCTTCAAATTCAAAAGTGGTATTTACTGCTTTCCTTTAGAAACCTTTTTTGTTGGGGAGAATATGAATTACTTGGGCACTAGTGTATATTGTGGGAAAAATGACAAAAACCGCGATATATTGACTACAGCTTTTTAAATCTTTTTGTGATCTGTTAATTCAGATAAGTGAAGGTAAAGATATCACCCATTTATAAATTCCTACTACATGCCCAGTTTTTTTTATTATTATTATCATGAAGGGATTTGTTAAACTTTCCTGAATTTTACTAGTGTTTTTAGAAAAAAATACCTATGTGTGAACAAAATACAGATGTTATTTCCACTCAGTTTTTTTTCATATGTAAAGTAATTAGAAGGAAAAATGAACATAAATACAATTATTTCTCAATTCTGCCATTTCTTCTTTAGGAATGTAGTAACACTCAGTGAAGTAGTTTTTAGACATTTGAGGAAAAATAGCAGGAAAACATTTTTCAAAATGATCATTCACACATTATAAGCTGACTATATTTTCTCAATCAATAACAGACTAATTTTCCTATAAGTCAAGTGGGATAGAAGATTTGAAACTGGGATCCTTCAGGATTAAACATGATGGATGCATAGTAGCCATGACTATACCCCAGGTGTCACTTGAGTCAGCGCCAATACTTAGGCAGTAACCCTAACACACTTTCTCCCTCCAAAAGGCTGACCGGTTCTCTGAATAACTGTAGCTGGAACTGGACCCAGAAAAACTGCTGGTCCTTCTGGGACTCCACTCCACATAGCACACATTTAATGCAAGCATTGGTGCTAAGCAGGAAAGACATCTCAGTGTCATCCTATTTCCATTTGTAATTGCTCCGTAAGTAATTAAAAGCAAAGCACCACATACGAATATCCTGTGGTTCACTGTTTATTTTTACCAAAAGAGCAAATTTTAATGAAAAGTTTAAATGTTAAGAAAACAAAAAACTTTCAGTACAAATTATCATCCCTTTTAAAATAAAATAATCTGAAAATAACAATGCTGAAACAACATCAGTTATTATTAAGGCACATGCTTCTTCTTTACCAAAACATGTCAGTTAGAGTCTCTTTATTACTACATGCCCGTTCTTGCTCTGAAAATTAGTTAAGACAACAGCTTTATTATAAGGTAATAAAACACAAATTTGTGTGCTCTTGTTAAAGCGTTAAGACTGTACTAAGATGAAGCTGAATATTAAACATCTCTACCATTTAATAGGAATATAGTAGTTTTTTAACCTCTAAAATTGGTATTTTAACCTCTTACATTGTCAAAAATGAACATAGATCCCTATTAGAAATTAGAATGAGGATAAAGGAGCTAAATGAATCTATGTAATTCTAGTTGATATTGATGCAGTTTATCTAAACAAAAATATTCCCCTTTTCCTGCCACTTGTCATACTTGTCATGTGGTTTCCTTTCTAATTTTTATTCTGTCTTTCCCAAACTATATTCCTATCTGATCTTGGTGGTATACTTTCAGTGATGGACTATGGACCACAAAGCTGGTTCATGTACACCTCCATGGCAACATTTATGGATACATGACAATCTCGAATTATTTTAAAATATCTTATTAAAATGACAGTTGCCCTAGATCTCCAGTCTAAATCCTAAGATGCTTCCTTCTGTGAGAATAATTAACACTAGAAAATGAAAAATTGTGGAAATAAGTAACATTTTGAGCCAGAGACATGTATTCCTTTACGATGACTAATCAATTATTTTTAATTACATACATATTTAGGGGTCATTACATATCTCTCAAAGCTTTCCTAAGAGTTCTTCCAACCACAGACGGGAATTCTAGAGTTACTAAATGAGAAGTTCATATAATATCCCGCACTTAACCATAAACCTGTTTAAGAAGAGCAAATTATTTCTTATGAAGAAATAAGAAGTTTAAGCTTGCCTCTATGACCAAAGGGCAGAAATGAAAATATTTTCAAATAATGAAATTTAAGCAGTTCCAGAAAGAATTATATACACTTCAATTTTAATCTGCCATTTCTGTTCATGTCCTTCCCAAAAGTCTTGACCTTCCTCTCAAAACAAAAGATCCAAGAAGGCTGATGCTAGGAGTTAACAGAATTAAATATGCATACGTGCTGTTAATGGCTTAGTCATCTTCACTTAAATCTTGCTACTGAGATGACAGTTTTCTCCACATGCTGACCAATTTCACTTCCCAGTCCCAGGAATTGTTCCAAAAACCTTACAGAGCCATGGGCAGTCTTCAGTTGTTTATTGCTGCTTTTCATCTTTTCTTGCCAAAAAATATATATGGCACCAGGATACAAAAGGCCACTGGAATAATGTCCCTTAGCTTACATCCTAATTAAGATGACTCATTAGTGAATTTGACAACAACAGTGTTCATTACCTGCTTGGGTAAATCAAACAGTCCATTCAGTGGCAACACTCCTGTATTATAATTCACCAGTTCTTCATTTTTTTTTCAGATAATGAGCTAATTTCTGAGATATGTAAGTTCAAAGAAAAACAGGACATGAAAACATGAAAATTTTACTTGGCCATTATATGATGTACTGGGTTAGTTCAATAGGCATTTTTCAGATATTAATAAAGCTATACAATTATATTTTTAAATATCATTCTGCTTTAGATGTTCAAAAGGGAAAAAAATCCCCTAAGAACTAGATTTTGGCAGGGGGAACTGCAGAAGCTAAAAGATTGAGTTAATTAGTAAAATCTAGTATAATATGTTAAAAAAAAAAAAGGTTTTCCCACAAAGAGTGAGTGTCAACGATCACCAGGTTGGAGGCAGGCTTGCACAGACGGGGAGAAAAGGATCCGCCATGTTTTTCTCTCCATCTTTTCTGTTTTTACCTGCAAGAGGAAAGATCAAGGCTGAAGGGCAAGTGTGGATGCCCATTTAGGAGCAGGAAGCCATATACTTCAGGAATTTGCCTAGTATCCTTAATGGGTAAGTTGAAATAATGAACAAAGAGAAACATCTTCTAAACACTGTAGATGGGAGTCCAAAAAGGAGAAGGCTGAAGTGACAAGCTTTGGCCCAATCAAACCTGTTTCCCTCAGAAATAGTTGACTGGCTTTGTAAGGAACAAGAGTTGTAACTGGATCCCTTCCTCCCATTTAAAAAAACCTCAAATTCCTAGAGCCTTTGTAATTCCACTCCACATAGTACAAGTCTACCTACCCAAACATATGCTCATGCCTTCAAGGCTTCTAAGTAAGAAAAAAATCCTGAGGATAAATTTAAGCAGCGATTTGTGAAATTTAATCAGAGGTTGGGGCTGGAAGTCATGGGAACCTGTGTCTTGATTATTATTATATTTATTGTTTATGTCTATATAGATGTTAATAGCAAAAGGGAGGGAAGTAAAAGTTTATAGAAAGTCATCATGGGCAACGTGTGAACTGGAGTTGTTATTATTCTTTCATAAATATGGACTCTGAGGCTTATGATGATTAACTGACTGGCCTAAGACCACAGGTTATTCAGCAGGTGAAGTGCGTTTCTAATCTATGTTTGCCTAATGCCAAAAGCCATACATTTTCCATTGTGCTATGCGGATCTTTTTTTTTTTTTTTCCGGTACGCGGGCCTCTCACTGTTGTGGCCTCTCCCGTTGCGGAGCACAGGCTCCGGATGCTCAGGCTCAGCGGCCATGGCTCACGGGCCCAGCCGCTCCGCGGCATGTGGGATCCTCCCGGACCGGGGCATGAACCCGTGTCCCCTGCATCGGCAGGCGGACTCCCAACCACTGCGCCACCAGGGAAGCCCCATGCGGATCTTTTAATGACTATATGCATATATTAGTATAACTATATTATTATAGAAATATGGTATTAACAAGATGATCATCCTCCCTATGGTTATGGTTCCCTAACCATAACTAGGGATAGTTTGATTATTATAATTAGACCACTTTATAACTACTAGTGTCCCCCTGGTTATAGTTATTTAAGTAGGAGAAATAGTATCTAGGAAAACTGCTGACTGCTTATTGCAAATTTAGTCCTATGATAAATGGTAACAAAGGTCACAAAACACATTTGTCTCTTACATTTGTCTTTCAAATGTAAGAGATTTCCAAGTCTTTTGATGAGAACTGAAATTGCTAATTTTAAATATATTCTTTTCTTTTCTCCCTTTTAAATGAAGTTTTGGTAGTTTTGTGGAGAGAGGGGGATGTGAACAGTCACACAGGGAGCCTCCCCAAACTGTTAAACATTGGAGTGCCATTTCTTGAATTAGTAACAGAGGCTTCCAACCTCTGCAGGAACATATCAAGCAGTGGTCCTCCAACTTGTTTAAACCACAAACATCAGAAGTACCTGGTGTGTTCCAAACAGGGACAGTCCTTTGCCCCAGAGAAATTCTCAGGGATGTGCAGCGGGGGGGGGGGGGGGGGGTGCTCAAGCACTAGCTGTTGAGAGCCACTAAGACTGTAGTGAGATAATGCTCAGAAGTATATTCCTCAGTGTGACAGAGCCCAGACTGTTCAGTGACACACAAGGGATCACTACCTTCTAGTGGGTCACAAGTTATTTGCTACTACAAATATTGAAAATTCATAAGTTTGTACATTATTTTTTTGTGTAAAAATGAAGTGGATTCAGGGTTATCCTTTTAATTATGCTAGCTCTTGTTCACTGTTCACTTTCATCCCAATGCACTTTCAGATAAGGGAGTTGGTATTCCAGCAGTGCCCTGGGAAATGCATGTGGGCCACAACCAAGTCCCTCCCCTCATCCCATGTCAACAGAGTGACCATGCCAAGCATTGGGCAATTAGAAATTAAAATGTTGTTTTAATTGTTTGGAAAAAAAAAAGGGATTTATTTATTTTTTTTGACTTATTCCACAATCTGCATTCACTCATGAGTGTACTGGGCAGTTAAACATTATAATGGAAAGGTGCTGTGGCAGAGAGAAGATTGGGAGCTCCCCGCTGTGTTGATCTAATGAGATGTCCTAAGCCAAATTTAGACAATGGATGGGAGACGGGGTTCTGTCACACAAGGGCCGGATCCTGTAGTCACCTCTGAAGAGGAAATAGGGAAGGTGCAAACTATGAAATAGCTGGATTTGTAGGATACCAATGGAGATTCCATAGTTGCTTGTAGTACCCTTTTACATTTCTCCCTTTCCCTTTGAGTATGTCTCTATTTATCCCAGTGATGATGGTAGTTTGAGGACCTATGTGATAGGAATTTAAAAGGACTAAAATCTCCTCTCTACAGCTTGTTAAACTGACTACAGGTTTGGAGGGTAAAAGTTTTCTGAGTTTCCTTCATTTTCATTTACTTAGGTGTAAGAAATTCTGTGACCCAATCAAATTCCCAGGGCCTGGGCTGGTGAGGTTGGCTGGTGGGAAGGAGATAGATGGTGGTGGCAGGAAGCCAGTCTGCAAAAGGCACCATGAGGAAATAATTGAACATTCCTGAGACTTGAAATGGCAGACTTTACAAAAATCACACCAAAAAAAATAGTTATGCTTAAAAGGGATTTTATACCATTGAGTCTTCTGTTGGTTATTTTTTCAATAATTAAGCTAAAGCATTTTCTCTTCTTTTTTTAAATAAAATGAACCAAAAATAGAAGACATTATGAAATTCTAATTTCAAATAACTTAAAATTTTACTTTCTGAATTAACTTTGAATTATCAATGCTTCAAAGTATTTGGGTGGACAATTTAACAAACAAACCATATACCAACGTGAAATAGATGTACAATGTGATTGTACATGTACAATGATCTGATTTTTATATTTGGGAAGTTAAACACTAAAGAGAAGTGAGAAAAAGTAAGTTATGCAGTGAATTCGAAACACTGATAACTGGCCAAGTTCTGGCTTGATCATGTGAACTCTGAGGAATATTTTCATTTCCTTTTTCTTCTTCTGTTTTAAACTTCCTTTGCCTATGAATGGATTACCAGTACTTGCATGACTACCACATAGCAGTTGTGTTAGGATGACATGATAAAATTTATATGAAAGTCCTGTAGACACATACATTCTAATCTAAAACACTTAAAAATTTTGAATGTACTATTTTTAAGGCCAAAGAACACATGATAAAATCAAGCTTAAAACCATCTACTATGATTTATTGTTTTTGCTGTTGTAATTATAATTGTATGACATTGACTACATGAAAAAGAATTTTAATTATTATAGCTTTCCCTTTTTATTAGACCAGTCGTAGATATATTATGGGCAAAAATAAAATTGCAAAATCTGCATCAGTAACTTTTCTATAGAATAAACATTTTTTACCAAAAAAGAAAAAGGCCTACATTTTAATTTTTCCACATTGATTATTTTATCTCATTGAATATATCTGAATTAGTGTTTGATTATATTATGTTACAGCAATGAACTGGGTGTTATATGTGAAGCCAGACTGCTTATTTTCAAATCTTGTCCTTTCACTTAGTAGCTAAATGATCTTGGGCAAGTAACTTAGCCTCACTGGTACTCAATTTCCTTATGTGTAAAATGGGGATAATGATCATATCCATCTCTTAAAATAGTGCTGTTAAAATTAGCCTTTAGGGACTTCCCTGGTGGTGCAGTGGATAAGAATCTGCCCACAAATGCAGGGGACATGGGTTGGATCCCTGATCTGGGAGGATCCCACATGCTGCAGAGCAACTAAGTCTGTGTGCCACTACTGAGTCTGTGCTCTAGAGCCCACGAGCCACAACTACTGAGCCTGCATGCCACAACTACTGAAGCCTGTGTGCCTAGAGCCCATGCTCTGCAACAAGAGAAACCACCGCAATGGGAAGCCTGAGCACCACAAGAAGAGTAGCCCCTGCTTGTCGCAACTAGAGAAAGCCCATGCACAGCAACAAAGACCCAAGCAGCCAAAAAATAAATTAAATAAATAAATAAAAATAAGACTTTAATAAATATTATGTATCCTAACATAATATAATAAATATATGTAGTTTGTATTTTGTTATAAAATATACTATATAATTATAGCATATATTATACATTAACTTATATAATTACATATCTTTATTTTTTAATTTTATATTCATAATATATGTCTTTTCACAGGATAAAGATTAGAGTTGGAAACATATAATATTTTGCCAGAATAATTTAAAATTATTTTTTAAAATATGAACTAATTGCCATTTATTCATGTCCATAAAGACTTTTGGATATCACTGGTTATCTGTAGTGCTTGTAATTTGATGTAATTGTCAGCTGAATTTGACATTACTGTCTGGTAAGTAGACACTGATGTATAAAGCCCATGATGGGCCAGTGAGGTGGAGTGTCTAAAAGCCTGCCAGACTATTAAGTTCTGTAAATCTTTCCTGCTTTCTCTCCTGGAATCAGAGTGAGGAGAAGCAAGTTTACTGATTATTTTTTAAGGGAATCATGGATACAGGCTGACTGTGTAGCAAAGAATAAATTCCAGTTTGCCAAAGGCTGACCAGTTTGATTATGAGACAAAGAGAGTCAGGAGCAATTAACTGAAGAAGAGAAGAAATCCTACAAGGAAACTTCTCTCACTGTACTCCAGTGAGGAAAAAGAAAAGTAATCTAAATTTATATCAGTGCATCCTTCACAGTGTCGTCTACCAGTTTAAAACCCTCACACTGTTATGTTTCAATTTTTGAATTTGTAAAATGAAGGGTTAAACTAAATCACTTTCAAGATCCATCTTAAAGCTTAAAATATCATGACTCATTCTGAATGAACTACATAGTTTGTTGATATATTTGAACACTTCCTTGAATTTATGTCAATTTACATTGAACTGACTTTGAAAAATACAATTTCAAATTATTGATGTACTTCAAAACTTTAGTAGTAATTGGAAAAGATGCTACTTTTACTAGAGCTTTTATCAAATAGAACTACTTGTAAGTTCTAGCTTTGAAACAATCAGGCTACCTGGTAAATTCTGTATTTATTATAAACAGATACACCTTTCAGCTCATTATTTCAGCTTTAGCTTACAACAGTTATGGAGAACTGGCCCTTAGCAGCTTTTGAATTTGTTGATTCTCAATGGAAATGAGAAAGCTTAATTTCTGGGCAGGCTTCACTATTAATAGATGTATGGTTGTGGTTTAGTGCCAAGTGGGGTCAGGATGCCTCCGAATGGCGCCCTGTCAGTCGTTGCTCCAGCCAATGTGGGCAGTGAGGGCCATTTTCCTGTCTTAGTCCTGCAAGGACTGACGAGATGGAATCTTTAGTCTGTCTCTGTGGCAAACTTTCTTGGCCAAAGCAAGTGGAAAGCAGAGGCAATTATCCAAGTATCTGAGGTAAATGTGTGTTTTTCTGACCGAAATACTTGAAAAGCTACCTCAACTATTCTCTTTGATTTGACTCTGATGATCTGGACACATCTTTCTGCCTGTATAAGTGAATCTCTTTTCTGGATGTCTTCACATATGCATGTGTGTGTGAGGCGGGTAGAGGTGGTAAGCTGTGTGTGTACTTGAGTGTCTGTCTGGCTTTGTGTGCACACCACGTGCAACTTTTTAATCTGTTCTTCCTAATTTTATAGTGGTTAAACTAATTAATTTAAAAGTCCTTCTGAATTAATTTAGGCATGCCATGCTTAAATAATAATTTTGAACATAAATCCACATTTGGTTATTAATAATAACTTGAATATAGGAATTCTTTTTTTTTTTTTTTTTTTTGCAGTATGCGGGCCTCTCACTGTTGTGGCCTCTCCCGTTGTGGAGCACAGGCTCCAGACGCGCAGGCTCAACGGCCATGGCTCACGGGGCCCAGCCGCTCCGCGGCATGTGGGATCTTCCCAGACCGGGGTACAAACCCGTGTCCCGTGCATCGGCAGGTGGACTCTCAACCACTGCGCCACCAGGGAAGCCCAGAATATAGGAATTCCTGAACACTGGGTAAATATTTATGCCAATACCGCAGAAATCTAAATCCTGATTTAGCACCAAGTGTTCTACTAACTTTTAACATGACGGCAGACTCACCCTCCTTTTGCTTTCACAATAGCCAGGGTCCCTGAGTTAACCATACAAATAGAATGCTAAATAATCCAACAGGTGGTAGTTTAACCTTTTTAAATAAATGTCTTTGGCTTTATTTTTCCCACAATGTTTTAAAAACTCAACTACTATTTATTAGCATGTGCTGGACAATGGATGGGAAAGCAAGAAGAGCAGAAATGCAGTCAGTAACTTTCACCATTTAGTAGCAGCAATTCTAGAACAGACTTGGTAATCGTTTGGGTACTATCCAAATTAACTATTGAAAGTTTTAGAATATTAAAGTATTAAAATTTTAAAGCACTAACTACGGAAGTTTTAGAAATTAACTATAAATTTTATTCATTCTTACTGTCTGGAAGAAGCCTAGGTTCCAAAATGATTGTCATGAAATAGATGGGTAATACAAGACAAGTCTCTTTCCCTTGAAGTCTAAATTTTGTAGTATAAAGGGATGGAAATTTTCTAGATGACCTCCAGGGTTAATTCTAGATTTAAAATTGTATATTCCAATTTTAACATAAATGCAGATATTTCATGTAGCTACTCTGAAGAAGTTGGAAGGAAAAAAGATGTAACTGGTGCATCATTTTCCAATAATAAGACTGTTAGAACATTTTTATCTGAGACAAAGAAAATGTTTACTTCATATTTTTAAAGAAAGAATACTAATTAATCTGGAACAACATATCCAAGTAAATGGTTCAAAATTGTTTGCCTGGATAGCGAAGAGAGGTGTGCTCTGGATATGAACTCTGCTAACATAGAATATCTGGGAGTAACAAATACTCAAGAGCATTTTCTGTAGAAAAGACCATTGGCCAACCATTATGATTGTTTAAAATACAGCAGTATTATTCAGACTAAAAAATATATTGACAGCTTCCAGCAGGTTATTTATTTGCTATATTACCTTAACTTAGCCAACACAGGATTTAAAAGTGGGTTAGTCATCAACCAAAATGACCTCCTTAAGATGGGGAGGGGGAAGGGTAAGCTGTGACAAAATGAAAGAGAGGCATGGACATATATACCCTACCAAACGTAAGGTAGATAGATAGTGGGAAGCAGCCACAGAGCACAGGGAGATCAGCTCGGTGCTTTGTGACCACCTGGAGGGGTGGGATGGGGAGGGTGGGAGGGAGGGAGATGCATGAGGGAAGGGATGTGGGAACAGATGTATATGTATGACTGATTCACTTTGTTATAAAGCAGAAACTAATAAAGAAAAGAAAAAAAAAGAAAGAATCTGGTAACCATGTCATTAGGCCAAATAATAGAAACTTCAGGGGATTACATCAAATAAAGATGACATCTAACATATCCATTTCCATTCTGCAACTGTATTTTGGCATTAGAAACACACACACACATTTTGGCATTCTTACGTACACACATGCACGCACACAATATTCTAATCTAAATGAAAATCTACATACAGCTATGAATATAAGCTTCTAATATAAAAATATAAACAATACAAACAATTTGGGGATGCAATGATTTACACAGTTTTGTATTATCAACTGGACCTTTAGTTACACTTTTTCCTACATGTTTCGAAATTTCACATAGCACAGGTTAGTGAGAATCAGACTAAAAGTTTCATAGAGTGGAAGTTTTTTTCTTTTGTTTGTTCTTAAATCTCAGCCTTGTATTAAGAAATTTTGTTTAATATGGTATATAACATGTAAAAGAAGGGGCAGATGTGAAAAGTATAATCATGATTGCATTTTCTGTTTTGGCAATTTTAGTGACAAACATTATGTTCAGCCAGGTGTCAGGAAGGTCCTCCTAACAGTTGGTAGCATTGCCAAGGATATTTATAATACAGCAGAAATGCCATGGAAAGTAGTAAAAAACAGACGTCAAAGCCTCATTTCTTGTTTTTGTGGCTTAATTTTATGGTCCATTTTTGAATGTTGTCCAAAAGTGCACTCATAAAAGAGAATTTAGATTCGGCAAGCTACATAAATGTTCCCACAAGTGCTGTCAGATAAATCCTGAAACACCTTTCCTTCTAAATGACACTTTTTTTAAAACTGAAAAGCACTAAGTCCTCCAGAAACGTCTTTTGCTAAAAACATTCATACAGGGCTGTTGATATGCACCAAAAGTTACTTGATGAAACAACCCAAAATACACTTTTGTGGGACCTATTAAGTACACCATTTATTACAATAACAACAACAAAAAGGAAATTTGTATCGATCCTCTTGATTTGGATTTTTACATAAGAAGCCTAAAAACATTTGAAGTCTAATAGCTGTTTTTTTTTAACTAAAAATAGTTTTAAACTGTAAAGATCTTTTAGATATTAAGCAATTTGTAGCTGTTTGAGTTCTAAATAAATATCCTCATGACATGGCAGCTGGTTTCCTCCAAAATGAGAATGCCAAAAACCAAAGCAGAAGCAGCAATGTGATTTATGACAATGTTCAACGCTGTCACTTCTGCTGGCACATACACCAACCCTAAGTGTTAGAGGGATTACACAGGGGCTGGTTTATCAGAAAGCAAGGATCACTGAGGGTCACCTTGAAGTCTGGATCCCCCAATTACCTTGTGACTTTTATTACTGCTGCTGGGTAGTTGTGCATCTGTTTTAAAGTTTTATTCTGAAATTACCTCTTTCACTAATACAATAATAATTTAAATTGATGTCAATATATGCTCTGATATAAAAAAAATTTAGTAAACTCTTCTATAAATTACTTGAAATGCCATAATACCAAGAAATGGCATTACAATCTCTTGTAAAGTTATCTTCATTTTTATATCAGTGCCCTAGCTGGGAAATATTTCATCATATTTTGTTTGGTTTGGTTTTTTTTTAACTTACTGTTGATACATAGATTGAGTGGTTCTTGATTAACTTTAGAGTTTTTGAAGCTATCTTATTTGGTGTGACTTAGGGCTTAAGTGTAGCTGTGCTAAAATGATATGAGGGTAAGGGAAAAAAGAGTTAACTCTTTTTCTCACCACCTGGACTGCCTTCCTCCGTTTCCATGCCACTCCTGTCCTTAAGTCAGAGCTCCCTTCCCTGACTTTTAGCCAAATATTCATAACAGTTTTTCAATTGTCTGTTGATTGACTTCTATTTGGTTTGAACAGGATGAACTGGAGGAAAAGGGGACCTTACCATCTTTTTGAAACACATTTCTAATGTAATTTACCAATTCCATAAACAAAATAATAGGACTTTCAAACTATTTTCCAAGAATTCCCTAGAACAGTAATTTCCAAAAACCATTTAAAGACCACTTATCACAAGCTTCATGGGGCATTATTAAAAATACAGATTTGCCAGCCCAGGCCAGGTTTAAACACTTGGTCAGTCTGGAATGCTGTAATTTGATGCCCTCTGTAATGACATTCTTTAAAAATATATCCAGTATTTATTTAAAGGGGAGACAGAAATTCATAGGGAAAAAGGACTGAAGGAGGATTCTGGGGAAAGAAGTAGAACACACACTCTCTTCTACTGCCTTCAGTAATTCAACCCTGGTCCCAAAGCTGCAACCCCACTAGGTCCTTTCCAGGCCTGGATCCACTTCCTTAGAAGGCAGTTTGGTGGCCACCACTTGTTCAAACATTACCTCTTGATGTGCCATACTCTTTGCCTTCAAGTAATATTATACTATTTTTTGAAAAAAAGAGCCCATATGTACATATTTTATTTATATTTTCAGTGTATTTTATGTCCAGTGATTTTTTTCTTAAACTTTTTTTGGAGATAATTATAGATTCACATGTAACTCTGAAAATTAATACAGGAAGGTCCTGCATATCCTTCACTCATTTACTCACCATAACTTTCTGTATAACTAAATACAATAACAGAACCAGAAAATTGACATCGACATAATCCATCAACTTTATAGTACAGATTTTGCTAGTTTTACATTCATTCATTTGTGTGTTTATGTGTTTGTTTAGTTCTAAGAAACTTTTAGTTTTATCACATGCGTAGACTTCTGGGACCATGACCACAGTTAAAATACAGAACAATTTCATCATGAGGATCCCCTGTTGTACCCTTCATGGCTACAGTTACTCCTCTTCCTCTAGTCTCCCTAAGCCACCATTAATCTGCTCTCCATCTCTATAATTTCATTTCAAGAATGCTAAATAAATGGAATCATACAGTATGTAACCTTTTGAGGTTGGCTTTCTTTCACTCAGCATTAATTCCCTTGAGATATATCCAAATTGCACACATCAGTGGATCATTCTTCTCTTACTGCTAAGTAATAGTCCATGGTATTAATATACCACAGTTTGTTTAACCACTCACCTGTATAAGGGCATTTGTTTCCAGTATTGGGCTATCATGAATAAAACAGCTATGAACATTTGTGTATATATATTTTATGTGGACATAGGTATTAATGTCTTTGAGATAATGTCCAAGAGTGTAACTACTGGGTCCTGTAGTAAGCACATGTTTAGAAACAGCCATACTCTTTTCCAGGGTGGCTGTACAATTCTACATTTTCACCAGCAATGTGTGAGTGAGTGACTGTTTTTTTGCATCACTATTTCCTTTTTATTTTAGCCATTCTTATAGGTATGTAGTGATATATCACTGTGGCTTTAAATGTGCATTTCCCTAATGGTTAATGACATTGAACATCTTTTATGTGTTTATCTACCATTTGTATATCATCTTCAATGAAATGTCTGCTCACATCTTTTATCTTTTTTCATATTAGGTTATTTTAATTTTGAGTTTTGAGAGTTTTTTATATGTTTTACATACAAACCTTTCTTGGATACGTGGTTTGCAAATATTTTCTCCCAGTCTGTTGCGTGTCTTTTCATCATCTTCACAGGGACTTTCACAAAGCAAAAGTTTTTAATTTTGATGAAGTAAAGTTTATCACTTTTTCATTTTATGCATTATGCTTTTGGTGTCAAGTCTAAGAACTCTTCGTCTAGTCCTAAGGGCTGAAGATTTTCACCTATACTTTTTTTTTTCTAAAAGTTTCATAGTTTAAAATTTACAAGTAAGTCCATGATCCATTTCAAGTTAATTATGTGTAGGTCTGAGGTTTAGATCAAGATCCTTTTTTTTTTTTTTTTTTTGGACTATGAATCCTCATTTGTTCTAGCACCATTTATTGCAAAGGCTAATCTTCCTCCACTGAATTAATTTGCATATTTGTTAAAAATCAGTTGAGCATATGTGTATGGGTCAATTTCTGTGTCCATTGTTGATGCACCATGGTTCACCAGGCCAATCTTTAATCTAGCTTTGCTAAACCCATCCCAGAGCTATTAATTTAGGAACTTCCAAGAGGGGCTCAGAATTGTGTATTTAAAATTAATTGTAGCAGTAAATCTGATGTACAGCCAAGTCTGGCACCTGCGCCCAGAGGTTACACAAAGATTTTTCATGAATCTTTGCTGAGAACGTTGGTGGAGGGGAAGTAGGCGATAGCAGGTCACCTGTTTAATTAAATATATTGAGAAATATTTAACATTTAGGTAAAGATGTATAAAATAAGAAATGACCACCTACAAATTCAACTTAAGAAATAAAACATTACTTATTCAGATGTAGCCTTTTGTGAATTCCCTCCCTCCTTAACCACATTCACCTCCTCTCCTATCTCCAACCCAGAGGTAACCACTCCCCTATATTTTGTGATTATCATTTTCATGCATTCTCTATATTTGATCATATAAAATATGCACACATATTCATAAACATACATATATATATATATATATATATATATATATATATATATATATATATATATATGTATGTCAGATTTGTTGTTTTAATAGAAACTTGAAGTAAAAGCAACTATCAACTTGATCAGTGTGCAACTTATTCTTGCCAGTTCTCAAACCCAGACCACAGCATATTCTGAAGTCTAGTTTAGCTCTGTTTGCTTAGATTTGGATATGTTTACTGTTTTCTTTATTCATCATGCTATTTGATGTCTCAGAACTTTATTCTGGCATTATTTTCCTTCTTCCTGAAATTTACCCATTAAATATTCCTTTAGACATAAGAGTCTCTTGGGAAATAAACTCTGTTTCTCTTGGTCTAAATATAACTATTTTTCCTCATTATGAAATGATAACTTGTCTGTATATATACTTCTTCGTGGAGAGTTATTTTTCTTTTAGCACATTCCATGGTTGTATTAGTTATCTACTGCTGCATAACAAATTACCCCAGGCCTAAGTGGCTTAAAACAATAGTAAACAGTTATCTCTATTTTTTTTTTAACATCTTTATTGGAGTATAATTGCTTTACAATTGTATGTTAGTTTCTGCTTTATAACAAAGTGAATCAGCTATACATATAAACAGTTATCCCTTACAGTTTCTGTGGATTAAGAATTCTCGAGTGGCTTAGCTGAATAGTTCTTGATCAGGGTCTGCCATGAAAGTTATAATCAAACTGTTGGCCAAGGCTACAGTCATCTGAAAGCTTGACTGGAAGATCTGCTCTCTAGATGACTCACTCAAATGACTGGGAAGTTGGTGTTGGTTATTAATAGGAGGTCTCATTTCCTCTTCATGTGGGCTTCTCTACAAGATTGCTGAACTATCAGAATTGTATGTCTTTGCAAAAAATATTTTTTACTCTTGCTGTTCTTATAATAATCTATTTGTCTTGAATGTTCTGCAGTTTTATTTATTTTTATTAATTTTCTTGTGTTTTATTGTGACCCTTGAAAATGAGAAGTCATAATTGTCACTAATCCTCCCAAATCTATAGTCATTATCTTTTTGAAAATTATTCTTTCTTACTTTCTCTAATATTTCTTCTGGTGATCCAATGGGACTAGCATTACTTTCTCATTGTGTCATTAATGTCATAATCTTTTTTTTTTCATAATTAGTCTTTGTTTTTCTGTGATGAAATATGATGATTTCCTCATATCTGTCATTCAGGTCCCTAATTTTTTCCTAATTGGTGTCTAATTGTTGTTTAACCCATCCATTGATTTTTTTTAAATTTCAATGATTATTTATTTTTTATAGTTCTTCCTTTTCCCCCCATACTGCCTCATTTTATAGTATTTTATTTCCAACTCATTTTTATCATTTCCTCTCTTATTTATCTAAATATTTAGGCATGATTATTTTTATTCTTATTCTGTTGATGAGAGTATCTGATGTACTCTAGACTCTAACTATATTGTTTTGTTTTTAACCCTTCCTGATTCTCTGTTGTTATGGCTTGTCATTTTTTGCATAATTCCATGTTTGATTTATCTAAATTTGTTAGAATCCTAAAGGGGTTATGTTGAATGTTCACTGTTTCAGAGGGTGTAATCCTTTACTTTTGTCAGGGCTGTGATGAAGAATGTTTGTTGATTTATCTAAAATCTTTGGTGCTTTTAGAGCAGTGGAGTTTTTAGAACAGTGAATGAACATTTTGCCATAAAAAACAGTTTTCACTTCTTTCAATCAGTGCAGTTTGAATTCTATATATTAGGCTTCCAGGGCAACTTTGTTTAAATAAAGGTTACTTTTACAAAAATAATGTCTATACTATAGAAATACTAGGAGAAATATTTCCAAACTGAAAGGATAGAACTAGTATAAAAGGTAGTTTTGGACATCAAAAGTGAAAATTACATGGCCAGTACTACCTCATGACTGGAAATTGTTTACATAACTGGAGAAATAGGCAATGTATGTCAATTTTATGGTCTCTTTTCCTTGAGCACCTATGGACTCAATTAGTAGGTAAATAAATTGAAGTACTATAGGTTTTTACAAGTAAACACTTATGACTACTACAAAAAGACAATGGCTTATATTTGATTATTGGGCCAGTTTTCTATAAATTGTTTTTAGTTGACAACAATTGCTATTGTCTTCCTTGGTTCCCTGTTCTACCAAACATTATTCAGATAAGTGGGAGAGTGAGTTTTCTCTGGGTAAGAAGCTTCATGAAATCAGATGCAATGTTACAGAAGCACTCATATCTAACTAATTCACTGCCTCCATTCTAAACTCAATTCTGTTCAATTTCAGGAGATCCATAGACCCCTTGAAATCTGTCCATGGACTCCAGGTTATGATTTCCTAGACTAAATTAAAAAAAAATAATTAAGTGGATAAATGGACCAATAATATTACATTAGGCATACTATGTCATTTTATTATAAGAAATAAAGAAAACATTTTTATATTCCATGATTTAAATACACAAATCATATTTGAAGGTCTACTTCATATACATTTTTGACACAAGCTATGCAGACATATATTTGACTATTTGAATTGCAACTTTCTCTTGATATAAAATGAATACCTTTTATATTATTAGAAATAACGTTTGGAGAATGATTACAACTTTCAGACTTTTATCAGTGTTAAGTAATACTTTTTATTTACCTGTATAGTTTTTTCAACATCCTGCTATAGTGCAGGGACTTAAAATTCTATATCATATTTCTACTAAGTGCACTTGACAGATTGCTTTGCTTTAAGTTATATTTCCTATGACTAAAGGGCTTTAGAAAAAAAAACTTTATAATTTCACATAATACCTGCTATAACTTTTTTATATTTGTTTTTCTGTGAAAAATACAGAGTATGATGATTATTAATTACCTAAGTATGAGTGGATAAGATTATTAATATTCTTTGACTACATCTGTAAAACTTCATTTTCCCTGTGAATACTGAGAGTTTACTGCGATGTAATTATAAGAAGACACTGATGCACAGGCATTGTAACATAACCCCTATTGTAACACTAATGATAATCTTTTAATATGCAAATAATTTCAATTAAATACAAGCATAGACTATTGCTGGAAGTGGCTTAACAGCTAGTGGTCTGACTAGAAAGAACAGTGAATAGTCCCTCTCCCTGATAACTCTCACAGACAGTAGATGTCCCAGATAACAAAATATTCCTAATGGAAATACTGAACATAAATGAACTTCCTTTAATTTAGCATTTTGTAGCCTTGGAGTTTTATTAATTTTCAATAAGGGTTGTGTGTAATAAATGCCTAAGTTCATTTGGATAAAGAAATTTCAGCTAGACTTCCATTACTCTACTGAAGAATATATTCAACTGGAATAAGAGGGTTTTCAATATTTTCCAATGTGACTGAGGGACTCCATATTACCATTGTTCTAGAGGAAAATGCAGGAGGTGTATGAGATTAAGTGAAATTATATTGATCTAGATACAGAATGGGTATTAAGATAAACCATGAATATCATCTCATTTACTAATTGTTTATCTGATTGTGCAAAAGCTGACTGAAAAAAAGTGCAATAAATAATGGTCAATAAATATTTCTAGTAGGTAAAGTGTGAAAAAAACAAATTTTAACATGTCACTGAGACAAAGGGAAAAAGAGAACAATGAAACTATGAGATAGAATTCTGCAACTCACTAAATATTAATAAAAATGCATATGTGAATTTCACAACTTAATAGAGAAGGTAACTCATGTACAGATTGCTATAAAACACATTAGAGAAAGTAGTAATTGTTATGAGAGTTTAGAAGAGAGGGCTCATATTTGGGACATCAAAAAAATGACTCATGGGTTTGTTACTTCTTGAGCCAAGTCTTGAAGGATGTATAAGATTTGGGCAACAATCAATAAAAACAGCATATAGAAGGAATGCTGTGAACCAAGGAACAGAGGTAGAAATCCTAGGGTATTTCCGTGGACTAGTTGGTCAAGAGGAATGGTGAGAGATTAAAGCTAAACAGGCCGAGGTCACCACACCTCATGGAACTTCTTGGACACTTAGCTAAAAGGAATGGTCTTCATTCTGTAGGCAAGGAGTAAAGAGCCGATGAATGATTTTAAATAAAGTAAGGCACGTTCCGAGCTGGCCTCCCAGCTATATAGCAGAGGCCAGTAGCAAAGGCATTGTATTTTCAATAAGCATGTATCCAAACACATTCTCAATCATTTATAAGAACAAAAGCACTAGTCTGAAAATCAGCAACAAATAGAAACATGATACATGTACAAATCATTTTTTATTCGAAGATGATACTGGTAAATGTATAACACTTGAGGTTATAGTAAACAGCACCAGTATATTTTTTCCATAAAAAATAAAAAAGGAAACAAAACTCTACTCAACACATGAAAACTATTAGCAGGGACTGAGAACTTCTGGTAAGTACTAAGTTTAAAAGCACAAACATTTAGTAGGAGGTATGTGGTGTAAGTTGCTAAAAAATACATAGTTAGTAAAACAAACAAAATCAGTTCTGTTTACTACTTGGCTGGCATAAATCAGTCTTAGACATGGGTGAAGAACTGTTCTCAACAATCGAGACTCTAAATATATAAGAATTCGTACCAGAGTTACCAGAAGATTATACATATTTATGTAAGTCAAATAGCTTTGGTTTTGTGATTCCAAAATGTTGAAACTCTTACCTCGCACAACAAGGTCAGCTGACGCTGAAGAATTGTCCACAATTGTCTGAGCTGTGCACGTGTACCTCCCAGCGTGTTTTAGCTGGGCATTTCGGATGAGCAGCTCCCCATTGGAATCCAGCTGTCGGCAAAAACAGCAGTCATTCAAATCAGTACATTTTTTCACCAACTAAATGGTATTCAGGATATGAGAGGTACATTTTCCCCTAACAAAATGAACACCTGTTTTAGATGTGCTAACTGTCTGTGTGTTCTTAGGTTACTCAAACTCTGGGCTTTGGTATCTCAAGTGAAAAATAGAGTGAATTACCTAAGGTCCTTTTTAGCTTTAATGTCTTTAGTATTCTATTATTTCCATAATCAGAGGGCATTTTGAGAGAAAACACAGGATGAAACTATTTCATTGATGTCTTTTAAAAAGAAATGTGAAGGTCCAAAAATCTTGATGCTGAATATCAATGAAGATACATAAATGCCGTATGTCTAGGGAGAATTATTAATTTGGTTATGTAAAACCAATCTAAAAAACTAATTTCAAGACGTGCCACAGTTCATTTTACAAAGATACTAAAAGTGTGCAGAAACTGTCAAAATGGACAATTCTACTAACATGTTCTATTTGGCCAAATATAACCTCCTTACGGGCAAGGATTTTTGTCTTGTTCACTGCTCTATTCCCAGTGCTTAGAATAGTGTTTAACATATGTTTTTTTTTTAAGGAGGCTTGAGGGAATTTTGCTTGTGAATGATAAGGCACCATCCCAATGCAATTTCTAAAAATAGCTAATATTTATCAAATGCCTGCTCTATACAGATCCTGGGATTCTCTTCTGAAAACAGTCCTATGAGATAGGTCCTATTTTGTCCATCTTACTAAAGATAAAAGTGAGACTTAGAGTAGCCAAGTAATTTAACTATGGTTACTCAGTTTGCTTGGTTGGAGGAGCTTAACATAATCCATTCTCATTATCTCCAAAGTACTCTCTTAAGAGAAAATTTGGAAAACTCGATATTTAAATAGACATTTGGTTTTCCTGAGAAACAAAAATATTGATTTAGGGCTTCCCTGGTGGCGCAGTGGTTGAGAGTCTGCCTGGCGATGCAGGGGACTCAGGTTCGTGCCCCGGTCCGGGAAGATCCCACTTGCCACGGAGCGGCTGGGCCCGTGAGCCATGGCCGCTGAGCCTGCACGTCTAGAGCGTGTGCTCCACAACGGGAGAGGCCACAACAGTGAGAGGCCCGCGTACTGCAAAAAAAAAAAAAAAAAAAAAAAAGCAAAAGGGCTTCCCTGGTGGCGCAGTGGTTGAGAGTCCGCCTGCCGATGCAGGGGACATGGGTTCATGCCCCGGTCCGGGAGGATCCCACATGCCGCGGAGCGGCTGGGCCCGTGAGCCATGGCCGCTGAGCCTGCGCGTCTGGAGGCTGTGCTCCGCAACGGGAGAGGCCACAACAGTGAGAGGCCCACGTACCGCAAAAAAAAAAAAAAAAAAAAATATTGATTTACTATTGCAATTATAGATATCCAGATAGATTAAAGGATGAAAAATTAATGATTAGGTTAATATTTCACATAATAGATGGTATTGTTTCTGTTATATGACAGAACTGCAAATTTTAAAATTTTGATTATTTAATGACTATATGTGGAATAAATGCTCTGCTTCACCGTTGGTTCTGCTGGTGGCCCCTTCACATATTAAGTTCCCTGTCGGTCTTGGAAAGTATTTGGGTTGCAATACTTGCTTGATTAATAAGATTAATTAAAAATAATAGCTAGTTATCATCTGAGCAGATTGATTCAGTTGGTTGTAATAGGATACTACTATCTCCTTATAAAGAACTAGTCAGTGGCCACACACCTTGTTCCTTGGTTTCAGTAATTAAAATCTCTGTAAAAATGAAACTAGAGGTCATACAATTTAATGTTAGTTGGGGTCTTCCTGTCCCTTGAGGTCTAAGATTGGGTAAAAATCCAGTTTCCAAGATTTCTTCAAATTCCTAATGTAGGGAAATCCTTTCCTTCTGTTCTCTTGATCAAGGAGCTCTAGACCAACCCTTTCTCTATTTTGCCATGAAACCTACTAGCACAAAATATTCCCTAGTAAAGTAGGTGTACTGAAGAGTTAAAGGTCATGGAATTGGTTGTATCCCACAAAGTAGGGCAATTATCATCCACTGTACATTTCTATTTTTAAAAATCCTGTTGGTCATACTTTTACTAAGGATTTCTCAGTGACCTTCACCTCTCTCTGTTCCCTATCATCTTGTTGGCACTCACTCCCACTCCCATATCTTACCTCTCTCTGCTCTTCTCTTCTTTCCCTTGGAAACAAACAACTATTCTTCTTTCTTCATGTTAAGCTGCTTAATTATTGGATGGTTGCTTGGATTCTGCCAATACTTCTTCCTCAAACCCTTATTTTCTGTTTTTAGCTTTTGCGTTTCTTTACCTCTTACCCCTCAGTCCATTTTAATTTGGTTCCCAACTCTTCAACTCATTTTACTTGACTTCTAATAGCATTTGACCTGCCTTCCCCAAACACCCAACTTGTCTAGTCATCTGTGACAGCACATTTTCCAGAAAGTTTGAGAAAATTCTTAACCTCTCATCTTCTTCAACTTCCTTATAATTCCATCATAAGTTATTGAATTTATCCCTTCCTTTTCTTCAACACTTCCTCTGTCCTTGTCCAAGCTACCAACATCTCTCACTGACCTATTATGTCTTATTTGGTCATGACCCTCACCCCTGTCCCATCTATTCTTTTCTCCACTTAGCACTCAGGGTGACCTTTAAAAAATGCAAATTATGATCAAATCATCCCTTTCTATAAAAACAAGCTAAAACCTTTAAAAATGTTCCATTTCTTGGAATAAAAGCCGTAAGTGTTATGATAGTCAACATGGCTCCATTCTCTAAATTCTGTCCAATATTCCAGCTCAACTAGTGCCACCATTTCACTTACACTCTGCTCTCCAGAAGAACATTCCCTTTTTAAGACCTTAAATGTATCTTGTTGTCTCCTATCTCTGGTTCTCCAAGGTGTTTCCTTTCCTGGAATTTGATCTCTTCATACCCTACCCTCTTACCACCATCATCTAAATAACATTTACCCTCCCCCACCAATATCAGTTCAAATCATTTCCTTAAACAAGTCTTTCTGTTTTCTGTTGTTACATTTTGCCATAGTACATTTTACTTAATGTGATATATATCTCATTTACAGTAAAATATTTTTGCAATTATATGATTAAAGTTGGTTTCCCTGAAGGACTGTAAGTTTTATGAGAGGAGGAAACATGCCTGATTTCTTCAGCATTGTATCCCTGTGTTACATGTGTACAGCTGTATGTGCTGTATCCCTAAGACCAGCACAGTCCCAGGGATATAAAAACACCAAATATACATTGTTTGAATGAATTATTCAGCATGCTTATTAAGACTTCTGGCATCTGCTCTTAAGATAATACATGTTTACTTCTTTTCAGGTACAAGCAGAGTTAGGATAACAAGTTCATATAGCCCATCACAATGGCAGAATTTTGTAAGCACATAATGAGACATCTTGATGTCAGGATGAAGTACACACTCTTGCTACTTTTTTTCCCACTTCCTGTGCCCCAGAAACTTACATTTTACCATATGTTCTCTTTCCTGCAGACCTTTGTACATATTACTTGCATTGCCTGGATTCTCCCATCTCCCACTTCTATCACTTGGCTAACTTCAAGTCATGGTTTAGATGCCCCTTTCTTCTCTAGAATCCAAAGTCCTGGTTAGGGGCTTGCCCCTTGCATATTTTCATTTTAACTATCCCTTTCTATTCTAATTATTTAGTTGTTCATTTCTTCTACTAGACTGTAATTCTTTGAGGAAGGGACTAGGTCTTATTTATTATTACATACAAATTATGTATTGTGATATCTGACATACAGGAGGAATTCAACAAATAAATATTGAATAAATGAATTAAAATACCTATTAACTAAAATGTTTTTATTAAATTCTTTTAGTAATTTCATATGATTTTTCAGGTAAGATAATGATATTATAAGGTAAAATAGCTGAATTGAGAACAACTATTGCTATCCATAAACCTGAGATCAGCTATCAATTAATAATATATTTCAAATTACTTGTAAACTAATTTCATGAGTAAATATAAACGTTTTAGGAATAATGTGTAAATTTATAGAGAAAAGAATACAGTAGACATATAAGAAAATGGACACCTCTAAGTTTTTCAATCACCCATATTTGTTGTAAAGAACTAGGCCTTTATAAATTCAAAATTTGTAATACAAATCACGAATTTACAGAGAGATCTGCCCTTTCCCTCAGCTTCTGGAAGGTAACCTGTAGTATTCTTTCTTTGCCTGGGTGTCTTGGGTCATACTGAATAGTTCTAACCATGTGATTTAGGGTGGTAGTTAGCCACACCTGTATAGTTTTAGAATAGAGGCTGACCATGACAGAAAGACTAACATTGTGACTTAGGTTAGGGGCTTTGTGTCATGTGTTATCAGTCAACCTAGATATTGTTATTAACCATTTGGGCAATCAATCAATGCCTACATGATTAAGCCCTGGTTGAATCTCTAGATATCAAAGCTCAGGAAATCATCCCTGGTTGGCAATACTCTATGCCTACTGCCACAGACCAAAGCTGATAGAGTAATGCATCCTGACTCCATGGGAAGAGAACAATGGAAGTTCTATGTTTGGTACATCTTCTGGACTCTGCCCCATGCATTTCTTCCCTTCGTTGATTTTAATCTGCATGCTATTTGGGTAATAAATTGTAACCATGAGCATAATAGCTTTCAGGGAATTCTGTGAGTTCTCTCTAGCACAAGGAAACTGAGGCTGGTTTTGGCAACTCCTGGAGCTTGCAGTTGGTTTCAGAACTGAAGATGGTCTTGAGGACTCTGCCTGATTTTGTAGTTGGCCAATTCCACATATCATACTAAATAGAATTCACCTAAGGGGGGGGTAAAGAAATATTATTTTATTACCTATAGCTCTCTTTTTTAAAATATTTAAAGTAGGGGCTTATCTGGTGGCTCAGTGGTTGGGAGTCTGCCTGCCAATGCAGGGGACACGGGTTCGTGCCCCGGTCCAGGAGGATCCCACATGCCATGGAGTGGCTGCGCCCATGAGCCATGGCTGCTGGGCCTGCACATCCAGAGTGGTGAGAGGCCCGCGTACCACAAAAAATATATATAAAAAATAAAATAAAATATTTAAAGTAAGAAGAGAGTAAAGTTGTGTATATGAGGAAGGTAATAATAAAAGAGTTTTTCTTGAGCCATTGTAGATGCTGACACATATTTCTGAGAAAATTTCTAGTGAGAAAAAATAAAATAATATAAAATAATTATAGTAAAATAAAATAACTTAAACACTATATATTAATAAAACAGGCTGCTTTAATGTGCTTTAACATCCTTAAAGTTCAATACATCATAGTACTGAACTTTGACATTAAGCATTAATGGAAAGATATTAAAAAATATTTTTAAACTATTATGACATAAGATAATAGCTATATTTGAGAAAGAATAATGTTTTCATAAAATGAAAAGCACTTAGCTCTATTGCATGGTTTTATTATGTGAACTCACTACTTGGGTTGCTTCATGTATCCAAATGAAAGATAATCCTGTTGCTAAACTTCCACTATTTCAATGAACCATGAGATTAGATTGGAATTTAAAAAATAAAATACTTCAGAAATTAAAATTTAAAAAAATTCAACCTTATAATAAAAAAATGAAAGCAGAAAAATAATATAAAAATAAACAATTTGTGACACCATAATTACCCTTTGTAAAATATTTGAATGCTGTACACCTAATAATCTTCTTTAATGAAATTGCTATAATTTTCCCCAAAATCTCAGTTTGAAACACAGTGCTGTTTTTATATTCACTTATTTAATCCTGAGAGGAATAATGTGGTCATGCTTTTCATACTTTTCACATGTAATGAAAAACACAAACTATTTTGTCTTAAAATATCATATTAAAGTTATACTTACTGAATCTTCAGAATAATCTCCTTAAAAACTTGTAATTAAACTATTCTAAAAGTTTAATGCTAAACTCATTTTAAAAGTTAGCCTTAGGTAGGACTTAGGTAGGTAATGATAAGCTGATTTGCATAAAGCAGTAATAAGTGACTTTAACATTTATTCTCATTCGATCTATATTTGGTGAAGGTGTGGCACTGAAACACCTCAAAAGGAAAGTAAAGAAAAAATATTCTATATAATTTCCAATAGAGTTGTGTAGGTATAAAAGTTTTGCTGAAGTTTTTATAAATGGCACTAGCACTTTCCATACCTCAGGAGAAGTTGAGGTTCTCAGTGGTCAACAGAACGCTTACAAAGCAAGTAAAGATCATGGCTCTCAGCACATTCAAGCCACAAATTAGATACGAATGCTCTCTATATTTTCACTAAAAACCACAGCTTGGCTGAATTACAAAATGCTTCCCTTCATATGAGGAGAGTTGAATCACATACTGGAAATTGTGATAGCACAGCTCAGGGATGTTCCAAAGTGTATATGTGGTTTACCACTTAGAAATTTCCCAAGTTTAAATCAAAAGACTTCCAAAATATAAATGCCTATTCCTTCCTTTCCACTTCCCCATGAACTAACTTTGAAAAATCAGTCCT
Organism: Mesoplodon bidens; assembly: GCF_964165515.1. Lineage (NCBI taxonomy): Eukaryota > Metazoa > Chordata > Mammalia > Artiodactyla > Ziphiidae > Mesoplodon > Mesoplodon bidens. Next base: position 55,025,278 of record NC_138167.1, read on the forward strand.
GCAGTATAAATGAGTCTGAATTACTAAGTTGTATTAACAAATTCAGTTAATCATAATGAACAAAGAAATATGCCATAAGGTATATACAAGGTCTATATAAAGCTTAGAGGTCATAATGGCTCTACAAAACCATCTCTTTTGTTCCATTGAAGTTCAGAATGAAGAGACAAACGTGGAAGACTGGAGGAAAGCATAGCCTTTAAAGAGAATACTCTAGAAACCTGTAAGCAAAAAATTATGAAGTATGTATGATACATGATATATCCATGAAAAATAAACATTTTTCTTTTTTATTTTTGGCTTGCTAGGTTAAAGAAGGAATAACTTTAGCAAATGCATCGGATGCAACTGCAAACTTTAACACCACCATCACCAACACACGAGCAAAAAAAAAAAAGAAAAAAGTAAGGGTTTTATAGGTGCCAGGGACTATTATAAATACTTTACATGTGCAAATTCACTTATAACAACAACCCTGGGAAAGGGGTATTATTCTTAACTGTATTTTAGAGATGAGGACACAATAATACTGTAACTATAACCACTACTACTGCTATCACTGTTGCGTTAATAGGATATTATTACTGCTGCTACTAATATCAATATTAAGATTGCTACTACAACATCTGCTATTGCTACTGCCATTGCTGTAGCTACTATGAACTCCTACTAATACCTGATCTAGCTTATTAAATGCCCTTAAGATGCCTTGCAATGTGCTAGCTACTTTACATATATATTTCCTATTTAATTTTTATAAGACTCAGGGAGATATGTTTAATCTTTCCATTTTACAGATAAGGAATTTTAGATTTTAAGTTAAGCTACTGGTAGAAGGCTCAGTAGTTAACCTGTTTTCCCCCAGTTAAGCTGTTGCCAAAGTAGTGTTTCATGGATCAAACAATTGAATTTGGATTCATAGTTTGGTAGGTAAAAGTGGATATTTTCTCATAACAGGAAAAATACAATATGTTATATTTTCTTTCTTTCTTTCTTTCTTTCTTTCTTTAATTTTTAACCTATTTAAATGCTCAAACATAAGAAAATAGAAAGAATAGTACAATGGCCACCCATATACTAACCAGTTAGATTCAACAGTTGTAAACTTCTTGCCATATTCACTTTATCTAATTATCTAGCTGTCTATCTATTGTTGAACCCTTAAAAAACAAATTACTGATACCATCATAATTCATTCATCAAAATATTAAATTGAATCTCCAAAAAGGTAAGACCATTCTCTTAAATAATCACAAAACCATTTTCACACACAACATAATTAACATTAATTTCCTAATATGATCTAATATTCAAGTTAGTGTTATTTTAAGTAATGCATCAGCATTAAGTTTGCCTGAATGTAAAAAAATTTAAAAAGATATAACTTACAAAATCTTATGAAAATGAGTATTATCATTACAAATATACACACTTAAATATATTAGGGAAATAGTTTAGGATAATTACTGAGAGGTCACCACGTACTTACACGATCAATGGAGATGTTGAATATCCCTAAATTTGGCTATTTTGATGGCTGAAGAGCTCAATTTTGATCAATCTGACCATTTTTAATTAAAACTCACAAGGAAGGAAATTTTCTTTTCGATGTCTACTAAGCATTTTAAATGATGGACAAAACCATCAAAGCCTTGGGTTTAGAACCCATATTTTTGAGTTGAAAGAAAACTTGAACACTGTTTAATTTATATGGTTTTTAAAATTGTTTCCATTAGCCTTAGGGTTCTGAAGACCTTCATGGATCACTTGGTAGAAAGAAGGGATCAGAATGGGATGTGTTTTGGGATAGGAAGATGTGAGAGGCCCTATAGTTAAGGTTTTGGTCTCCTACACATGCTCACAAACATGGGTACAATTTCTTCAGTCAGACCAACCTTACCTTCATCTTTGATATTTATTGGGGTTCTAACTTAAATTTTCTTTGCAAAAAGAATTCTGCTGCTAAAAACTTTCTGTTGCTGTTTTTCAAAACTTCTGCTGTGGCCCAACTTCCTCATATGACAGATGAGAAGCCTGAGGCACAGATTGACTGTTTTGCCCAAGATCATACAACTTGTCAAGGGCAAAACAACAACAAAATTCCAGATCTTTAGATAATGTTCTGTTTTAAAAACTAGCTTTTCAAAAAATTAGTTAGTTTTTTTGGAATATGAGAGCTAATGACAAAATAGTATATTTCTAGTGTGATATAGTAAATAAAACATCAAAATTGACAATGTAAAATTATAAAATAAAATTCCTAAGACACCAAAAGTTTATATGTTTATTTCCCCTTCTTTTTATTTTATATACACACTGTATTTTGCAAGCATAAAGAGCCAGAATAATTATTCCAGTGATGATTAAGTATGCAAGGAGTTCTATGTAAAACAAATGGGACTTTAATTTTGAATGAATTTTTGGAAATTTCTCCAAACCAGTACATTTCTGAAGAAAAAAGACTTGCTGCTATATGTGCTTAATTCCAATTATTTAATATTATCTTTGACAAATGCTTCCTAAAGGCTAAACTCTGGGAGTCTCTGCTAGAGAATAACTTTAGCTGGCGTGATCTCTGACCTGGAAGTGTGATGATCTAGCTGAAGCCAACCCAAGTATAGATACCTGTAGCGAGCATAGGTGCCTACCTTCCTCCATGTTTACTGGTGGAAAATAGCAAAATAAAATAGAATAGTTAGGTGTAAGTCAAGTTTTATTAGGGTAATGAAAGGGAGGTAGAGAAAGTTCAGACAGAATGAGGGATGATAGAATTCTCTTTTCCAGTTAATTACTCTTAGTAGAGAAACAATTTGGGCACAGGTAGCCTGCCTTTGTGGGTTTTGTGTGGACCACAGAACTATGTCAGGGGACATTTCACATATTTCTTTCTTTCTCCCAAAATTTAAGAGTCTTGAATTTGCAAAACACATGCAATCTATCCTCTACTACTGATACTATTTTGAAAAATGCTTTATCTATCCTCTTATAATTTCTTTTTTTTTGTCTTCAGCACTCTCATTTGCTCAAAATAATATAACTTCTCTTTGCTTCCAACATACTATGCTTAAAACTTTTCAGTCCCTTTATTCTTAAGTCTTTTTTGTTTTTTAAATCTCCCTTGAGAACAGCATTTCTCAATCTTGACCCTATGGATAATTTGGACTAGTTAATTCTCTGTTGTGGAAGACTGTCCTTGGCATTATGGGATATTTAGCAGCACCCGTGCTAGACAGGTGCCCATAATACACCACTTGCCTGCAGTTGTGATAAACAAAAATGCCTCCAAATATGACCAAATTTCCCTAGGGAGAAAAATTGTTCCTGGTTTAGAACAACCATTTTAGGACTTACATCATCTCACTGTGCCCTCTTGGTTTTCTGTTGTTTCTTCAACTCTAATTTGATTCTTGTCTTAGTCTGGATTATGGCCTAGCACTCCTTTTCTGCTGTAACCTGTTGCCCCATAACTCCGGACAATCTTTACCTTCTTGTTCAATGACAGAGAGCCAATGAAATTGAAAAAAAAAAAAAGACTTCTGTTTATTACTGCTTCTCTTTCTCTCTTTTTGCATGCACAGAAGAAAAACATCTGTTCAAATTCTGTTCTTCTAGAATGAGATACATGTTTCAGATTTAAACACATTTTTGTGACATGTTCAGTAGAATTAATATTTTCTTTCAGCCTTAGGGTAAGAAATCTGTTGACTTTGGTTTTGAATGCTGTCTATACAGTCAGAACAAATGCCTGTCCACACACCTGCAAACACACACACATAACCTATCTCTCTAAAGGAGATCACTAAGAACTGCCTAGAATTTTATAGTTAGACAATCTGAAACTCTGTAGACTTGACTTACAATGTAATGTAAAGGTTACTAATCGTGTAGGGAGAATAAAGTAATTTGGATAACTTTGAACATAAAAAGTTCATTAAACAAGATTATAGAATAAGTTAGGAGTTGAACTGCTGTTCAACTGCTGTCTTATAGTGTTTCAAATAATGGGAGGGAGGTTATTTAAACAGATATAGACATGAGTACTAGTCAATGGATTAGAAACAAGTGGTGAAGACCACAGGGTTTACAATCAAACCACCTTGGTTTCAAATCCTCTCTCTGCCACCAGCAAGTTGTATGACTTTAGACAAGTTACTTAACGTTTCAAATTTTGTTTCCCCATCTCAGAAATTGAGAAAAAAGTCACAGTAATATGTGCTCCATAGAGGACTGCTATGAAGATCACTTGAGAAATACATGAAAAACATTTAATCCAATGCTGGCTAAACAGCAAGCACTCAGTAAAATGTTGACTATTATTACCTCTCCATTGCCCTCAGCAAGGAAATACCTAGGATCTTTTGTCTCAAACTAAGTATCCAGTAGAGCAAGCAGTGCAAAATATAAATCATGAAAAATGAGATCTATAACCAGAAAAAAACTATCTGGCAAAAGCTTCTGAAATTTTCGATGTAGAATGATTGATCTATTATAAAAAGTATTAGTAATAACCACTTACAATCTGCCAGATCTTGTGCCAAGAACTTTATAGGCATTCTCTCATTGAATTCTCACAAAAATATTATGAAGTAACCAGTATTGCAAACCCAATGAAGTAACCTGAATGAAATAAGTGAATTACTAATAAAATTTTACAGAGGGGGAAATCTGAAACTTAAAGAGGCTAAATCACTGACTCTAGATTAATCCTAATGGAGCCTAGAGCTCTAGTTGTGGCAAAGCCTCTGAACAATTCATATGACAGTTATGAATTCAAAGCAGGTATGTAAAATCTTCTAACTGAACTATAATTTTATCATTTATTTGTAAACAGAAAAAAGCTATTATAGCAGCAATTAACTAAAATAATGGCTCTGACAGGGAGAACTGTCAAATAGTTGAAGGAAAATGACTCAAAGTGGGTGTCAAAAGTTAGGTAGCTCCTGAAAAAAAATTTCTGCTGATCAGATACCACCATGAGAGAGGCATAAAATGATATATTACAAATACATATTTTTTGGTAGATAGTCTTACATCCTTTATAGAACAAAAGGGATTATAAATTAAATTGTTAAGTAAAATGACTCCGCTTTTGTATTTACTCTAAACGAGTAAGTAGCTATTGAACTGGAAAATCAAAATAGAAATCATTTTATATTTGGACTTGAAAAATGTAAGTGTCTGCCATATAAATTTGACAGAATAAAATAATGCCAGATAAATTACTTATAAGCTTATTGTATCAAAGCTCCAAAGTTATGAAATTTGTAATTCATATATATATGTATATATACATATATATACTTAACATCAACGCATAAATTCAAGTTCAAATGAAACATTTACTGACCCTAATTACATAACGATGTTGAACTCAGTGAACATTTATTGAATAGTGAAAGAATAAATAACATGACAGGCAAATTAGATATTTAACTTCTTAATATTTTTCTATAATCGGTATTGTTTACTTACAACTTTAAAATTAATAGCTACATTTTAAAACTAATTAATTCAAAAGGGTTTTACATAAAGCAGGATCATAAATGTAATAGAAATGTTATTTATATATTTAAATTTTATAGGTCACTATAAATTCTTAAAAGAAATGCACATCTTCAAAAATATATAGTTACTTTTTTCCTGATAATTATATTAATATAATTGGAAAAAGTATAAAGAAAAAAATTTAAATCACACATCTTAGATATAATTAATTTGATATAGATATATTAGATATATATTAGATATATTATAATTATATATATAATAGATATATTATAATTTGTTTAATTTCATAAAGCTTCAGGTTCCAAGTAAGTCAGGCTGTGAAATTTGAAACCCTATGCACGGTTGCCACAGGGTGGTCAAGATCAAGAATAGCAAGCTAAACTCACAGCATGCTTGATTATTGAATATAACGTATTATTGAAGCCAAACTTGAAAATAAAAACTTAGGTTCTTAAAATTAAAAATTTAAATTTTTATGTCTATATTCTTCATGAATTAGAGTTTCTGATATTAATTTTTAGCAATTAAAATTATTAAAACATGATGGAGATAATGACATCAGTTTTGTTAACTGTGATAGCTACCAAGTCATTTATATTTAAAATTTAAACTCATAGGGTAGCTCTAATTTATTTTGGATCAGAGCCTGTGCTTGTCTTTTTTCCTACAAAAAGTGTAAAGTTTTTTTTTTTAATATGTAACACAGGCAAAATTATTTAAGTCAATAAATTTTTAAGGAATTTCACATGTTCTGATTCCTTCCACTGCCAATCACCTTGGTTTCTCCAATGTTTGGTCCATAATTTTCAAGATAACCCTTTCAAAAATAATTTTGTCTCAATCCACAGTTGTCATGACGTCAGTCCACAATTCTTTTAGTTGGGCTTCTTTGATCTCCAGTGGAATATGGACACACTTCAAAATTTCCCACCTGTAATCTTTGGGATCCAATTTCCTCAAGCAATTTACTTTAGGACCATGTTTAGGGTCAAAGGAGATGGATCTGCCTGGCACTGAATTTTAGACACCCTCTAAACATGCATTAAGTTCAAACCATATTCAGTCTTAAGCTATCACACCTTAGAACAGTACAGATCATTAGGATATGCCAATACCCAAGATAAAAAGTTTGACTGTTAGGTTTTTCATAGTTTATTAGCAGCTATCTTGAAGTTCTTTCCCACAGATCTAACATGTATTTCTCTCAGTAAAGGAAACCACACAGTTACTCTATGAGGCGTTTCCAACAATGTAGGTCTGCAGAAAAAGTCCCTTCGGGATAGACCTCAACAGTGCCTGTGTTTGTCTTATTCACTGTTTTATACACCCTAGTGCCTATCACTGTTCCTGCTGTGGTATGGGTTCAGTACTATATTTTTAAACGAACAAGTGATATTCAATAATTATAATGTTGCCAGAATTAAATAAAATATAGAAACATGATTTAAAAAACCAAAGAATTATATACTGACATATTTGCTAGTGCAATTTGAATAACAGAAAAATGCAGGCAGCAGTGTTCCTTCCTTCAAATTTGCTTTCCCCCATACCTGCCATCCCTGTTATGTTTTCATTCACTGAGCTTTAGGTTGGAAGAGCCCCTCCTTCTGAGTGCTCTATTAGTGACCCCAGAAGCAATTACTAGCCATTAGGACTGTCTTCCGAAAGGTGGATCAGACACATAAGGTGTTTTACTCAAATTTGTGTGGTACATTTAGCAGTGAAGTGTGACTTTGAAGTTTGCTTTAAAAGAGGAGGATGCAAGGGAAAACTTCATAAATCTTTCTTAGGTTCAAAAGGCAGAATTAAGTTTAATAATTTAAAATACATTTCTTATCTGGGTTTTTTAATTATTTACAGAGTTAAATCGACTTGTCCATCTACAAAGTGCTAAAAATGTGTCTTTGATACTTTTACTCACTGAAGTTGCATACTTAACCAGTGAGTATGTTTTTTGCCGCTGATTGTTATTATGATGCTTATTTGGTGGAATGAAGCTGAAACTGAGCCCCTGAAGCCAGAGTATGGGCTCAGAGTCAGGGTCTGCTCTGGCTTCCCTGAGGGGCAACAACCTGAACCCCTGTGGCTAACATCCACAAAAGGAAGGAGTACAGTTAGTGATGACCAAAGTCTCTTACATTGTTATGACCTAATTTAATATTTACTTCTTAATTAGTCTTTCAGTGGTTTACTTTTCTCTTTTTTCAAGCCATGGGTCTCTTTTATCTTATTTCTCTTTTTTTTGTCTTTTTCTCTCTCCTCCTCCCCCCGCCCCGCACCTCTCTCTTTCTTTCTCCTCTTTCCATCCCTCCCTTCCTTCATTTCTTTTTTTGAAATGTTTATTTACATCAATCAACATAAAGTAACTTATTTTAAAGAACATAAAGAGGCTCCATATATGAAGTTTCAACTTAACTCAGGGTAAGTTATACCTTCAAATCTATTTTCAGAGACTCCACTGCAGCTATAAGTAACTACTTGTATAAACTATACTTGTTGCATTTTGGAAAATATTCAATATATAACATCAAGCAAATTGAAAAGTCTACTTTTTTAAAATAAAATCTCTGTTTAGCTCACTTTTTTTCTTCAAATGAGTAAAAACTTGTATTTGCTTTTCTTGCAAAACAAAACACAATTTGAAGAAATTATTAAAGACAGTGGTGCCAAGTTTATTAATGTTGGGCATTCTTATAATTAAGCACATCAAAATAGACATATAAGGAAAAAATATCACATGGTATAATGTTAAAATCATTCTCTAAAAATTCCCGGTTGTTTATTTTTAAAGTATAAATTTGTTTCAGAAACTGAAAGACAGTAGATTCACTGTAGATGTACAGTTTAACTAGATCTGTTAGATTAAAAAGAAAGAAACTGGAATTACAGTTAACATATAGAAGGCACAAACATTGACACTGTATTCATAATTGTTCTATGAATCTATCTAATAAAAATTTAAGAATAAATGTTTCCATCCAGTTGAAACCAATCTTAACCTGACTGAAAACTTGTTTTGGCTTTTTAAAGTGGAAAGTTCTAGAAGAATTTTTTTAAAAGAGTTAGACAATTTGAAAACATAATATTATAACAGATACATATCAAACTTCAGAGTTCATAGGACTTGAAAATCTTAAATATTCTACTGAGTTAATTCAAACTTTTATTAATAATTGACTTCTAAAATTAGAATTAAAGTTTTCTTAACTAAGCATATGTTCTAAATAGGTCTTTAGGTTCCTAAACGATTGCCTTTCTAAAGAACAGACTGGCAGAAGAAGTGATCAATTTGCCCTGTAAATACACTGTAATTTAGGCAGCCCTATCAGTGCAACAATTGTGCTCCTATGCAAGTTGTTATACTTGCGTTACTTCTCAGTCTTTTTCCTCTATTTTCATTTCTATACAACAATACCACTATGCTTAATTATAGGACTTGTATCATGTAAGCTTTCTTATTCTTAAGATACAACCATTTAACCCTTTTAAAAATTGCATGGACTAGTTCTCCAAACCGTCCCACATATATAGCTTGTTTATTTCTTACCCTCAAAGAATAAAATAAATGCCATAAAGTCATCACTATAACAAAGGATAAGTTCTGCGCTCTTATTTCGTTTAAAATGAATGTGAAGGCACTTAGAACCTATAGTACAGATATAATGAGGCAGAGTACACATTAATATAAAAACTGTATTATAATAAAGAGGGCGTGGACCTAAAGCACAATGAATATGTATTGATTAGTATCGCTACCAAAATCCTCAGGGCTAGCCATTTTTAGAAAGGTTCAGGAATACTACAATGAATATAAGGAGACCCATGAAAAAGTTTTGCCTGTTTTCCAGTCTCATGTACATGATTATGGTAACAGCAGTTGCAATGCAGACACATGGGGGGCGTTGGGATGTTAATAAGATGAAAAATAAAACACATACCATAAAATTCCGCTGGTAATGTATGTTCTCTTTGTTAAAGTCGATCACATAGCCATTGAAGGACCAAACAAATGTGAGATCCAGTGCAGGATCGAAGGAAGCGGCACACTGCATGGTTGCATTTTCTCCAACAGTGATATCGGCATTAATTGGAGCCAATATAATTCGTGTGGGATCTATATATTTTTAAATAAGTGAGTAAACCACAATTCAAAAAAAATATGAGACACCATATTATCTGGTACATTAAAAAATAAAAATCAATATAGTTGAAATCTCTGTGCAAAACAATAAGATGTTTACATATTCAAATTCCAAGAACAGTTTCATCAAACAAGAGATTTGCACAGAAGCCTTTTGAAATGGAAACATCAAAATGTGGATTGTCTTATAAGCTTAGTGCTGAATCATGTCTTATAGTACATTAGAAATTAAGCACTGTCAAACTTAAAAAAAATAAATAAAGTTAATCAAATGGTTTCTTACCTGTGATAACAAGAGTCCCAGTGCTATTAGCCTTCCCTTTATTATTTTCTACAAAGCATGTATAGACACCTCCATCATTCCTTGTAATGTTATTGATTTCCAAGCTGCCATCTTCCCAAATGAGTATTCTATTGAAATGAAAGAAATACATATTTCACAAAATTAATTTAATGAAATATGTTACTATTCTATGTCTTAGATTAGAAACACTAACATCTTAGTATTGTTAAAGTTTTACATAAATTGCTTGACAAAGACTTTTTTCAAGATGAAACATTCTAGCTTTTGTTTAGAATATTCTTTCTCAGCATCAAGTTTTTTAGGAAAACCACCTTCATCATTTTCTTGGACTTATCACAGTAATCTCGAACTGTCCTCCTGCTGCCAACCTTGCCTCTACACAGTTTCTTTTCCCACGTGTCAGCCAGACATGAAGACATACATCGCATAAGTAATACAATGTCACTCTTTGGCTCAGTGATGTCACTCTACAGCTCAGAAGCCTCCAGTGAGTTTCCCATCTCATGCATAGTAAAAGCCACAGCCCATGGTTTGCCCTTTTAGGCCCTGGTCATTTTCACAATCTGTTTCTCACAACCTTCAGGGTTTTGCACAGTGGTACCTTCAGTAAAGCTTTGTCTGATAAATTCTAGTTAGTATGGCATGCACGCATCCACCCATGGCACTGCTGCTGTCCTGGCATTCCCCATGCTATCCCTCTTCCCAGATTTTTCTTCCTAACACATATTTCATCAGACATACTTCAGCTTTACTTGTTAATCTATCCCTGCATTAGATGGTAACATCCTGATGTCAGGAATTTGTATCTGCTTTGTTTGTGGCCCATCTCAAGGTAACATATTCATTAATGTATACAATCATTAGGAAAAAACAAAAAACAAAAAACTATGTTCCAGGATTTCCTTAAGGAGTGAGACACGAAACAATGCGTAGGCACTCGATCAACCTGTTTTTGAATTTATGAACTACATAGAGTTTAACTGAAGCAGTGGCTCTCTACATGCCACCATAAAATGACTTTTAAACCACTGTGAGACAGACTTAGACCAGTCATAGGCCTGAAAGAAATGAGCCCAGATCTTCCAGGAACATGACCCCAGGACTTCAGACTTGGTAGTTAAAACAGACTGTCATTTCCACAACCACAGAGGAATACAAACATATTTTAATTTTAGGAAATTTCAAAGAATGATACTGTAAACCCTACCTTAGCAAAAGCTTCTGTAACAGATTACTTTTAGGAAATTCTTCTATGAACAGAAACTAAATCTTTCATACTAATAGAACTTAAATGTATTCCCTCTGCCTGTCTGCCTCTTCCTTGGAGTCAGGAGACCCAAAAATCATTATTTGTAACCTTATTATACCTAACTCTTACATATAATTTATATTATATTAATATTACATATATTATGATATTACATATAATTTATATATTTATTATATAACTTTATTATATAATGCCTTGCACTTACATTCAATATTGGATTGCCTGTCATTGGATTTTACTTTATTTTTAAATTTTTGATATTCTTTTCCATTATGGTTTATTACAGGATATTGACTATCCTGTGCTTTACAGGAGGACCTTATTGTGTATCCATCCTATATATAATACTTTGCATCTGCTGATCCCAAACTCCCAATCCATTCCCCCCACATCTCCCTCCCCCTTGGCAACCACAAGTCTGTTTTCTATGTCTGTGAATGTGTTTCTGTTCTGTAAATAAGTTCATTTGTGCCGTATTTTCGATTTCACATACAAGTGACATTATATAGTATCTTTCTCTTTTTCACTTACTTCATTTAGTATGATAATCTCTAGGCCCATCCATATTACTGTAAATGGCATTATTTCATTCTTCTGTATGGCTGAGTAATATTCCATTATATATATATATATATATATATATATATATATATATATATACACTACATCTTTATCCATTTATCTGTCGATGGACATTTAGATTGCTTCCATGTCTTGGCTATTGTAAATAATGCTGTATGAACATTGAGGTGCATGTCTGGATATATGCTCAGGATTGGGATTGCTGCATCATGCAGAAACTCTATTTTTATTTTTTTGAGGAACTTCCACACTGTTTTCCAGAGTGGCTGCACCAATTTACCTTCCCACCAACAGTGTAGGAGGGTTGTCTTTTCTCCACACCCTCTCCAGCATTTACTATTTGTAGAGCTTTTAATGATGGCCATTCTGATCAGTGTAAGTGGTACCTCATTGTAGTTTTGATTTGCATTTCTCTAATAATTAGCAATGCTGAACATCTTTTCATTTGCCTGTTGGCCATCTGTATGTCTGCTTTGGAGAAATGTCTATTTAGATCTGATTTTTACTTTCCTTAAATATATAATTTCCAAAACCTTAATTTATCTCTGAAGCTTTGTACAAACACAGGCCAACAATTCTCCATATATTCCATTTTAAGAGCAGAGCTTGATAAAGGACAATTACTACATACATACCTTATTAATAAAAATCTCCATATAAGAAAACACCAAAAATTTCACCAATAATATGTTCCATAATTTCCTTGCTAGTCTTTAACTCTCCAGTTTCAACTTAAGCTCACTTCAGAATACTTTTTACTTATTGAAGAAATAATGTAGTATCATAATATAAACATAAACATAAAAGTAATTATTTGATATTGTGGAAGCTATGCCAATGTCCCTCTATGTTCTCCAACTGTGAGGAGTGTAACTGATCCTCAGCTCCAGCTGCTACATTCAGAAATCCATCACTGTGTTTGAGCCAAGAAAACACTTTCCACAGGTTGCTCTCAGCCAATGACCGAGTCCAGGAGGAATTTAAAGGCTGCATATTCCAGGTAGACATCAGGCTCTTCTGATGGGCATTTTTAGCTGGAACGCTTTCCAGTGGTCTTACCACACTCTCTTAGATCTGCACTGCAGTCCATTTCTACCCAGCCTTTCTTCCTTCCTTCCCTTTCCCATTCATTTGGAAGCAGACCTGAATCTCAGGTGGCTGTCTCAGCCTTCACCAAGAGTCTTCTCTGTTTTCCTTCCTAGGCATTGCCATTAATAAATCTCTTGCATGGTTAATCCCACATTGTCATCTGCTTCTCACAGAATTCATATTAACACAGTACTAACATTAATGTGTCTCATTTTTTCTCACTAAGCTCTAGTGTAAGTCCTTAGACAATTTTCCACCCCCGCCCATTTAATTATTTTGTAGGTAAAGCAATGAAAATTGTCATCAAGTTGCAATGGAAACAACAATAGCAACAATTAATCTTTCTAAAACCCACATTATATTCTTAGTTTTCTCACATATATTAGCTCTCAATTGATCATTGTCATCTTTAAAGGGTATACTACCTTGTGTTGTTCAGCTCACCTACACTTTCAGGTACTTTGTCCATGACATGAAAATTAATTTCAGTAAGAGTATTTAGGGAACTTGATGTTTTTGAATAATGATCCATATTCTAAAGTCAATGTAGTTAAATTATCAGAATCTTATCCTTATTTTCAGATTAGATCATACAGATAAACAGTCAAACAAGCCAGGAACCATTTGGTCTTTAATAAAGTAGTCACTTATTGTTGCCAAATTTATTCCAGTATAACCTCCATCTTACTTGTTAATATTTAAAGCACACCAACTCTGGGGTAGAAAAGAATCTTGGAGAGACTCTCATATAAATGGCTCAGATAAAGACCATTTTAGAGTTGATAGCAGTCCATTGGATATAAATGAACAACTACAAAGAAATTCTGTTGGAGAATGCATATCATTTTAACCTTAAATAAAATCATACAATTGAGAACTTAATTACAACTTATCAAGATTTATGTTTCCTCTTTCCTGATTGCAAATACTGCAAATGCTATTTTACAAACCATTTACCAGGCACAGAGATAACTTAGTAATGTGGAACGGTTTTTAGGTAATTATATTAATCAGAATGAGATTATAGTTATGCTCAAAGACAGTTATTCAGTTACTCCTTGAATATTATTTTCAACAGAAATATTTCTCTAAAAGTAATTATTAGTTTAACTTTTCTTAATACATACTATTTTATAACATTCAAACTTATTTTTACATGAAGTACCAAATTTATAATAAAGAGATACTTAAATAATCTGAGATACTAATGGGTTAACATAGTGAGCAAAAAGTAGATTTATAGACTCTTTCGTCAAAAGGTCATACAATTTGATTCAAATACTTTAAAAATATTAAGACGGGACTAAAATAATAAGATTTTAGGAGCTAGACTTTTCTTTTTTTTGAACACATGTTGGTATTTAGGAAAAACAAATCCATGAAGCATGGTTCTGAGAAATTTGTGGTTGCAGAGGCCCATGGCATGAGTCCTCATCAGAATCAGAGCAAGATTCTTTTCATTAAGGAGAGAGAGCTAATAGTGCAGCCAACAGGGAATGCTATGCTCGAGGCTGTTGCAGTAGTGAATACCTAAAATTGGAAGTAACTTATGATCATGGTCTGCATCACTCATTATCTGACTGCTAAAGCTTCAACCCCGTATTGCACAGATTGACTTTTCCTTTAACATTGATTCTTCTAGTATCATTTTGTTAAAGTGTTAATAAACCTTAGTCAGACATATTACCTTGTAGAATTTAATGTATTCAGGGAAGCAGCCACTGTCCTTGCACACCCCTCCCCAACCACAGCTTTGTCTCATGCACAACCATACTTGTGATTATCCTAATAAGAGAACTGTGTTGCCATGTGTTCATTCCATATCAGCATGGCACAAGTTCAAGTTCTGGCTTGGAGATTACTGATACATTTTCAGAAGGTCACTTTAACCTTTCTAGGCTTTAGATACATCAAAACAGAGATAACACCCACCTTACATTCTTTATTGGATTACTATAAGGATTTATCTTTTATACTTTTGCTAGAATATTTTTTTAAAGGCAAAAACTACTTTTTTCCTCCCTTATTTAAGCCTTTAGACAGATTTCTATTGCTCTTAGATGAAGCCACAGAAAACGTTGTTACTAATGACCTGGCTTACTATGTGTCATCCCTTAAAACTGCTCTCCATTTTATTCTAAAGACAGCCATGTTGGTTTTAGTTCTTACATTCCTTATACATCCTCTGCTCTCTGCCTTAGGGCCTTTGCACATGCTGTGCTCCCTGCTTGAAATATTTGCTGCTCCCCAACCTTCACATCCCAATCCTATTTCCCAACATTCCTTCTCTCCATAGATAGTTAGGAAGATTAGAAGTTCCTGTTCACTTCAGAACAGGGAAGAGGTGATTTGTACTTTAAAATCACCTTTTATTTCCCTACTGAAATATTTAATAGGCTAATTGCACAAAATTAAATCAAATATGAATGGCTATAGAAGCCCTTGTTAGGGGAAAAATTATAAAGACCCTATTTTATTTCCCATTGTTAATTAGTTCTGTGGCCTTGGGCAATTTGTCACAAACCTCTGAGCCTCAATTTTTAAAATTCCTTATAAACTCTAGAAGTCTAAAAATTTAATTCTGTTTATAATAGATACTGACAGTGATGGGTATTTCTGTTTACCTTAGAACTGTGATATCTTCTGGGGAGAAAAGTTAGAACAAAAAATATTTACATTATGAATATGAAAACAAGTTCTCTACAAAGTAAACTTTCCCAAGTACTGAGTTGCAATTGGATTTCTAGTTTCTGGACTGACCTGCTGCTATTGACAAGCCATTCTGTACCTTTACTCCATAAAAATTTTGGTTTGGGTGCAGCTTTAGGTTTGCATTCAATTATAACTCTTCCTCCTTTAGCAGCCAGGATCTTCTTCTTCATAGGATTCATTTCAAAAGTTGGAGCCAAAGCTAAAAGAAAGTAAACCATTATTTGTCTCTTTTGCTAAAAAAGACACAAAAGTTTCTTCTATACTATAGCATCTTTTATTCCTTTTTGATTAATAATCAATAGAAAAGATTAATCTCACCAAATGTTATCAGCAATGACCAACAGACGTTCCATGCCTAATAATAATAATTGTTTTCTTTTATTTAAAACTTTATTGAGGTATATTTTACTTATCAAAAATTTACCCATTTTAAATGTACAATTCTTGGTGATAACTGAATTAATTATTACACATTTAAGTTGTAATCAAATGCTGTATGCATATTTACCTTGAAGGTAATACTTAATTCAAGTGTCTTGACTAAGTTGCGCAAGGGAAGTTAAGTGAAAGGATAGAGGAAATTGAGCAATTATTAATATTGACAGATATTCATAATCAGTAATCTCAGTCACACTTTGAATGAACTGTCCCCAGCTTACGGATGAAAGAACTGATATCTACTAAGATTATATAATTTGCCAAAGGTGCCACAGGCAGTAAGATATCAGATGGGATTTACATTTGAATCTAGATCTGTCTGATTTGCAAGCATGCTTTTTTCAGTAAACAATGTGAGTCCTCCTTCATTATACAAACATTTATTGAGCACCAACTGCATGCAGACACTATGAGATGCCTTAATAAACAGAGAGACCACTGCCTTCAGGACCAACCTACGAACAGTTATGGGAATGATGTTTTCAATTAATTGAGAAGTACGTGATGCACCTGTAACTCCTCCTTACCTCAAAGTACAGATCAATAATTATGAAAACAGGCTATAGAGTCTCAAAAATGGTACTCTCTTGATGATATGCTCTAATTTTCTTTAGTGTCTGCACATCTAACTCATTTCTCAATCTCTTTGTCATTTTGCAGACTCCAGGGGGATTCCATCTTTTTATTTCCACACATCACAATCATCTATAAAACTGTCCTTTCTGGGGGCTTTTCTAGGCCTAAGTATATCTTTATGCAGGCCTTGACCCTTCATCATCTAGTCCCATGATTCTAAAATTTTATTTGTGCATCATAATCATCTGAGGATCTTGGTAAAAATGCTATTTAATAGATCTGGGGTGGACCTGAGATTCAGCACTTCTAACAAGCTCTGAGGAACACACTTTTTATAAAAATGATTTAGGTTATCCCATTGTTCTTTTAGTCTGAGTTTTTATAATTGGAAATAAATAAGCGAACAACCAACTTGTGTTGTACACCTAACACAGCATGTGGTATTTTGTATAGGCTCAATAAATATTGTGGGTGACATATTGCTTATAAAATATGAGAGAAATTTTAATCGGATTATATTTAGAAAGTCTAAATTTATCTAGAAAATAAGACTTTTTTCTGAATCTGTTCAGTCTTAATAAAATCATTGATTTGGTGCAGTCATTTAAATGACCCATGCTTACCTAATATTTGAATTTCTAGTGACAGAATCTAGACCATGTTCATGTATACATATGTATACATATATATGTGTATATATATATATTTTTTTCTTTTGTTCTTTATTGAGCCTATTACAGACTAGTATCTGGTGCAGAGTAAGCACTCAATAATCATTTAGTGGATGACTAAATGAATTAACTAAATAACTCAGGAAAGAAGAGAGAGAAACACTGTTCCTAAAGGTAATAAACAAAAATAGATTGAAACAAATATAAAGATGGTCAGGAATTAGTCTCAGTCTCAAAATGATCAATTTGCTTAATTACTACCTTAATAGATTAATGATTTCAAGATTTAGGTTTGAAGACAGAAAGATCTTTCAGTCTGAGTTGTTAAATTTTCATTTTCTCTTGTAATATATAACAATTAACAAGAAATTTTAACAGAAAACAAAAGCATTTACATTTGGAAGGAATTGAAATTCACCTCATATCTTCTCTAAGAGTCAAAATAATTTTATTGCACTTCATACCAAAGCGATAGGGTATGAAGCCTAAGCCTAAACGTTTCCTTGATACCCAAAGAAACTAGATTAAATATATTAGCAAGGAATTTTGACTTTAGGGGGAAGAAATGGAATATGATACTCAGCATTATAAGAAGAGGCAGGAAAAGTTAAAATCAAGAAGGCCTCAAATCTTTTTAAAGATAGCTTTCTTTAATACTTTCTTATAACTGTCTCACAGTCTTTCATGTTCTTTTAGTGTCACTCAATTTGTAGTGATACCAATGTTTTAAAAAATTTCCCTTTGGTGTCTCAAGAATAAAAGAGGCTGCGCTGAGTCATTGTTCTATCTTTTCAGTAATCATTTCTAGCAGAGAAATCCTGCCCACCTGATTCATTACTTACAATATGACTAAACTTGGTGACAGTCACTTCAAATAGTATGAAAAGGACATGATAGTATGAAAAGGACATGATACTTTTTTTTTTTTTTTTTTTTTTTACGGTACGCAGGCCTCTCACTGCTGTGGCCTCTCCCGTTGCAGAGCACAGGCTCTGGACGCGCAGGCTTAGCGTCCATGGCTCACGGGCCTAGCCGCTCCGCGGCATGTGGGATCTTCCCAGACTGGGGCATGAACCCGTGTCCCCTGCATTGGCAGGCGGACTCTCAACCACTGCGCCACCAGGGAAGCCCGAGGACATGATACTTTTAATTAAAGTAGTTGTAATGAAAATAAGAAGAAAGTAAAAAATCTCAGAGATTTATGGGATAAAAATGAGAAATTTAATAGATGTAATGGGGGGAAAGTATGTAGTGGATTGTGTCATTCTTTAGAACATTAAATATTTCAGGAGGAGATGATGTGAATGAGTGAGAAATAATGAATTCGGTTTCAGAGATGCTGAGTTTGGGATATCTGTGAAGTTACCCAGATGACCATTTCTACCAAGAAGCTTTTATAGTGAGCTTGAAGCTGAGGACAAAATTCTGGGCCAGAGGTATAAATTAAGGGGTCATTGATAGCTAATGGGCAAAGAAGAAGATATTATCCAGGTTTTTTTTAAAAAAATTAAAAATAATAATAATTGAGGAATGATATTATAAAATACGTGAAAGAATGAGTAAGAAAATGGAATGCAAGCAGAGGAATGGAACTCTAGAAGAGAGCAAGATTTCCAATTGAGCAGGGAAGGGGTAAAAAGGAAAATGAAGGCTAGCAAGACAAAATAATCTGGGAGGTATCAGAGCATGGCATCACTAAGGACAAAAGGGAGGAGAATTCAAGAAGAAAGCATGACCAGAAAGAGAGGCAGCTTGAGAGTTATGCACACACACTCACACACACACACACACACACACACGAAGAAGGGATGTCTGTTGAGGGCAGATATAAAGGGATTATTTTGGGACAAGGTACATCGTCCTGTGGATAAAGAGTATCAAAAGGACAAGTGTAGTAAAGATTCAGATAGTCTTGAAGAGGGATGGGAAGTTGAAATATTTTATTTCAATGGTTTTCAATTTTCATGGAGAAGTAAGAAAGTAATATGAAAGTAGGAGTGAGGGTGGGGTAAGGGGCTTGAGGAATGTCTTGAAGGTTTTCAATAGCAATTTTAACCCAGGGACCCAGGGACTGATAAAGCTACCAAGTGCTAAACACTCAACTGAGGCTGGCTCACAGGCATTGTGGAAGCATCAATCTTCACTATGTGACGTCCTGGCAGTGTTTAGCTGCCCAAACATAGGAGAGAACAAGACATAAAAATTGGCACGTGTAAAGTTTGCTTTACCATTAAAAAAATCTTAAAAACCTTTATACTCCATGTTGCCCCCAATTTATTTACAGTTCTTTAATGAAAGGAAAATAATAATATCATTCTATTCCAAACCACATTCTAGAAATGTTTAACTTCTAATTCAAGAAAGTAATGTGAAATTAAATATAATCTGTATATAATGCAGGATCATTTTAACGTGTTGCTTTCTTGCTGATTGTTAACAGAAACCAGAAATAATACTGACCCAAGATCTTCAACTCCGCGTTTGCATAAATGGCTCCATGTGTATTTTCAGCTATGCACTGATACATGCCAGCATTTTCAAAGGTCACGTCATACAGTCTCAACTCCCCTCTATGATACTGGAAAGAACACAAAGTGAAACACATTTTCTTGATAGACTTTAATAGAAATGGTTTCATCTGGGTTTGGGCTTGGTTGTCTTTCCATTTAGGTACATTATTTTTGCCCCCACTGTTAACTAAGTCTAGTGGAGTGGGGTTTTCATGGTATGGGGAAGTAAAACCCACTTACCATGCCCAGTGGCTCTTGTTCTATTCATTCTATAGAGCAGAGAGTCCACCTTTTTCCCTCTTGGCCCAGCTGGGAGATTACAGTGGGAAGGTAGAGAAGGATCCCACTGCTGCTACTTGTCCCCAGGGCTAAAGGTAGGACCTTCATTCTTACCTCTGTTTCTGTGGGGTCAGGGAAACAGTGGCAAGAAAAAGAGGACAATATCAGGTAGTAGAGATGGACGCATAGGAAGAGGGTGAAAAGTGGAACAAAGGAAACAATAAGGAGAGAGAGAGAGAAGGTAGACATAAGATTACAGAAAATTGTTTAAGCTGAAAAAAGACATTTTATGTTCACTTTCTGTTTTTTTCTTTTAAAGGAGACTTTTATATTTCAGGGGCTAGATGCCCTTAATCTATTGACATTCCTGCTAACTTTATCCCAGGATCACCCAGAAATGTTACCTGAACATAGGCTCAAGAACTGCAAAGCACTTGAACATACATACCGAATATCCATTCTTTAGCCATCGGATGGTAGGGATGGGCTTCCCTGTGGCCACACAAGGCCAGTAGAGATCACTGCCTATATCCACCTCTGTGTCATTGATGTGTTCTACCCACTCAGGAAATGCTAAAAAGTAACGAACATTGAAAATTGTCAAATGCAAGTAAACATTCATCATCATCTCAAGAGGACAAATATTACACTTAGTTGATCTTCCTCTGGAAGATATATCAAATACTCTGTGTGTCTTAAAATCAATAATAGAGTCAGTGAAATTGTATTTCTACAGGTCAGCAGGTAAACTTTATCCTACATTATTACAGCACTAAGTAACTGTAATTCAATTCATAATTGTTTTTCCATTTGTGAACCATGTTTTGCTGGAAAGCTAATTCACGAATAGCACTAAAATAATTTATCTTTTTCTTATAATGTAAATCTTTCAAAATGACATATATGGTTTTAAAGAATTATGTGTTAATTTATTATGTAAGAGGGGTAGAGTCTAGGGTACAAGTGGAGATGTTGACCTCAGAGAGCAGCTGAATTTAGAGTATAAAGAGATAAGGGTAGAGAAGTAGGTGTCAGTAGATGTGGAGTGGGAGTTTGTGAAAGCTCCAATCTAATTACTACCATTTTCTCTGTGAAAAAGGAAGCCAAGTTATTAGCTGAGAGGAAGGTTAAAGGAGGAGGTACTGTGGGTTTGAAGGAAATCACGAAGGCATGAAATGGTCATCTAAGAGAGTGAGAGAGTAAGTGAATCTGGAGAAATGTAGTCTAGTTGCCAGGCAACAGTAAGGGTCCATTTAAAGTTAATGATGCTTCCTTCAAAATGGGCTAATCAGCTGGGTAGTGCTCATCTCAAGTCATATTCAAGTTCCTTGGTTCTGGCACTAAGGCAGAGAGCTAGATTTTTCCAGGATTAGCCTTTGCCAAGGTAGTAAGGCAAAGTGAAGAGAGGAAAATGAGCTGAGCAGGTGGGCAGGGGAATGATAATAATTGAACCCAGATTTAGGAAAGAGATGGGTAGGGTTAGGGGAGGTCAGAGTAAGTTAAAACAGAGTAAGATTAACTGATTATAGTTGCTGGTAGATTCAAAGGATTGTAGGAATCTGGGTATTGGAGTTTGAAGATGGTGATCAGAGTGAAATGCTTGAACTTGAGATCGTAAAGGGATTGTAACTTGGTAACAATAAGGTCTGAAGCATGGCAGTGGGAATGAGTTGCTGAGGAAGGTTGTAGGACAAGATCATTGGAGGAAAGGAGTTCAAAGGAACTGAGAGGGCAAACTATTGGAAAAGTTATTATAGTCTACATGAATTTTTTTTTAATTAATTAATTTATTTATTTTTGGCTGTGTTGGGTCTTCGTTTCTGTGTGAGGGCTTTCTCTAGTTGTGGTGTGCGGGCCTCTCACTGTCATGGCCTCTCTTGTTGCAGAGCACAGGCTCCAGATGCACAGGCTCAGTAGTTGTGGCTCAAGGGCCCAGGTGCTCCACGGCGTGTGGGATCCTCCCAGACCAGGGCTCGAACCCGTGTCCCCTGCATTGGCAGGCAGACTCTCAAAACCACTGTGTCACCAGGGAAGCCCCTAGTCTACAAGATTTTATGTCACCAAGAATGAAGTCAGGAGTAGAGTTGTAGTTGGTGAGAGTTGTCAATAGTGAAAATCTTAGGGCAATGGTGGGGGGGGGGCGGTGACCTGACATAAGATTGTAAACTGGATGATTAAAGGAAAAGAAAGATAGTCTAACAATGGCAGTGAAGAGCAGGGAGGGCAGGTACTGGCAGTACTGCCAGTCACTCCTGGGGATAAGGCTGTGAAAGAAAAATCAGCCACTGCTTGAGTGGTCTACAGGGGAAAGTGTCTTTAAGGGAGGGCCAAGTTTCAATTAGAGCAAGAGAATAAAGGGAACGTTCAAAGAAGAAGTTGAGATTATAGGGGATTCTGATAATGGACTATGTGCTCTAGAAGCATAGTATAAAGACTTCAGAAGTTGGGAATGTGGGGGGAAATAGAGACTGAGTAGGACATGTGCAAAGCTCTGTGGGTATTAAAGTGCAGGCCATAAGGAGGTCCTAGGGTCCAAGGGCTTCTTAAGGCAAATGAAATGCACAGGGTGAAGGTAAAATGATCCTAATCTTAGTGGACTTTATGAGATGGTGGTGGTGAGGCTGCATATCCTGGGTCATCGGAGACACTTTATTCCGATATAGACAGAGGCCTGGGGTCTGAGGGATGGGTGTAGGGGTTGGTCTTGATCCTGTCACAGTACCCTTTCAGCCTTCTGGTATCCCAGTTCAGCTGAGGCATCATCTCCAGTTTTTCCTATCATGCATCTTTTTGATGAGGCTAAGGTACCCCTTTGCCATATGCTTTATCAATATCTTATGTAATTTTCCATATTGCACTCTTGCTATTTTCTTTATAATTATATATATTGGGGGTATATATTTCTTTGACTGTATATGCTTGTATAAATTTGGGGGTTTTGTATGATATGACTAGAGTATGAACTCCTCAAGGACAGAATATTTCCTTTAAGTCTCCTTGCTCCTATCATAGTGTCTGCCTCTGAGGACACACTCAGTATACACTTGTTGAAGCCTTAGCTGCTTATTTAGATGTGACCTTCAAACTTCACATTGTGGATTTGTGAATGGATTTGTAGGGATGATTTCAGCCTGAAAAGTTTCAAGCATTGACTGAGAAACAACATTCTCTCCTCCCAAACATAAGCTTATTTTAATGTGTGAGAATCAAACACTTGTGCCAACAAAATTGTATTAAAGAAAAATTTCCCTTAGACCAGTCGTTCTCTAAGTGTGGCTCCTGAACCAGTAACATCAACATCTCCCAAGAATTTGTTAGGAATACAAATTCTTGGGTCCCAAATAGACCTTCTAACTCAGAAACTCTGAAGGTGGGAACCAGCAATTTGTGTTTTAATAAGCCCCCCAGATGATTTTAAAACATGCTAAAGTTTGTGAACCACTGGATTAAACTAAGTCATAATGCATAGTTTCTTGTACAAATAAAAAAGAGAGCTTGAAGAAAGTCTACAAACTATATGAATTATATTTTCTGAAAATTATCAATAACACTACTATTGATCCATTGGTGTTCCTATGATACCAGTGGCTTAAATTCTTAACTTATATACTCATATTTGTGACTTAGACATAAAGACGAATATTTTATCCTTTTGCATAATGTAATGCACATCACTATTTTTAAACTAATCATTTTATGTTAGTTTTTCAAGTACGAAAGTGGCTTTCAATAAGGTATTGATTATATGTATGGAAAATTAAAACAATATCTCTACCTTGAACATAAATTCTTGCCTGGTGTTTATCCTTTCCTCTAATGTTCTCAGCCTCACATTCATATGTGCCTTCATCTTCTAGCTGAATATTGAAGATCTTCAGGACAGCTCCAGAGGTGCTGATCTCAGCCGTGCTTGGCATTGGTTCTAGGACCTTCCGCCAACGGATGTCAGGAACAGGACTTAAATAGGAGAAAGTAAGAGCTAATGGTCCACAATGCTTAAAAGACAATTTACTCTACGTTTATAGCTAAACATTTACAACATTTATTTCCTAACAATACAAAATTTAATGTATTTCTATATATGTTAATAAAAACTGTGAGTATACTTACTTGCCAAGTGCAAAACACTCTAAAGTCACATTTTGGCCCATCAATGCATATATGTCCTTGAACTGAACTACAATATCAGCAGGATATGGTTTTGTTGTTCCTAATTTAAGAAAAACAAAAATATCAACTAATTAGTAAGCAGAGTAGCGTTTGTTTAACATTGTGGTTTTTATAGGATTAGAATTGCTTCAGTATGGAAGACTTTACTCTGTACTACTGGAAAATATCTGATCATGTCACAATGTATAGATTTGTTTATTTATGCATAGTATGCATACAGTATGAATTTTATTAAGCATTTTCAATCATATTGGCTCATTCTGACAACAATGTAACCAATTTGACTCAAATCACTAAAAAATTCAACAATTCTTTAGGAAGCATCAAATAGGTATAAAACAAGCATAAAAGAGGTAAAAAATGAGCATCCCAGGCGATTCTGATGAATTGGATTTTTGATCTGTACCTTGAGCAAACATTGATCCAAGGGGCATTCCTTTTGATTCTGCCTCTAAAATACAACTTGGATCTGCCAGGTACGCTATGGGAATCAGGAAAAAAGAGGAAAAGAAAGGAAATGAGGGATAAGGGAAGAAAGAAGAGAGAAGAGTGCAAAAGAAAGAGACAAGGCAAGAAAGAGGAAGAAAAGAATAAAGGAGTTTCCATGGAGATGAAGGCAAAGAGAAACAATTTTAAAAGAGGGAAGGAGAGAAAGAAAGAAGAAAATTGTTTATTTAAACATCACCGTGTTCACCAATGACAACATTTATTTAGCATGTCGGTATTGAAGGATGTAATTCCCTCTATCTTACAGTGGAAGAAATAGGCTCAGAAAGGCTAAATACACTGTTTAGGATCACAACATGAGTGTGTATTTTACACTGTATAACACTAGAAAGACAAATAGATACACAAAGACCTGAAATACAAGCCAAAACAAAAGTAAATGCTCTGAAAGAGTGGCAGCCAAGGAGGATTGTTGGAAGTATATAGGGGGCAATGGAATTTCAAGCAAAGAGGGCATTTGAACCAGACCAGTTCAAGTTGAGGAAATAGCATACTATGACACAACTTCAGGAGTGTGCAGGGAATTATAAAAGGTCTAGGAATCAAAATGATATTGAAGCATATGTAGTTGAAGATGAGCTTGAACCTACAACATAGAAGACTTGAAACTGTGATATTAAAGAGTTTGAAGCTAATTTCCTCAATGGCTAACTACTAATAGGTTTTGATAAAAGAAGTAATATGAATCTTAATTTTGGTTTAAGTAGAAGACCTTGTTGTCAGTTTTAGAGGAAGGAATATGGAGAAGAAAAATAGCAGAGAGTCAGAGGTCTAAGGAAGTGTGTTGCATAAATTCAGAAAAATAGATGAGGGACTAAACGAGGGCACAGTTGCAGTGGGAACAGAAAGGAAAGGGCAGATCCAATTTGTATTTTACAGGCAGAATCAAAAGGACTGCCCCTTGGATCAATGTTTTCTCAAGGTACAGATCAAAAATCCAATTCATCAGAATCACCTGGGATGCTCGTTGAACCTACAGATCACATCCTAGGGGTCTAGGATGGGTCACATCTTAGGTCTGCTGAATCACTATCTTTGGGTTCCCCATTTTCCTCAAACTTCCCAAGTGCTTATGTCCTAAATGGGAACCGCTGTTCTCACTGTCCTGAGGATGGCAGTGGAGAGGAGTTGATGATTAAAAATGCTCCCCCGAGTTATTGCTAAATGAGAAATGACAGTATTGTTAAATGAGATGAAGAACACCAGAAGAGGAGGTTTAGAGAGGAGATAAACGATGTACTTGGAATATTTCGAACTTAACATCCTTGGGAACTTTCTGTATGTCAAGCCCAGGATGTAGGTAGAATTCAGGATTAAATATAGGGAAAAGTTTTGGAGATGCAAATTTGGAGTCATCACATAGGGCTACTAGCGAAAAAGGTGTAAATGAGTGAGAATATTTGGAAAAAGATTAGAAAGAAATATTAGAAGGAGGAAGATCTGATGAAGGATACTGCATAGAATTTGTCAGCGAGGCAGGTGGGAGATGAACGGAGGCAGAAGTAGTCAGAAAAAATAGGACAAGAAGGGAGGGTTCAAGAGAGGCAGAGAGATCAGCAAGTGTGAAAATTCATACAGTATCAGGCCTGAAAATGTCCTTTGGATTTAACAAATAAGAAGTGGTTTCACTTACTCATTGAATACAAAATAATACGCAGAGGGAAAGGAATGGAGGAGAGTTTGAAGATTCAGAAAAGAAAGGAAAGAGTGATGTAGTGATGTCCTTAAATGAATCAAATGGACTGTGAACTAGGGCAACTTGAGGAAGCAGCCTGAGCAGCAGGAGAAAACTTCTTCCACTGAGAAAGAAAGAAGCACTGAATTTCGAGGGAAGCATAGGGAAGCAAATTAGGGAAATTTTTACATGATGGCTTCTTTTCACTCTGTGAAGTAGTGGTGAGAGTATCTCCTAAGATTTGGGAGTGGATAAAAAGCCAGAAAATCAGAAGATATTTATTGAATTCTAACCATGTGACTGCTATCTTGAGAAGAATAATAAAAATAGAATCTTTGTGGTATGATGGACTTTTCCCCATTGTTATATACAACTTAGGGGTAGTGGTAGGAACCAAACCTAAGTCTGCCAACAACAGTACCAGTATTTCCTCAGAAGATTGAACTCAGTGATATGAGTGTAGCAGCAGGACTGAGGTAAAGATAATGTGAAGTAAGAAAACATATTGTGATCTGATTTTCTCAGGAAGTGGTACATTAAAAAATGGAATGCAGTTCATTCAATTGAAGCCTGAGAAAAGGCCAGTCAAGAATGTTAGTGGTCATCAAATATGTTGTCACGGTAGTCATATCCTACACTACTTACAGTAGAAAGGCAATTTATATACTTATTTGCTTCATGTAAATAGTTCCTTAAAAATACCAAAATAATCCAATTGCCTTCTTCCCCCCACCCCCCAATTCTGTAATCACTATAGTTTGTTTTGATCTAATCATTCATTCTCTTTCATGAATTTACTAAGAAGTAGGATTGGACATGAAACAGAAAGCAGTTGCTGGTGATTCCCATTGTAAATGATATACTGGTATTTTGCTAATGAATTGATTGGTTCTCTATGCATTCCCTGAGCTAGAGGCAACCAGTCCAAACTCAACCACCTTAGGACACTTTTATGATGTAAATCTTCTCTATGGGAAAAACTAAGGAAGGGCACGGCTTACAAAGTACATGTCCTCTGTTTGCTCCGACAGAGCAGTCAGCTGTTCTCCCCACTGGATATCTCTTTTCATTATTGTAAGTATGCCATAAGCAGACAAACTTGCAAAAACAGAGGAACAAATATGATACTTACGTTCAGGTAGTGGAATGAGTGGGATAAATTTGCTGAACACACTCTTTGTAATAGAGGGACTGGATACAAAGCAGGAATAATTCCCTTTGTCTGATGCCTCAACATTAGCAATGTAGAGATTGCCATTTGTCTGAGACACAAATCTTCGTTTATCCATTGTGATAAATACAGGAAATTCATTTAGAAGCCAGCGGTAGCTAAGATCATCTAGAAGAAAATATTGTTGACTAAGTATTAAGCTCCTCTCCAAAAGCAAAGATTTTGCTTCTTAGTAATAAGTACATAATCTAATCTAGGCTTCTGTAGAGCCAAGAAGTTGGAAATAGGCCAAGATAAACTGAAGATTTTCTAAAAGCTACTGTAGTTTGAGTGAGTATAAAGTGATGCTAAGCAATTATATCTATATCTCTCTCAATTATTTATGGATTACTAATATATTTTTTTTAATTTCATTGATGGGCAAAATGAAACTCAGAGAGGTTAAATGACTTGCTTAGAATTTCATGGCTAAGAAGAATTAGGATTCTGAATCCAGGTCTAATAATTCCAAATTCCATCTTCCCTACTACATTTAAAAGATAAAATCGGACTTCCCTGGTGGCGTAGTGGTTGAGAGTCCGCCTGCCGATGCAGGGGACACGGGTTCGTGCCCCAGTCCGGGAAGATCCCACATGCAGCGGAGCAGCTGGGCCTGTGAGCCATGGCCGCTGAGCCTGTGCGTCCAGAGGCTGTGCTCCGCAACGGGAAGGGTCACAACAGAGAGAGGCCCGCATACCGCAAAAAATAAATTAATTAATTAAAATAAAATAAAATCAATATACCGTGGCTCTATATCTTTTTATTTTTATACTCCTATTTTAAATGATTGATTTAAGAATGAGTTTACATAGCCTATTCTGACCACATTAAAAAGTGAAAACTACAGAAACAGAGGAAGGCATCCTACTTGTTTTCTTAACTATTAGGAAGCAGATCATATGGTAACTTTTAAGTGTAGGAAATTCCTTTGGCTAAACATACTGACTGGCTAGGCCAAAAGTTGAATTTCCTCATTAAATTGCTGCTTTTCATGCAGTTTTCTATTTCTATCTCCCCTTCCAGCTTTGAGGAATGACCCCCCCCCCCAGTAGTCATGTGCAGCAGTGATGTGCAAGAGGGAACTCTGGGCAATACATATTTCTCAGTCACAAAATTCTGATTCCCTTTAAAACATCATAACCATGTGAAGACAACTGCCACCAGGAATATCACCTCAGAAAAAGAGGGGATCTCTTAGTTCAAGTTAGAAAGGATTTTAGATGTAAGATGGTGGAAAGTCATGATCTTTTAAAAATGAAATAATTGTGACATAATACCCTTTTGCTTTAGGGAACTCAAGGTGATTGGTGAAGCTGCTAATGGGAGTGTAAAAGAGAGCTGGATAGGAAAAACTGTAAGAATTGCACACTATATACATCAAGCATGCTTGAGAATAATAATCCAGGGGATTCCATTTAGATTAGCTATGTAATTTTCTCCAGCAATATACAATATTATAAAAGTGAATGAAGATGATTATTTTTTTATCTGAACTTTTTAATTATAGAAGTTTATTTTTATTAAAAAAATAGGAAATACAGATAAAGTTAAAAAGAGAAAGAAAATTAAACCACCATAATTCTCCAACTCAGAGTTATCATTGTTAGTATACATCTTTCTAGGCATTTATATCTGTGAATGATTTTATTATCTTAACTGTTATTCTTATGCTCATTTAAGGTCAGGTAAAAATCACAGGAGAAACAAAATAAGAAGAAACTTTGGGGGCTGCTTAATTTGCTGAAATCAGGTTCTTGGAATTGGGCAACAAATAATTCCATGTAATCTTTGATCCAAAATAATATTTATAGAATATTTTAACAACTGTAAACCTGTCTAATTTTGAAATAAATTTTTGTATTCTCACTTAAAAAGAAAATTAATAGTTTTGTAATGATTTCTGCACAAAATTAAATTCCAAAAAGTCAGAAAGAGTCAGGAAAGTATAGATTTCCTTACAGAAGAAGGATTTCCTTAACTATACAATGATTTCAAGATACCACACACAAAATGCATTCAGAATAGTCTGAGTACTCCATAGTTATGTGAATATGGAGAACTGTATTTTAATTCTAGACTAAATATGACTTTGGTCAGTCTATTTTAGTTACTGTATTATTCAGTTTCTGTAAATTTTAAGAACGTTTTCTCTTTACCACTCATTAGAAAAGAGGAATGGGATATGTTTTACTATTTGAATCTTCAAGGGAAAAATGCTAGGTCAGAGAAGTTATTTCCATGATGTTGATAGAAACATAAGTCTTGGACTACAGAGCAACTGGTCTGGCTGATTTAATGCCCAATGTGGATTCTCAGGTTTACTGAGTTATCTTCTATATGCCACTAAACAAGACAGATTTGGTCTTTGCCCTTATTGGACTTGTAATATTAACAGTTAATCTAAATTTATTTAACGAATTTTTGCCTACTGGTAAGCCATCTACTTGGACTAAAGAATAATTGCAATATGTTGGAAGCTATCATTTCTCATTAAAATAAAGGTAGGAATTGCTATTGCCATTTTAAAACAGGGACACAGAGCTTTAGCTGGTTGACTTCCCCAGGGATATAGAGCAGTAGGGAGGCAGAACATATCTTCCAACTTCCATTTCCACCCCAGAACTACCAAAACGGTTCCACGATTGGTGTGGTAGCTGCCCTGCTGCTCGGACTTAAGAATGAGACTGAATTTAGGCAATCAAGAGCCAAACTCTGATCAAGTTCTCACAGGGACTCAATCGATTATCTATCTGTCTTCCCCTGCCCCATGCAGATGGTAAAATTAACCATCTCTGAAGAAGCCAACACCTGCTTTCTTCATAGCCCTGCTGTCTGGATTAAAAACTAAATTATTATAAAATAACTTTTTTAAAAAAATAATAAGTACAAGCACCTGTTTCATTACTTTTATTGATAGATGTCTGGGATATTTTTTCCTTTGCCTCAAGAGAGTCTGGACCATATTACAGGGGCATTTGTTTTGGCCAATTATAGTGCATTTGACTAGTTTCATTGTATTACTTTGAAATACATCACTTATCTAACCTTGATAAATAATATATATTTCTCCTTGAAATAGATTTAAAGTACTTAAGTGTTTCCTGGATGAATAATTCACAAACTTTTTAGAAGATATTTGTACTTTTTTTGTTAATTAACCTCAATAGAACAGAATATACTTATAACAATAAAATCACTATAGCTTCTAATTTTTCTTTGATACTCACAGTAAACTATACATTAAACTCTTTTAGAAAGAAATTTATACCAACTTATACTGTGGGCTCATATATTCCGTACCATGCTCTGGCTTTCGTGTCTATTTTTGTGCTTACCTTTTTAGTCTATTGAGATTCATTCAATATCATATTCAACATTTCATGAGTTATTTCTCTTAGAAGTATTCTCACTTTCTTATTCATTTAAAAATTCACACCATGTCTATTACTAAGTATTCCATATTTTGTCAATAGTATCCACCCTTTGAATGATGGATTTCATCTTTATTCTCTCGCTTAATATACACATATATGATTTTTATTTTGTGAGATGTATAACTCAATTTCTGATGGTTCTGAAAATTGGCCGGAAACAAAGCATCATGTTTTCTTTTTCTGAGGGTCTAGGGGTTTAGGAAGTCTTACACATTCATGAATTATTGATTGCTAATTAATAAAACAAAATCTTAACAGGAAAATTTATCTTTTCATGAAATTGTAATCACTACATATCCACCAATTTAATGAACACATTTATTTACTCTTTCACTCTCTCAGTCCTCAAATATTTTTTGGACACTTATTCTGTGCTAGGAATTAGGCAATCCATTATATATCAAATGTTGTTATAAAATTGAATCAACATCTGTACTGATATAGTTACGTACAAGTATTCTTGATAACTAAGTAAACTGGTTCAAATCAGAGTTCTCCCCTTTGCAAGAAACTGTAGAACACACAAATCCATAGAAAAATGTAATGGATTGTAAACAATGAGACTTCCCTCCTAGATCTTTTTCCTGTGCATAAATGAGAAAGACAACATTGCTATAATCGTGAATAAAAAATTCTTAGTAGAGTAAGAAGTACTTTATTTGCTTTAATAATAAGATTCAAAATACTAAATGTATTTTATTTACTTGAATAATAATCCATTTTAATTATATATCTATTTTATCATTTAAAAATATATTATTAAATTTGAATCTCATAACAAGGTCTATGAAGTAGGTGGCACAGGAATTATTATTCCCAAATTTTAAACAAGGAAATTGAGATGTAGATATGTCTAAGTTGACTTGACTTAGTAAGGACTAAATCCTAGGTTATCAGATCACCAAGTAGAGCAACAGGGTTTGACAACTATAAATAGTTGCATATATAACATTCTTTGAGGCTCAGGATCCAAAGGTAGGTTCCTTTACACCTTCAACACCATTAAGTTTTAAACTTCAAACACAAAACCTTAACTGCATATAGGAGGAAGATAGATTTATGGCATGGAGATGGTAAAATAGTACACATATAGACACACATTATGGTTTTGAAGCATATGTCCATTCTTATGTTTGAAGGTGGCACGTCTAATATTCAAAGAGGTCATAATCCTCTAAGAACACAAGCGGACAAAAGGAGATGAAGAGCTGCTCAGATTCTATTCTATGATTAATGATGTTTCTCCAGCTTATTTAAAAGACCTACTTAGTTCCCTGCCCTGCCCCTGCCCATATAAACATATGTATCTTTATCAGGATGAAGAGGTAATTAGTCATGTGGCTTAATGATTTGAAGCCTCTATCAACCTTGTTTTGGTCCATGAAATTCTTCATTCGGCAAAGTAGTAAAGATGTCACAGAGACTTGAAAACAAGACTTATCTCAGAAAAATCTCAAAGCCTGTTCCCTGGACATTTTCCCCCTTTCTATTTGTACTAATTCCCTAAGTTATCACATGCATTCCTATGGCTTTTAAAACTATATAATGATGTATCACAAACTGATATTCCTAGCTCAGATGTTGCCCCTGGGTTCACATTCACAGAACTGCCAATCTGACAGCTCCTTTTGAAAGTTTAAATCAGGCACCTCACTCTTGTGTTCATAGCTATTACTTCCAGGCAATCGCAGCTTCACCCTCTCAAGAGCTCATGACAAAAACTTTGATGTCATCCTTGACTCCTCTTTTTCTCTTATATCTCACAGAAAGTCTACCAGCCAGTCCTCTTGGCTTTTCCTTCAAAATATATCTTGAATTTAACCATTTCTTCCCACCTCCAGTGCCACTGCTCTGGTCCACCATTCATTGCCTAGATGATTGCAATACCATTTAACTGATCACCTGGTTTCACCTTTACCCTCCCCTGAGTCTTTTCTTACAACAGTAGCCAGATTTAACTTTCTATAACTTAAGTGATGTCATATGACTCTTCTGCTTAAAGCCCTTCAATGTAACTCTCACTCAAAGTAAAAACCAATGTAATTGCTATGGATTACAAGGTTCCACCCAATATATCTCTTGTATCCCTTTGATTTCATTCCTTGCTACCCTGTATCTCATTCACCATTTCAGCAACCTGGCTCACTTTGTCTTCCTCCATACTCCCATTTCAGACCTTTGTTCTTGCTGTGGCATATATCTGGCATGTCCTTCCTTCAAATATCTGCATTTTAGCTTCTTCATTTCCTTCAGGCTTTATTTCAAAGTTACCATCTCAGTGGTGCCCTTTATAAAAGTTTTGCCATCCCTTCATCACTCCCTCTCCCCATTTTCCTGGATTATTTTTTCTCCCTTTCACTTATCTATTAATATCTAACATGCTATGTCTATTAACTATTTATCTTGTCTATTGTCTCTCTCCCTGTAGAAAGTTTCTGAGGGAGAGTAGCTTTTTCTATTTTGCTCACCAAGGTATTTCTGTGGTGTAAACAGTGCCTGATACATAACAAGTGCTCGCAAGAGATTTGTTGAGTGAATGAGTGATTGAATGAAGTCCATCCAGTGTTGAATATGGTCAAATGTAGACACTGGTGACTTGTGATCATTCAGTTTGTGGGAAATACTATGAACATGATAGAATTTTTTTTTCATAGTTTTGTCAGTTCTTAAAAAAAAAGACTACTCCCTCTTTGAAAATTTTTTTAAAACATTTTAGATTCATAAATTCCTCCTGTTTATCAAGTAATTATCTTTCTCCCATAGCTATTAGAAAGAAAATGATCAATAAGCAATCTGAATTTGTATATATATAATTGGAATAGTATATATATACATATGTATATATATGCCATATTAATATATTCCATAGAAAATGATTTATACTAGCCTGTTATGAATCATTCTCTATGGAGATATTTAAAGACAATTTTATGACATAATATTAAAACTATAAGAACCCAAAACATTTTTTTTCTGTGAGAAAAGTGGTATTAATATATTGTTTGAAGAGGATATTCAATAAATAAAACAAATGAAATGTATGCAGTGTTCATCTTTTAATTAACACTTTGGTGGCTTTTCTTTTAGCCATATCAAATTACTGAAAACATGTATTCAAAAGTTGAATCTTGTAATAGATGACACTTGATTTAGCCCCTTTCTTGTGGATTGGTACTCCTACAGAGATTAATAATTTATTATGTCTTTATTCCTTTCTAGTGTTTAATTACAGTTCACAGAATACTGTAGATGCTAAATTGTTAATAAAATGATTGATTATATATTCTTCCTTGGTACTATTCTATTTCAGGAGTCATTTGTAGAAAAGCTACAGTGTTTTCTCCTGTGTAACAGGAAATTTAATAGGGACATAATCCAACATATATATTGTGTATAAACTGAAATGACCATAGATTTTTGGAATTAAGGCCCAGTTATTAAGGAATTAAAAAAGCAAGCATCTATAAGCACTAGTAAGTCAAGCATTATAAGGTTACACAAATATTGTCTTATTTAATTATAAATGTTCCATTATTATATATATATATATATTTGTGTGTGTGTGTGTGGTACGCGGGCCTCTCACTGCTGTGGCCTCTCCCGTTATGGAGCACAGACTCTGGACGCGCAGGCTCAGCGGCCATGGCTCACAGGCCCAGCTGCTCCGCGGCATGTGGGATCCTTCCGGACCAGGGCACGAACCCATGTCCCCTGCATCGGCAGGCAGACTCTCAACCACTGCACCACCAGGGAAGCCCTAAATGTTCCATTATTATTAAGAAAAAAAAAAGAAAAGAAAACAGAAACTTCCCCATTTCATTTCCTAGGTGCTTATAATCACAGAAGAGCTAAGTTTACCTGGGAAATGGTATGGAGGGTCACAGAGCAACACCATTCCTTTCCCTTCTTTCACTCTGACCTCAGGACGTTCCTCAGGTGGGAAAGGATCAAGATCTAATCATGAAAACAGAAAGGAAAACATTCACTCTCTGGGCAATAGAAAGATTGATAC
Organism: Mesoplodon bidens; assembly: GCF_964165515.1. Lineage (NCBI taxonomy): Eukaryota > Metazoa > Chordata > Mammalia > Artiodactyla > Ziphiidae > Mesoplodon > Mesoplodon bidens. The sequence goes on from NC_138167.1 coordinate 55,060,366, forward strand.
TCATTAAAGTTTATTTTTCAGCTACTAACTCACTTTTAGATACAATAATTCTCTGTTGGTTTGGTGAAACCTATCAAAGTCAATTAATTCCCTTTTACACACACTGGAATATGCACACACTACAGTAGAGTATGGACATTGGTAGCACCTGATAACTATTTGGACAACCCTGAAGACTGAGCATTTCCTAAACTTTGTTTCAGATTTAGGAAGAATCTCCGTAAGAGTATCTGGAAATAGTGTGTTCAGACAAACCCAGGGCTCTACCAGAGAAAGTCTTAGGGAGGTCTCCAATGGGGAGAAGGAATAAAGATGAAGGGCATGATCCTAGATGAGGAATGTTAAGGTCAACAATCTCTTGCTCTTTTCCAAATTCTGGGTTTTCCTGTTTTTATTTCCTCTACTCTCTCCTGTGTATTTGGAACTCACATTTTGCTTGGTTTTTTGATAGCCTACTATTTGATTCTTCATTTGTTTTACTGGTTCTCATTCTGTTTCAGTCTTGCCTCATCTCCTATTCCTTACATGTGATCAGTACTCGAATTATAAAATCAGTTTTTACTTCTCTCAGTATACTTATGTCCCTGAAAATTTATCATTCCAATAACTACCTTTTTGCAAAGAACGCTTCAAATCTACTTTTCTTGTCCTGATGCCTCACTGGAATGCCATCCCTGTCCTCAAAATTTAGCTGACATCTATCTCACTGTGGATAACTTAATGTCACCTCTGCATGTGAAGCGACAATTTAAATGCTTCCTCCCATCCTTGAAATTGGTTTTACTTGCGCCCATCCCATTTTAAAGAGAGTAGAATGTTCCTGCCTTTTGACTAGACTTTCCTTAAGAAAATATTGAAGGTCCTTTCATTTCAATGCAATGCAATCTGTTGTGTATTTCTTCAAGGGCTGAGTTTATTATTTACATTCCCACTGTCACCACACCAATTTAATCTGACTGCACTTCCTGACCCTGTCTCACTCCCTCCTGGTAATCACTACCACTTGGGTCCTTTTAAAATGTCACTTTCATCCTATAATTCATTTTGCAGAATATTTAAACGCTGACATAAAATCACTCACGGTGAACACCTAGTCCAGCTCCTCTCCCAACACATATTTTTCTTTCAGAATAACCTCTAACTTTTAGTTTAGCACAATGTTTCTCAAAATATTTTTCATTATTATTGCCCCCAAAATGAGAAATTTTATTTAATTTATTCATAACAAGAAAAATTAAATACTAAAGAATAAGATTTTGTTGGGTGGAGCTGAGCATTGGAGAGCCATAGACTATTATGTTGTAATATCTAAGATGGTTCCCCCCACCTCAAAAGCCAATTTTCACTACCTTGGGGGTCATATTACCCCCACTGATAATGAATAACTTAGCATTTCCATTGATAGTAATCTTTAGAAAATTATTCAAGATCTTTTTGAACATGGCCTTAGTTTATTTTCCAGTGTTATCTTTCACTATTTCAAGTACATTCATAATACCCCTCGTGACATTTTGCTCTCCTGAAATTTTTTCTTCTCCACAGAATTAAGGCCCACTAATCTGGTAAGACTCACCTCATCTATGGAGTCCTTCACTTTCTTTTTTCTGGATTTCTCCTTTTGTTAAACCCTTATGATAACATCTAAGTTTTACTTCGCCTAAATGCATTTGCCCTTTTTAAAGTTACAATTACTTACATCCAAAGCTCAAGGTTGCTTCAGTGCTTCTGACCATTCCGTAGTTATTTGATGCTAAACAGTAATATACTCCAGCATCTTTCTGTTTGTCAGGATTGTTGATAACAAGGTTTCCTCCTACCATACTGTACCGATCACTTGTCAGATCAATATCCCCATTATTCATTCTCCATCTATGACAAAAAGAAATAAATGTCATATCAAAGGCCAAGAGGACTGCAAACAGTGTACTGGGCTAACATTGTTCTAAAATAATATGAGTATAGCTCCATGTGAAGTCAGATGATTAAGTAGTTGACTCAGAGTGGTATTTCTTCACATCCTATAATTCTGTGCCTCTGGGCTCATGATTTATAATTCAGCTCAGGCACAGAAAGGTAAATGTGCAAGTGTATGAATAATTTCCTTTTTTTTCATGAGGCATCCCAAAGGACAAATATTTCATTGAATTTTGCTACATAAACTGGTTTCTTAGCAGATATACATGGATTATAAATGATAACCATTTATGTACTAGTTTAGATTCATGCATATAGATACATTGTATAAAATATTAAAAACATTCATATAGCAGAAATAAAATATAAAATATCAATATCTGATTCTAAATATGAGTCATTTTTGAAGAAAACATGCTAATTGAAATCAGGATTCTTCTCAGTAAATGTCATACTCTGACCACTAGAGGTCGATCACACTATTTGAACATGATTAAAGTCAACAGGGTCTTCGTTTCCAAGCCACAAATACACTTTTGCAGGTATATTTATATGGAGATGATGTTATGAATAAACCAATTAGAAACAGGAATCTAACTTTCTTGGTGAGATGATGAGAAGATTGCGTATATAAAATAGTTGTCAATTAAGTTGACCACCTGCATAATTTTATAATCATGTTCTCTCAGGGTTAAGGTTCCATGTCTTCTGCAATGTTATAAGACAAGAGCCATGGCCAACCAGTGGGCTGTGGTCCCATCATTCATTGCCTGGATGCACAATTCTGATTAGGGTCAGAATCTTGCCGAAGAGGTCTAATGATTTTATAAGATTTTTTAATAAATCAAATTACTGGAACATTTTTAGTTTTAATTTTTACTGTGTAGGAAGTAATTCAAAAGCGAACAACAGAAAACTGTGCTTTGCTTCTGAAAACCTACCAAATACCAACCCAATTAATAAATCATCCCCCTCACCCCAGCTGATGGCAATATTGTCCCTGACTGAACCATCCAATGTCAAGTCACTTAGTACTTGCCAAGGCAATGGGTTTCTTTGTTAGGCAGTTCCAATTGTTATGTTTTACGCCCCCTCATTATATTTACTTTAAATTTCTATTTATTGCTTTAACTTCTTCCCAGTCGGTCTGATTCTGCCCTTGATGTCATATAATGGTTAAGTTTTGCCGTGATAGGGTAAGTTCACAGGTCTATTTTATTTTTAGGAAGATTCACCTTTGTTGTAATTCCTTTTACACAGCTTTAAACACAAATTTTATTGGAGTTCTTGTTATTGTGGGAGACAAGGCAAGATAATGAAAACCTCAAGGCTGATGAGTGAAAGGTAAAGTTCCCTGTTGTAACTTTCATGATATTGCCACGAATAACAAATTATCACAGAACATGCCATAAATATAAAAGTACTATATGAATGACAAATTGCATGATTACCAAGGTAAGTATGGCTTGCCCTGAATATTAAGTAAATGTTCATAACTGCAAGTGTTCTTCTGTCAGACAAGCTGCATCATGAGCTGAATATTTTTTATTTTGCTGTCAAATGCAGATCACCTTCCTAACAATTAAACGTCTACTTCTCCCCTTCAGCTCTCTACATTAACGTGTAGATAATCAGGCCGTACTTGCCCTGGGGACTTACGTGCCGATGCAACCTTTGGGAGGGAGTTGGTGATGTATTTGCCAAGCAAAGTTTTGCTTTTCATTGTTCTTTTTTATATTTTAATGAGAAGACTAAGTGGGACTAGCAGGAGGGAGCTAGAGAGAAGTGCTAATCAATATGTACAAAATTTTATTGATGTAAAACTTTGCTTCTTACTGTCTCTGCTGGATGGTGGTAGCGGCAGCAGCAAAGAGAAGTACACATTCGTAGAACACTATCTGAGAACAACCTCTGCTGTTCTTTTCTCTTCCATTGGAGCCTGGAGGCTGATTTGCTTAGGTTCCATGTATGAATGTCAAGGACAGACTGTCACAGAATAACCGTCACTGAAATAGTTTTTGAAATGCTATTGACCCGTCTAGATAGATAAATACTGAAAATAATTATACGTTTCTTTGAAAGTCATAAAACCTGTATTTCAGTCCTGGATCTGTGATTTACTAGCTCTGGAGTGGAGCAAGTCAACTTACTTATTCAGGACTCAGCTTCCTCTCCTATAAAATTTTGTACTTGGATTACATCTTCTCTAGAGCCCCCATTAGTTATATTATGCCACGTCCACAGTTATGTACATAAACTCCCATTATATATGACTTAAGGGTAGAAATAAATCTAGCCCATCAAATATTTTCAGAACAAATGTGTTATTTATAATTTATAAAATATCTACTTCTACTTTTATAAAATTATTAAAATAATTTTAAAGAGATGGTGATTTTATAGATAAATTTATATTTATTTTAAGAAAATTTTTGTAATTATAACCAGAGGCAAGAGAAAATGAGTTCAAGTGTAATTAAATGGGGGGAAGGGGTATTCTCCATGATAACAACTTTTTAATAACAATAGAAAGTTGTTTTTCTATCCATGAGAAGAAAAATCTAGTACTAAAATCAACTTTGTTGAATGACAACCTTCAATTAACTCAGGTGACATTAACACACTAGAGCCCCAATTTCCCCATCAATCACTTGCTTTGTTTTCCTGGAACCAAAATCCAGTGGCATTTGCTTAAGTTTTAAATCTTATCCTTTGCATCAGGCTAGAAACTGTTAGTATACTTTTCTGAACACTCTGAAGCAAGAGAACCAAATGTTACTTTTTATAAAGTTATTTTTGATAGCATAAATAAGTACCCCAGAAAAACATAAAGAGGTATGTTATATAGATTGTCCGATATGTAGACATTTAAGGAATTTGCTTTGTTGTTTGGAATATAGATTTGAGACTACTGAAAAAATAGTGCTTTCTAGAGTTATCTATGTAAGAAGCTCTTTAAATGTAGTTAATATAGAAATACTATCCATCATCTGTAGGTATGAGTTATCCAGGCCAATACATACAAAACCAGGTTATCCTCAAATTCATATATTTAAATTGTGTATATTATTCATATAACCATTTTCTTACTTAATAGCATGATCTCCATTAGCAAGTTTTTAAGTGGATAATGTCAAATGACACTGGCATTATCTGTGCAGGAAATAGGAAGTGAATTATTTGCATATATTTGCAAAAGCTATCTATTTGGGTATTAACAACTTTTTAAAAATAACCTGTATGACAATATTTTTGTTAATGTTCCTGGACTTCATAGAAAGCTTTATGCCATAGCTTTCTCTATATATACAGGGTCATAGATGCTGATCTGTAATCTTTACTCCAATACTTCATTCTGAAAAGAGCAATGAGGTACATTACTTGTAAACTGGGAAAGGGCTGGCTCGTGCTCTACAGTTTAGTGAAACTTTTCCTTCCGGTGACTCCTCTGGATAAATGGTATTGATTGGTTGTTCTTCAAAAATTGGTCCAAATCCTTTGTCTTCCTCAGAAACTATAAGAAAAATACAATTATTTTACATTGTTCTATTTTATAAATCAAAGATAATTTGGGTAGATTAAAAAGTTTTTTGAAAAAAAGGTCAGAAACATGGAATGTCCATTTTCATTCAAACCAAAGATATTTGCCACTATAATCCTGAGGAAAACATTCAGGTTCTTTATTCAAAATTATTTTCTGCTCATCTCTCATCATTTCTCCAAAAGCACTCTGCGTTGCCATGCTTCACTATTTATGGCTCCTCATACAAGTTATGCTTTCTATGCCCCTGACACTTTGCACATACTTTTCCTCTTTCTGGAATCACCATCTGACTTTTCTCCTCTTATCAAAATTTGTACACTCCTGGGCTTCCCTGGTGGCGCAGTGGTTGAGAATCTGCCTGTCAATGCAGGGGACATGGGTTCGAGCCTTGGTCTGGGAAGATCCCACATGCTGCAGAGCAACTAGGCCCGTGCGCCACAACTACTGAGCCTGCGCGTCTGGAGCCCGTGAGCCACAACTACTGAGCCCACGTGCCACAACTACTGAAGCCCATGTGCCTAGAGCCGGTGCTCCAGAACAAGAGAAGCCACCGCAATGAGAAGCCCACGCACCACAACAAAGAGTAGCTCCTGCTCACCGCAACTAGAGAAAGCCCGCGCATGGCAACAAAGACCCAATGTAGCCAAAAGTAAATAAATAAATAAATAAATAAATAAATAAATAAATAAATAAATAAATAAATTAGGAAAAAAGTTTAAATCTAAAAAAAAAAATTGTACACTCCTTTATGATTTAGTCATAGAGTTAGTTCCTTCACGAAGCCACCTCTCCAAACCCTCCTAGCTTTAGTTGGTCCTCATTTATGTTCTCATAACTCCCTATCAGGCTTATGACACTTAACACACCTGCTGTGATTCTTGATACAACCTTCTGTTTCACTAGATCGCAGATGCCCGGGGACAGGTCTGGAACATACTAGGTGCTTAAAAACTTTTGAAAAACATAACGAATGAATTTCTAGATGCTGTGGGGAAATGAGTCATTTTTGGGGGTCAGTTCTTGTTTAGTTTTTGTCTCTGTCTTTAAACATGTAACCAGCACTAGTACTTGGCAACATCTAGAGCAATCAGTAAACTAATTATATAATATGGGATCTGGCCAACTTGTTTAAAATCTACCACAAAAATACCACAAAATCTACAACAAAAATAAAAAATCTACCACAAAAATAATGTTGAGAAGCAGTTGTTCCTGACTGTGTATCCTCTCTGGAGGGCAGGTGTGACACCTCATAGCAGGATGAGGAGAAGAGAATCACTCCCATGTCATCAGTGTGGCACAATTTACAGAGCACAGCTAAGAGCCATATACCCCAAATGAATTAATACTGATGTATATGACTAGAAATGAGGAATAGTCTTACATGGGATCACTGTAATGTCTCTGCTTGATCAAAGGTATGGTTCACTCCTCCAATTTATTTTTTTAAGAGAGAGTGCAAGGCAAATGCTACACTGAAATTTTGGTTGTTCTAACATTAAACTTAAGGATAAAAGCTTTCTCCCAGTTTCTCTTAACAAGCAGTTTAATTATGTCTTTTAAATCTTGCTTTAGTACTGTTTAGCAGTGCTTTTGGAAAAAATTATTTAATGTCTCCAAGACTCAATATCATGCTTTATAAAATGTGGATAATAATAAAATCTATCTCATTGGACTATTGTGAGAATTACATTGAGACAACCCATGTAATCAATAATCAATAACTACTGATTTTACCAACATTCTCATGAATTTGCCAATCCTTTCAAAATTTAATTTAAATATCTTATGTATATCAGCTCTTAGACTAATTCCAAAAACTTCAGGGGGCAAATTTTATTCATTCTTCTAGCTATGGTGCCATAAGCCTTATGTCAATACATATTTCTGTGTACATAGATGACTAACAAAAACCTTCAGTTAGTTTCTCCCAGTATGAAGCATTAATTTTTCTAAACTGACCTGAAATATTTCAAAGGGAGAAGCCTCATTTTTAGTTGGAATTTGCTGAAATTGCCATTCAAGAATTTATAGACCTTAGTTACATTCCAAAACCACCATTCTATTTCAGACCACAGATAAATTGCTGGATCAGAATTGGAGGAACCAGAGAAACTGGGATTTAGCTCCAGCTGTGCAGTGTTCTAGCTGTTGTTTTATACAAGTTGTTTGTTCTACATGGTATCTACAGTTTAAAAAAAAGAAAGGAATAGGGGCACATGCCCTAAGGACTTCACAGGCCTACTGCAACCATAAGTAAGGCAATGAGTGCAAGGTGTTCACAGAAGTCCTCTGCTAATGCTTTTGAAGCCCTGCTCTGAGCTGTGTCTAGTTCTATATCCCTGAGGTTATAAAAACTAGAAATGCATATAATGTTTTCTGCTTTGCTTCTATAATTTTCCTGATGGTATCCAATGTTTTCTGGCCTTTCAGGATGTAATAGCACACCAGGGAAAAATGAGGAATGAAACCCAAATCCCTGATAATTAGACCTTCGTTTGGATGTAGGGTCTAGATTTTCTAATCTCTGAAAGAAATGACCTTGTGCTTATCTATGATAAAAGTCATATGCAATTTTTTCTTCCCACTTGGACAATCTCATAAGCTCTTCCTTGAGTCTCTCCCAGTTGCACAGCTTTTCTGACTGGAGCAATTTAGTAACACTGCTGCCCTGGATAGTCTATTGTTTTTTCCCAACTCCCCCCCACCCCCCCAAAAAAAAAACTTACAAAGACAAGCAGAGGAGTTCAATTTCATTAATATATTTTGATTCTCTTCTGGAAGGTAAGATGACTTCTCTTCTCACTTTACCCCCTGATGAATTATGAGTTTAGTATGAAATTTTTTGAACAATTAAAAAAAATACCTAAATAGACTAAATATTTAGAATACTAAAAATAAATAGTGTTTAGGGGAGTTTAAAGCTCATGACTATCTTCTAAGTACATTGTATTTATATACAAGACTGATGATTATGGTATTACTATCATTACCAATAGAAAAGATCATCAAATTTAAAGAGGAATGGATGTTTGGTGCAATTATGCATATAATTTAAGCAGAAGCCCCCTGATCTGCACTGGATTAGATCTTGAGTTTCCATTTGTTACATCAGTGGCAGCATAAGAATTTTAGATGGTCATCTGTGAGGCTACAGTTTGGTGAACTAGAGGTATTGGTTGTCCTTAATTCAGTCAATGACTTGATTCTGACTTTGCATATGGTGATGTTTTGAGATATAATGCCAAAAACATGATCCATGAAAGAAAAACTTTGATAAGTTGAACTTTATTAAAATTTAAAAGTTACGCTCTGTGTAAGACACTGTTTTAAAAAATTTATTTTTTAAATTAATTCATTCATTCATTTTTGGCTGCCTTGGCTCTTCGTTGCTGTGTGTGGGCTTTCTCTAGCTGCAGTGAGCGGGGGCTATTCTTTGTTGCGGTGTGCAGTCTTCTCATTGCAGTGGCTTCTCTTGTTGCAGAGCATGCACTCTAGGTGCACGGGCTTCAGTAGTTGTGGCCCGTGGGCTCAGCAGTTGTGGCTCGCAGGCTCTAGAGTGCGGGCTCAGTAGTTGTGGCACGTGTTAGTTGCCCCGTGGCATATGTGATCCTCCAGGACCAGGGCTCGAACCTCTGTCTCTTGCATTGGCAGGCGGATTCTTAACCACTGTGCCACCAGGGAAGTCCCCTATGAAAGACACTTTTAAGAGAATTTCAGGTCTTTAAGGTTAGGGGTTTTTCTTTAGGTCGACTCCACCTTGCATCGGAGAATTTTGCATTAAGCAGCAAACTGAAAAGACTGTCAACTAATTAAGTATCATTTAATAATGGTGATTACACACTATTTCACAAAACTTGAACTCATCTCAATAGGTGCAGGGTTTCATTACCTAAAGATTCTTCAACAGTATTGTATTTCCAATGTAGAAATAGTTAATCCTGGCCTGCTAGCACCTGCTTCTAGAGTGCTCTCTGGTAGTGCTAGTATAGGGTTTGTAATAATCCTGAATTCCCAATTTAATTTATAATTTTATTAGCCTTCTCGAAATAACTACTTTTATCACTTTGAAATAAAGTGAGTTTTGTTCATTCCAAGTTGCCTTGATTATTTAAAGTACTGTACAGTGCTTTGAAATACAACAAAGACAGCTGCACATAAACATACATCAATATGGAGGTAGAGATTAGTAGATTTGCATATTTTCATAAAATGCATGGTTTTTATTTTTTTTGATAGTGTATCTTTTTCTCATTTTTACTTTATTTTATTTCTTATTTTTTTTATTGTGGTAAGTCACATAGTATAAAACATACTATTTTAACCATATTTAACTGTATACAGTTCAGTGGCACTAAGTACATTCACACTGTTGTGCAACCCTCACAATCATCCGTCTTCTGAATTTTTCACCTTCCTAAGCTGAAACTTTGTCCCCATTAAACACTAACAACTCCCCATTCGCCCTCCCCACCCCACCACCTCCCGGCCCCTGGCATCTGCCAACGTACTTTCTGACTTTATGATTTTAAGGTATATGCCTTTCAGATAAAAATCGGTCATCTTTTAGTAAACTGAAAATATGTTTATAGTTTCTTCATCATGATCATAATGCTTAGGTTTTTTTTTCTGAAAAAGATACCAGCAATGAATATTTCCATTGAAAATAATGGAATGCCACATGTTAATAATGATGGGACTATATCTATTGATAGGCAATCCCTCAAAGGATAGATGTAAAAATAAAACACTTTTGGAATGAGCTGGGTTGAAGTATAGGCCAAACTGGATATTATCAGTGTCCCATGCTATTTTTTATCAATGACAAGTGCTTTTCCAAAATTATATGCAGAAATTTTCTAGTACTCCACTTCCATCTGCCCTTTATAGGAAGAGACAACAAAACATTTAAGGGATGAAAATATGAAGCTAATTTTTGATAAAATATTTATTTTTCATTTTGAGAAAATATTACATTTAAGATACTTCCCTTTGCCCACTTTCTAGATCAAAAAGCAGAATATGACACACCACATGTTTCTACTCAGTATATTTTATAAATGTGCATTTCTAGCTTTTGTAAAATTTTCGAGCCTGATTGAAATAATGCTTAATATTCCATTAGGTGGTTTACCAATTACTCTATACATTTTACTTTGAGAACATATTTGGGCTCTGGGAAGATAAGTTAATCAACACAAGGTTTTAAATTGTTGTGGCATGCTCAGTGTGAACTTCTGAATGTGAACTTCATAACCCCCTTGAATACTATCTGAGCTCATTGCTCTGTTAGCTCAGCTAGGGAGCCCAGATCAAGGAAAAATAACTTTCAGGGGGAATACAACACAAGTTTCAGCAAAGGATCCATTAATATAAGCATTATAATCTCCATCAACAAAAATTAAGCCACCCATTGCTTTTCTTCTAGGGCCATGGAAATAATTAGATGACAAATTATCATGCTTTGGAAGTATTATGGGGTTAAAGGGTACAAGAAACACATGGATAATATGTTTAAAAAATAAGATTATTTTTAAAACACATGCTCTTTTTTGTACTGGATATATTCTAAAAAGGAGCACACAATTATATAGATGACTTCTCAAGCTAATTGAAGACAGCACTTCACTCTGTTTTTCATCTACTCAATGCAAATTTGTGTATTTTCTACCATATAGTGGTAATATATTGCAGAAGTAAGTTCATTTCTTAAATCTGATCAAGAAGATTAACAGAAAAAAAGAAATCATGTATGAATATTTGCTGTCAAATTCACAGATGTGAGCAACAGGCAAAAACTGCTGCTTTTTTCAGTAGCATTCTCAGTTTCATGGTTAATGTAATCAGTTAGTTGTATGATCTTAAATGTTATTACTTCACTTCTCACTATATAGAGATGGTTCACTGTAACCCTGTTATCCTATTTTATCTCTGGAAATTGAAAGTAGAATTACTATCTGTGCTTGAGAGTTATTTTTTATTCTGTTTTTTTTTTTTTTCAGTACGCTGGCCTCTCACTGTTGTGGCCTCTCCCGTTGCGGAGCACAGGCTTTGGACACGCAGGCCCAGTGGCCATGGCTCACGGGCCCAGCCGCTTCATGGCATGTGGGATCTTCCAGGACCGGGGCACGAACCCATGTCCCCTGCATCGGCTGGCGGACTCTCAACCACTGTGACACCAGGGAAGCCTATATTTTTTATTCATTTTATATTCATTATGAATCAAATCCTATCTCTTACTCTGTAATATGTCATCTCAATCTGTTAGTTTTCAAACATAATTTTATATAAGTATGCTGTAAAGATTCTCAGGAAAAAATCCATTAGGAAAAAGTGATGAAAACAAAATTTTAACACAGTCTAATACTAGAATTTTTACAATATTTACAATGCTACAGTGGTTATGGGATAGGGAGTGTTGTAGGATCTGTTGAAATACAATAAACTCTCCAAACGAAACAATATTTAAACTGGCTCAAAGCATGCTTCTTGTCTTCATTGTCAATCGTTCCCCACTGATAAGAGAACAAGGACATTTCGGGCTTAGGCTTTGAATACTCTGGTGCCCTAATTCTTTAGTCTCATGGGTAATAGGTAACATTTCAGTAATTTATCATAACTGAAATATAAGGAGTTGGCCTTGAGAATGTGCAGAAATCCAATAATTAGAAGGAAGGTTAGTATCTGGTTAGCAGAATGGTTAAGTTGACTAAATTTTCCTTAGCATGACATTACCTGCCTAAGAAGAGCTTATCACATTTCTTGATGGCAACAATTTCCTTGACCTATGGTCCAACCCTGAAGCTCTAGACACTGTTTTGCATAACTATCTGGGCATCTGTCCACACCTACCTTATGTCTACCTATGTATGCTGCCACAAGCCAAGGAATGATGGGGGTACCAGAAGCTAAAAGAGGCAAGGAAGGAGGTTTCCCCTACAGGTTTTAGCAGAAGCATGACCCTGATATCTCCTTGGTTTGGGACTTTTAGAACTGTGAGACAATACATTTCTGTTGTTCTAAGCCACCCAGTTGGTGGCACTTTATTATAGCTGTAGCTGTCCTAGGAAACTAATACATGTATTACACTTAATAATAAACTGTTGAACTTTAATGAACTAGCCTTTCTCAAATTTATTTGACAATGAAGTCCTACTAACATCCTGCAGAACGAGAGTTCTTTGAATTTGTGATCTAACACAGCCCATATTTGCCCACATCTGCACTTTATTTGTGCCACTGCCTCTAAGAATTAACTCCATTTCTAATAATTGAAATACTTCAAGTTTCCCTTACCTACTAGCTTCATCATTAAATACTCATTTATTCCTCAAAGTAATTGTTTTAAAATGCTTATTTCTCTTATAAATCTGTTAATCTACTTACTTTTATTATTCCCTATTACATGTAAGGTTCTTGAAGTCAAGAAACATATCTCACTGATCTTTATGTAGCCTAAATGTAGTCATTCCTAACTCACAAGGAGGAAACAGAAATAGCTTTGATGTGCTTCATGCTAGGACTATCCTTTTTCTTAATCCCCTACAGATGGAAATTCAGACCCAGTCTGGCATGAATATCTTGCTTTGGCATGGAAATTGTTGCATTGGTTGCTCAGTGATTCTTCCTAATTATTCATTCTTCTACCACTATGCTGTGGCTTTTATCAGTTACCAGTTTACTATGTTTACTGAGCACCTACTATGTAGGTCAATGTGCTGGAAGCTATTGTCACATTATTATTATTATTTTGTGGTATGCGGGCCTCTCATTGTTGTGGCCTCTCCCGTTGCGGAGCACAGGCTCTGGACGCGCAGGCTCAGCGGCCATGGCTCATGGGCCCAGCCGCTCCACGGCATGTGGGATCCTCCCGGACCGGGGCACAAACCCGTATCACCTGCATCGGCAGGCGGACTCCCAACCACTGCGCCACCAGGGAAGCCCTGTCACATTATTTTTTTAGTTCTCACAAGAAACATGTGATTTTTACATATTGGAAACTTGAGTCTCATAGAAGTTGAATAATTTGTACAAGATCACATAACTAGTGAATACCAGGTTGACTATGTAAATCCAGGCTGGCCTTACTCTAGATTCTTTTTTTTTTTGCAGTCTACTATATTGCCTATATTTCTGGCAAGAACTGTTCAGTGATTGAAATAGAATCTAAACAAGCAGTATTGCTAATTATATTCAATAAAAAATAAACAATAAATTTTGCAAGGTCTTTGGATTTCTAATTAAACTGAATCTTAAGGTTCCAAGTTCATTAACTTTAGTTAAAGAGATGTGTGCAGCAAAGCAGGAGGCTTTCAAAATAAGCTAGATTTTTATAATATTGAAAACATTGTTTCAGAATTTAGTAGCATAGGATTGTTACAAAGCATGCAGGAAAAAATACAGGTTGCATTGAATATATTCCATCTGCTACAATCTTCTAGTTGGATATTTGTTTGTGGTGTATCCATTCATTCATTCTTGCAATCAAACAAGGTGCCTGAAGACCCTAGATAAATCATCTTACAAAATTTCCAAGTGCTCTAACATTAATCACTTGCTTGAAGTTTGGAGAATTAATAGCTTAAAGCAGGATGAAATATGATTTATTTGAGAAAAGCTGTTTAAAAATGAACACTTTCATCAACTTACCTCCATGACCATACCTTCTGTGCCATGTAAACTCTAAAACGAAAAAAAAGAAAAAGAAAAAAAATTAATCCCCAAAGCAGCTCTTCAGGTTGTGGTCTCAAACATTACTCAGATAACTGAGATATTACTTAATGAAATAAGATTACTGGCCTTTCACTATTAAGGCTGAAGTATCATCATATCTTTGCAAATATTTATTCCTTGTCTTTGCAATTTTATAGTTGTAGCACTAAAATTTATGGTCAACAGAATTAGTATGGATTTTCAGTAATAATAAGATTATTTTTGTTTTATTTTATTCATAAAGGTAATACAGCAATAATAACCTTACCACAAAATTTTTCTTTCTTATATTTATATAATATATAAACATATAGTTATATATGTGTGTGTATGTGTGTATAATTATGTGGTTATATCAATGTCATTAAAATTTTTAAGTACTGATAAAATTATTATACTTTTCTTGATTTTGAAGTCATCATAATAAAAATTACTCCTTAAATTAAAATAGCTTTTTTATTTCCTTAATAATAAATAAGAAATACAATAAGATGCCTATCAAGTTCATCATTAGAGCAATCAAGGGGGGCTGATAAATGATAAGATGATATCCAACTAAGTCTTGAACTTAATAGCAACTCAACAAACACTGACCTAAGGTAATTGAGACAAAGGTATCAGAAAAAACTGATTGTTAGAAAACATGCTGCTTCAGATAAAAATACAACGTACCTCTCCTTGTAGAAAAATATTTCTGAATCTTTCACACTTGTCTTTGAAAGATAGAAATATAGTATTTGTTTGTCCTAAAACTACAACATTCTTAAAACTGTTTTGTTATTCTTAAGTCCCTGAATACACTGTAGATTATTTCTGAATTGTTTTTCATAAGATTGACCAGCCAATAATAAAAATTAAATTATATTAACTTATAAATAAAAAAGAACAAAGGTAACAAAAGCTTAAAATCCATTATTTTCTAATTATTTTACTGTATTTTACTTTTATGTATGCTAATGAGGTTAAGTCTATTATAACTATATAGTGAACATACTGTATAATGGTGAGCTGTTACATATCTTTTCTGCCACCACATTAAATGATTTCAAGTTGAAATTGAGAATAATAGGACAATTTACCCTCTAGGAATTGGCAAATGCTACACAGCAGGGATTTTTCTTTTCCTCCCAGAGCTCCAGATTTTAAACATTTACCAGCACATCACTATATAAGACTGATTAACTAAATCTTGTGAAAAAAAAGAAAACAAGGGCCAACCTTAATATATATGAATTTACTTGTCTGACCCAGGTGTCAAAAGAAAATATTAATTCTAACTTTATACACCAAATTCAATGAAGTGAACAGCATGTTGTTTACATTGACATAATTTATGGAGATTGTACAAAGGATATTTCTTACCTGATAGACAGGTTGTAAAAGATACAATCACAAGGTGATTGACCAGCAACCACATTTTCATCTTGTATTCAGTAGAGGTTAGGTTCAATTTTCAAAAAAAGCTTTAACTTTATGGCAGTTGGAGAATATTAAACACCTGCATAAAAAGAAGAGAAGAGAAGAGAAGAGAAAGAAGAGAAGGAAAAGGGAAGAAAAGGAAGGGAAAATGTTAATCATTTGGGGTCAACAACATTACCAATTCTAACTTATTTTATATTTCTTATTTGTAGAATGTTTTAGTTTATTTATGTACATTTGTAAACCCCATGTTGAAAAGAGTAGATTCTGAATCAGGGCTTCAGCTGCCTCCCAGTATTGACATGGTAAGAAACATGAGCAAGTCACTCAATTGATATGTTTTAGTTTTTAACTTTTTTAATAATTGATCATAGAAATATCTTTTTTAACAAATAGCACAGTTGTGAACATTTCAATGTCAATTATTTTAATTGAAGATTAAATTTACTTGAAGGGCTGGTATAAAGATTTAGTAAAAGATATATTTGTAAGGGCTTTGTAAATGCATAGACACTGTACAAGAGTTATACGTTAGCATTGCCTGTTGATGGCTTATGGAAAATTGCCTGTTGGTGACTTATGGAAAATTGTTGCCAGAAATGCTAATTTTTAGCCATTAAAATATATTGATTAATAATATATTCATTCCCTTTCCCCTTCCTCATTTCTTTCTTTTATTCATTTAACAGAAAGTAAATAATTACTCCTTATAAGGAAGAATCTAGGTTTTGTGTGGCCAAATCTTTAAAATTTGGAGAACCATCTTTAAAGATAGGAAGACAAAATTACTAATATAAACTAAGCTATGAAACTATTCAGCAGTCTAAATAAAATATCTTGCTTTTATAAATTCTGTAAAAACGTATGACCACGTGATTATACTGGTGAGGTTTCAGGGCACTGAAATAGCCCCATGTAAGTGAGGGGTCCCATGACTTAAGCTTCATCATCTTCTTTGTAAATCCATCTGTGACCAAGCATACAGATAAAGGAATCTATAAGAAAGACAGTCTGCTTACCCTTAAGAAGTTCACAGATCAATAGGAACACTTATGTGTACACAAGTCAGTGCAGTGAAACTTTTTTGGATCTACATGCTATTAAACTTGAAAGCATGTTAATCATTTTAATTAAAAGCATTGCAAAATACATCACAGTGGGAATGGGCCTGGTGGTGACAGGCAGGGCATTATGGTGGAGGTATAACAAATTTTTTAATGTTCCAGGGCATTAGAAAGAGACTTCTTCAATTGGGACACAGAAGGCCCTTCAATTTGAAAGGATATTAAATCAAGTTTTCAAAGAATACATAAGAAATAAGATAGAAAAACCTCATGATATAAAATTGAATGTAAAATATTAAGATAGAGCATAAAAGCAATTCTGAAAAAAAATACGTAGTGTTATCATGATCAATATATAAATATATTTAAATATTATCCAAAACAGCAAAAATAAAATGGTACTGATTTGTTGCATCATAATGACATATAAAGGTACTACTTATTTTTTTTAATATGATGGATTTAAAGACTATATTTACCACCACCCCCTACTTTGCCAGAATCCTAACATTTGCAGAGACTGGTAAAAATATTTAGTTGGTACTATATGGACCAGGAAGAACATATTTGTCTCTTTTGGTGTATAGGTTATTTTACAGTGAAAAATCATTTATTTCTAGAAAAAAAATTGAGTTGAATTCTTAGAGAAAACATAGCAGAAATGGGTCAACTTAACAACAGGAGATATTTAAAATATCTTTGCAAGAGGAAACATATTCAACAGATAATTTTAAAATGCCAGGATTGATTTATGACCAATTTATTTCCCTTGGACATATGTAAGACAGTGAGAACTACACATCTGTATAAACTGTATTAAGTCTACACTTCTAAATTTAAATTTTATTTTATTTCTTTTACTAAGCAGAACTGATCAGAGAGAAAAAGGAACAGGTAAATAAAGGTGAAGAATGAAAAAAAAATTCTTTCAGGAGGCAGGGAAATCAATGAAATGATCTATGGAAGGATATTAGCTTTTTATTTTGTTATCATTAATATTTAAATATAACCTAAATTAAAATTATTGAAACATGTGCACATTGTTTATGTCTCCTAAAGTTTGTCTCGAAAAATGTACATTTCAGCATTTTCTTGGCCTATTGGTTTCTAATTACTTTCATTGAGTTATGCACACTAATTAGGACAAGTTCCTTTAATGAGGAGGAAGGTAGAAAGGCAAACATAAACTGTGCCAAAACTGCTGTGTCAATCAAACAGTTCTTTTTGTAAAGATTAATTTAGATAATATATTTGCAAACTTTTTGCAAATTACAAAGCATGTTCAGTTTAATGTGACAGTAATTATTGGATTTTAAACAGTTCAAATTTATCAATTAATAAACTGTTATAAATTGATAATTCTAAAGTAATTCTAAACAGTAACTCTACATACTAATAATATTTAATGTAAGAGCAAGGGATGCTGCTGCAGTTTTTGTATTGTGTGTAGAGGAAGCAGTACTGACCAGAAAGAAAAAGAATCAGGTAAAAATGAAGGACAATTACAGTGAGAGTATCCTTCAGATTATTAATTTTGATGAATTGTGTGAGTGAGATTTTGGTCTGTTTACCTCATTGAGTCTACAGGGAATCTGGGAAAGAAAGAGGGCAGGTCTAAAGGAAGGTTAGCTGTGTCTACACAGAGCAAGTGATTTCAGGAAATTGTAAATAAGGTACAGAAGGAGTTTCTAGGTCAAGGATATTATTTTACATTTCCTTCTTAGACAACACCCACAGTATATGGGAAAGTGAGGTAAGGCATAGTAAAAAGAGATCCGGGGGAGTCAGCCAGATCTTGTCTGAAGTTTGGCTCAACCATTATTTAGCTTATAACTTTGGGCAAATCACTCAAGCTCTGACTCTAATTTTCCTCATGCACAAAGTATGAAAAAAATGTCTATTTCATAGGAATATTACAAGCATTGCATAAGATTGTACAATGTGAAATGTTTACTGTGAAAATATTCGATAAATATTAACTATTGTTCTATGAGATCTTAGGCCCATTAGGCTACAGGAGAAAACAACATGTCATTTTTTATTGTTATGCCTCTAATGTCTGGCACATAGAAGCCATTTGATATATATTTATTGAATAAATGAAGAAATGACTGGATCATTCCATAACTGTATTCCAAAACACTTGCCACAAACAAAATTAAACTTTAGTTCCTTAGAATAAGGATAGGATGCTGACAATAGGTAATAAGGAGTATCTCTTACTGGGGCTCTGGTCTTTGATAGGGATTATTGTTGGACATAAATACACTCTAGAAGAAGAATATTCTAAGTAGCAATATTTTAAAGCATTTTTAATGTGCACTTTATTGAGTGTTGTTGGAAGTCTCTGTCTTCTGATTTGAATATGCTCACTCTAGTCAGAAGTAAAGGTTTTTCATTATTTTGGGCCACACTATCTTTTCCTTCACTCCAAAATATTGCCTATTTCAATAGGATAGTGAGTCCTCATTCTGGCAGCATATATTTTATTTTATTTAATGGATTTCTTGCTGTTTCAGTATAAAAGCATCTCTTGCATGTTGTGCACCCATTTGTTTTCTGCTGCTGATTTGTTTTCTTGTGTCACTAGTTATCCCATCACTGTGGCTCCTGATCCTATCCTCTCAGCAGTGCAGTAGAGGAGAGAGGCAGCAAGGCTGTGCCCATGCTTGCTAGTGTGGAAGAAATGGCTCTTCTTAATAATGGCTCTTCTCAGTAATCCACGGACAGATCCCAGCCCCCATGGGCCTGAAAGTGTTGCAGCAAGTGAAGTGGTATAGGAAGAAAACAAGTCAGACAAAGATATGCCAGTTAAAGGAGTAAACATTTTCCTTCTCAATAACCAGAAGAACAGAATGACCAGCTCCTGGATCCCGGGGATGCATTCCTGTCCCCAGGCCATGCTGTGCTGTCTAGCTCCCGGGTTTCTCCTACTCTCAGCCTAGACCTTACACCAGGCAGTGCAGATGCTTCCCCCCAAAACTCATCACAGCTCTATAGGTGTCCAGTGACTGGTGTTTTTCTAACATGTATTGCAACTATAGTAATTTCCAAAGAACTTAACTTCTTTTCTCCAACATCGTTTACTAAATCTCTTCTTACTCATGTATTTAAACAACTACAACAACAAAAATATAATAAGGTAACACAGGGTGACAATCTCTATTCCCTTCCTTCATTCTCCCTTCTGTTTTTCCATGCTTTTCTTTCTCCGACCTTTCTCTCTTTACTTTAGATGATGCTATGGTTCTCCTTTGAGAAATTTGGTCCATATCTATGTATGCATTTTTTATTCAAAAAAGCTTCAACAGTACCTTAGCAAACATTTAGCCACTAACAATTATTCACAAAGTATTTAGTGCTGCTGTATAATCAAAGTTTGTTCCATCAATATCAATAAATCTAATATTTCATTGAACTGATGCTTATACAAGCATTTACATTGAGAGAGAACAAAATTTTAGAAATATTGAGAAAATACTAATATGTATTAGCAAATTGTCACATCTCTTTCAGAAAGAAAAAAGATTTGGGGGGGTATCAGGAACCTATTCTGATTTATCCCCAGCACAGCTCATGAAAGGCCATGTTAAAAAATATTTAACCTAAAATTTTACTTATGATACTCATCACTCTTCTCTGGTTCTAAAGAATATTTGCTATAAAGTTCAGTTTCCAGAAAATAGAGGAAGCTTGTTGGTGTTGAGCACAGATGATCCTAGGTGAAAAGACCTCAATAGCTCTTACTCTACAAAACCAGGGGATATTTTATCCTCGACTCAATCTGAAATTCTGTCTTTGCTGCACACATCACTTCATCTTCCTGAGGTGTCAGTCACCCAGTCTGTAGAATGGAAATCTAAGTGTATTCTTCAGAAGATTGCTGTAAGGAGTAAATTATTTATGCATATGGATACATGTGTGTAAGTAAAATCCCTTTTACATCTGTAAATAACAGAAGTCAAAACATTAAAGTGAAATTAACTAAAATTTTCCAGAAATAAAATTAGTTTTTTTGTTCTGTTTTGTTTTGTTTTTTGGCTGCACCACGCAGCATACAAGATATCTTAGTTCCCTGACCAGGAATTGAACCCATGCCCCCTGCAGTGGAAGCACAGAGTCTTAACCACTGGACCACCAGGGAACTCCCAAAATCAGTTTTGAATTTAAAAAATGGGAATCTTTTAAAAAGAAATATTATATATTTAAAAATTATTATCCTTTAGAAAGGAGATACTGTATATACTACACATTAAGCATTTGTATATCAATATTTTACAGCTCCAGTTAATTTTGATTATTAAAAACAATTTAAACATAGGAGACACAACTCCCTCTACCTATATAATTGCATACTTTAGATGGTCTTCTCCAGCCTCATACTGACTTCTTTAAACTCTATTATCAAATTATTATTGTCTCAGTCTAATAGTTTTTAACACTGTTTTAGCAGCTTACAGATGTATAAAATTTTGAAGAACATGCTGTTCTAAGCCAAGGAAAAACAGTACACAGCCAAGAAAAACACCACATTTTCTGAAAATGATTATAAACATTATCCTTCTTTTCCAGAATAGAGTCATACACTGCTCAACTAATAGGTAGAATGTGATGGTTTTCAGATTGCAACTGCCTTAGCTGCTGAAGCAGCCTGCCACTTGATTATGTGTGAAGTATATGCAAAAAGAAAAGCAATATAATAAATACATTTCAAAACATTTCAATAAATATAAAATTATCAGACTGTGAAATTAATGACTTGGAGGCTGCTGAGGGAAAAATATCTGAAGGCTTTCTGAAGATATGGGTATTTATTGCATACTGACAGCACACCTTGCATTTTACAGAAAACTGAATTCTCATATTTTTAGATAATTGGATTTATGATTAAATAAATTACTTGCTTATTTCTAAAATGATGTAATGCCTGCAGAAGGACTTAAAAATAATGGAACCCTGTTTGTGATATTTATAGCACATATTTCTTGCCAGCCCATGATATCATGCAAGATTATAACTGATGTAGTCATGCTTTTTGTTGGGATAGTTTCAGGAAACCATCATTTTTATATGATAAATAAACTGAGAGTCCTACAGACTTTTTGTCCCACATTTCAGGAATATGTGTATGTGTGGTTAGATATCTCTTGAAATTCAAGAAAATGAAGAAAGTTCCTGCTGATTCTAAACTATCTCCCCAATGGAACTGACATGGTACCAATACTACATAATTATTTTGCTTGAAATTACAAAATTGAGATGCTAATGGAAAATAGATATAGTAATAAGCAAATAATGCAATATGATTTCTTCATTATTTGCAATTCAAAAAATCATTGATTCAGTAAATGAATAAGGGAGGGGCTGCTTTGTCAAGCAAGATTTAAAACTCAAACATGTACATGTGGGATTCCACTCAAACCTCTTTCTCATCAGTGTACTAATAAGAATAACTTTACGAGGGAGATCAAGATGACAGGGCAGGAGGATGCTGGGCTGACCTTCCACCGTGAACACATCAAAATACATTTACACATGGAGCAACTCTTGTTGAAAACAACCTGGAGACTGGCAAGAAACGTTCTTCTACAACCAAAACTTTAAAGAAAAATCCACATGCAATCAGGTAGGAAGGGAAAAGAAGTGATTCGGTCAGGGTCCAAGCCCCTAGCAGGGAACACAGAAGAGGAATGAGGATATCACTGGCTTGAGGATCCTCCCTGGGGATCAAATCACATATGAGGCATCCCAGCCCTGGAGTCGACCCTGGTTAGATGAGTCCCCTTAGCTGGTTTGAAAACATGTGAGACTTACCGGAGGGCTATGAGAAACCAAGACTTTTCTTGTGAAGAATGCATGCAGATGTTTGCTTACTCCCAAGAGTGGTGCAGAGGCTGTAGATTGAAAATTGCCGGGAATTCTGACCAGTTTCCTGTGATCATCCCAGCACACACCTCAGTCCATACCAGGCACTGGATCCAGCCTCTCTTGCACTGGTGCTGCTCTCCATTAGGGTGAAAGCTGCCATTGCCAAGGAGACTTTACACAATTAGAACGAAACCAGCTCAGATACAAACTTTAGGGCTTCTGCTCCAGCACCTTGGGCACCAACCCTGCCCTTGATAAGGGGCTGATTGCCACTGAGCACAGGAGAAGCCCTGGCTTAAACCTGGCTCTGGTCCTAGCCACTCCATCTTCAGCCCTACCTCCCTCCAAGGTGGTAGTTGCCAGCACACTCCAAGGGAAGACATGACCCATGTTCACTTCAGATCCAGCTCTCCCACCAAAGCCACTGGATACATGCAGACTGCATAGGAATGCTCCCACACTAGGATAACCCTTCAAGATTGGAGTAGGTAACTGTTATATCTAATATTGTAGAGACAAAGAAAGTTAAACAAAATGAGAGGACTGTTTCAAATGAAAGAACAAAAAAAGAAGAAAAAAACCTAATGAAATAGAAATAAATAACTTACCAGACACAGAGTTCAAACAAGTAGTAATAAGAATGCTAACTGAACTTGGGGAAAGAATAGATGAACACAGTGAGAATTTTAATAAGAACTAGAAAATATAAAAACCAATTAGATCAGAAAAATATAACAGAACTGAAAAATACACTAGAAGGAACTAACAGCAGAATAAGTGATACAGAATAATGCATAAGTGATCTGAAAAATAGAATAATGGAAATCACCTAATCAGAAGAGCAAATGAAAAACAAACTTTAAAAAAATGAGGATAGCTTAAAGGACCTTAGGGACAACATCAAGTGCACTAATATCTGTGTTATATGGATCCCAGGAGGAGAAGAGAGAAAGGGGTAGAAAATGTATTTGATAAAATTATGGCTGAAAATTTCCTGAAGCTGAAGAAAAAAACAGATTTCTAGGTGCAGGAATCACGGAGAGTCCCAAACAAGATGAATCCCAAAGGACTCATAGTTAAAATGGCAAAAGTTAAAATGGCATAGTTAAAATGGTAAAAGTTAAAGATAAAGAGAGAATTTTAAAGGCAGTGAGAGAAAAACAAAGAGTCACTTACAAGTGAATTCCCATATAGCTTCAGCTGATTTTTTCTGCAGAAATTTTGCAAGCCAGAAGGGAGCGTCATGATATATTTAAAGTGCTGAAATGAAAAACCTAAAACCTAGGAGTCTCTAACCAGTAAGGTTATCATTCAGAATGGAAGGTGAGAAAGATAACTTCTCAGACAAGCAAAAACTAAAAGAGTTCATCAACACTAAACTGATCTTACAAGAAGTGATAAAGGGACACCTTTAGTTGGAAAAGAAAAGGCTACAACAAGGAGAATTTATAGGAAAGGGAAAATACCACTAGTAAAGGCAAATATATAATAAAGGCTGTGGATCAACAATTTAAATAAATTAGTATGAAGATTAAAATACAGTAAATGTAAAATCAATATAACCACAAAAAACACTTAAGGGATAGACATGATAATGCAAAATATAACATCAAAAACATAAAGCATGGGGGAGGAGAGTAAAAACTGTACCTCTTTCAGAATGTGTTTGAGCTTAAATGACTACCAGTTTAAAACAAGTAGATATAGTTACAGGTCAACATATGTGAACTCCATGGTAACTGAAAATCAAAAACATACAATAGATAAGCAAAAAACAGAGGCAAAGGAACAAAAGCATAACACTAAAGATAGTCATCAAACCACAGAGGAAGAGACTAAGAAAAGAACAGAGAATAACTACAGGACAAACTGAAACCAAATAAGCAAAGGCAATAAGTACATACTCAGTGATAATCACACTGAATGTCAACAAACTAAACGCTCCACTCAAAAGGCATAGGGTGGCTGATTGGATAAAAAAACCAAACAATGTCCTTCCTGCTGCCTGCTGTACACTGTGGGGTGTTGCTCCGGAACCCTTTGTTTTAGGCTTGTAAGATCCCTCTCTCCAAAAAATCACTAATGTCTCTGTCAAAACAAAAATCAAAACAAAACAAAAAATGCTCCCTACAAAAGATTTACTTCAGACACACATGGACTGAAAGTAAGGGGGTGGGAAAAGATATTCTATGAAAATGGAAATGAAAAAAAGTTGGGATAGCAGTACTCATATCAAACAAAGTAGACTTTAAACAAAAGTTACAAAACACAAAAGACAAAGAAGGGCATTATGTAATGATAAAGGGATCATACAAGTACAGGATATAACATTTGTTAACATATATGTACCTAATACAGGAGCACTTAAATATATGAAACAAATATTAATAAAGGGAGAAATTGACAATAATACAAAAATAATAGTGTACTCTAATACCTCACTTACATCAAAGGACATATTATCCAGACAGAAAAACAATAAGGAAACAGTTGTTTTAAAAGACACATCAGACCAGTTGGAATTAATAGATATCTATAGGACATTCCATCCAAAACCAGCAGAATACACATTCTTTTCAACTGCAGATGAAATGCTCTCCAGGATAGATCACATTCTAGACCACAACACAAGTCTCAAGAAATTTAGGAGGATAGGAATTATATCAAGCATCTTTTCCAACCAGAGTGGAATGAAACTAGAAATCAATTACAGGAGGAAAAATGTGAAAAACACAAACGTGTGAAGCCTAAACAACATGTTACTAAAAATCTAATGGTTCAATGAAGAAATCAAAGAAGAAATCAGAAAATACCTTGAGTCAAATAAAAACGAAAACACAACTTTCCAAAATGTATGTGATGCAGCAAAAGCAGTTCTAAGAGGGAAGTTTGTAGCAATTCAGACCTACCTCAAGAAACAAGAAAAATCTCCATTAAACAACCTAACCTATCATCTAAAGGAATTAGAAAAAGAACAAGCAGAGCCCAAAGTTGGCAGAAGGAAGGAAATAATAAACATCAGAAAGGAGATAAATAAAATTTAGACCAAAAAAACAGAAACGATCAAAGAAACTAAGAGCTAGTTTTTGAAAAGATAATAAAATTGATAAACATTTAGCCAGGCTTATTATGAAAAAAAAGAAAGAGGACACAAATAAGCAGAATAAGAAATGAAAGATGAAATATTACAACTGTTATCACAGAGATACCAAAAATAATAAGGAATACTGTGGCAAAAAATGGACATCCTAGGAAAAAGGATAAATTCCTAGAAACATACAATCTTCCAAGGCCGAATCAGGAAGAAATAGATAATCTGAGCAGATCAATCACAATAGTGAAATTGAATCATTATACAAAAATCTCCCAGCAAACAAAAGTCCAGGACTAAATGGCTTCATAGAGGAATTCTACAAAATGTACAATGAAGACTTAATAACTATCCTTCTCAAATTATTCCAAATAATTGAAGAGTAGGGAACACCCCAAATTCAATCTATTAAGCCACAATTATTTTGATACCAAAACCAGACACAGGCACTACAAAAAATCCTGAAAATTATAGGCCAATATCTCTGATGAATATAGATGCAAAACTCCTCAACAAAATATTAGCAAATCAAATTCAACAAAATATAAGAAGGATCATACATCATGATCAAGTGGAATT
The DNA here is from genome assembly GCF_964165515.1 of Mesoplodon bidens. Taxonomy (NCBI): domain Eukaryota; kingdom Metazoa; phylum Chordata; class Mammalia; order Artiodactyla; family Ziphiidae; genus Mesoplodon; species Mesoplodon bidens. The sequence goes on from NC_138167.1 coordinate 55,086,557, forward strand.
AATTCCAGGGATGTAAGGATGGTTCAATATCCACAAAACAGTCAATATGACATACCATATTAACAAAACAATGGATAAAAATCACACGATCCTCTTGATAATGCTGAAAAAGCATTTGACAAAATTCAACATCCATTTGTGATAAAAGCTTTCATCAAGGTTGGTGTAGAGGGAACACATCTCAACATAATAAAGGCCATTTATGACAAAGCCACAACTAACATCATACTCAATGGTGAAAAACTAAAGGTTTTCCTCTAAAATCAGGAAGAAGACAGGGATTTTCACTTTCACCATTTCTATTTAACATAGTTTTGGAAGTCCTATCCAGAGCAATCAGACAAGAAAAATAAAAGGCATCCAAATTGGAAGGGAAGAGTAATACTGTCACTATTAGCAGATGACCTGATACCTTATATAGAAAATCCTAAAGTCTCCACCAAAAAATTATTAGAACTAATAAATGAATTCAGTAAAATTGAAGGATACAAAATTAACATACAAAAATCTGTTGCATTTCTATACACCAATAATGAAATTTCAGAAAGAGAAAGCAGGAAAACAGTCTTGTTTTAAATCACATCAGAAAGAATAAAATACCTTGGAATATACTTAACCAAGGAGGTGAAAGACCTATACTCTGAAAACTATAAAACATTGTTGAAGGAAATTGAAGATGATACAAAGAAATGGAAATATATCCCATGTTTATGGTTTGGAAGAATTAACATTATTAAAATGTCCACACTACCCAAAGCAATCAACAGATTTAATGCAATCCTATCTAAATACCCAGGACATTTTTCACAGCTTTAGAACAAATAATCCTAAAATTGATATGGAAACACAAAAGACTGTGAAAGCAATCTTGATTAATAAAAAAAGAATAAAGCTGGAGGTTTCACATTCCCTGTATACAGACTATATGGCAATCCTGCAATAATCAAAACTGTGTGGTATTGGCACAAAAACAGACACATAGATTAATGGAACAGAATAGAGAGCCCAGAAATAAGGCCACATATTTATGTTCAATTAATCTACTACAAAGGAGGCAAGAATAAACAATGGAGAAAAGACAGTCTCTTCAACAAGTGGTGCTGGGAAAATGGAACAGTCACATTTAAAACAATGAAATTAGAACATTCCCTCACACTATATGCAGAAATAAACTCAGAATGGTTTAAAGACCTAAAGTAGGACCTGAAACCATAAAATTCCTAGAAGATCAGAGGTGAAATACTCTTTGACATAAATTGTAGCAGTGTTTTCTTGGATAAGACTCTCAAGGCAAAAGAAATAAAAGCAAAAATAAACAAATTGGGCCTAATTAAACTTAAAAGCTTTTTCACTGCAAAGGAAACCTTCAACAAAAGAAAAGATTTCCTACAAAATGGGAGAAAATATTTGCAAATGATATGATATTATATGCATATAATATACATGTATAATATAATATAATATAATATAATTATATATAATATAATATATATAGTATATAATATATAGTACTCAGCCATTAAAAAACTTTGCCATTTGGAAAAACACTAATGGACCTGTAGGGTATTATGCTTAGTGAAATAAGTCAGAGAAAAATAACTACTATATGTTATTTACATGTAGAACCTAAAAGATAAACAAGTGAATATAACCATACAGAAATAGACTCACAAATATAGAGGAAAAACCAATGTTACCACTGAGAAGGCAGATGGGGTAGGGGATCAGAGGTACACACTGTTATGTATAAAATAAGATACAAGAGTATTGTACAGCACAGGGAACATAGCCAATACATTATAATAACTTTAAGTGGAGTGTAATGTATAAAAATATTGAATCACTACATTGTACACCTGAAACTAATATAATATTTAAATCAACAATACTAAATAAAAAAAGAATCAGTTTATTATTCAACTCCATAATTTATTCTACTTTCAATCCTCAGAATCTAGTGCTAGCTGTGGCAAAGAATTGCTGCGCAAAATATCAGATAAATATTAAATGAAAAGTAAAACATAGCCAGTGAGTTTTAGTAAGACTTAGAGAAGAACAGTGGGGAGTGGAACTAATAATCCCTCTGTTGTCAATGATGTACATTATGGTTCATGTTGGAAGGAACTGAACAGAGCCAGGTGGATGAATAAGAAAACTGAAGGTAACAAGGTAACTTCAGACACATGGGAACAATTAAGGAGCAATAACATAAATGTGCTAAAAACTTTACAAGTTCCCAATCTACATGTTATCTCATTAGATCTTGCCAAATAGAATGAGTTCTGAGGATCATGGCAATTGCCCAAAGACACATAGCTGGTAACAGAGCCGGGTTTGAATTCTATTCCAGGCAGATTTAAATCTTTTATTTTCTACTGTTTAATTTTTTTTAAAGATACTTAGAATCTGTTCTTGCTCTAAATCATAAGAAATGATATTTTGTACACTCAATGATTAACATATCTTTCAAAACAATGTCAGTGTTTCCCAAAATATGGTCTAGGGGCCACCTACATTAACAGTATTTGGTATGCTTGTTAATAAAGCAGATTTCTGACAACTCCCAAGAATAATTAGAGTCTCTAAGGAAATAGTCCAGATGTCTGCATTTTAATCAAGCTTCCTATGTAATTTGTGGGCATACTAAAGTTCAAGAACTATTGCAGTTAATGTGTTAAGTGAAGGTTGGAATATTCCCACTACTTGCAGAGAACATGCAAATGTGTTCTGAATTCATTAGGCCACATCTTTAGCCAGTGCACTCTCCAAATCAAAAGATATGCAACACTTAATAAACTACCTCTTAAAATTATGTCTGCACTGTACCTTGTTGTGGCATTTGGTCTGGGTGAGAATTGAATATCCTCTCTCTTTACATCTGATTTACTTTACTTCTGATTTATCATAATGAACAAGGCATTTTGATATATTGCTTTGACAAATACCTGGAAGTTTTCCTACTTTTAAATGAGACTCTCTTGTTGGACTATAATGACATGACTGAACGTTCTATTAACCTCTCTTGTTGCCTAACTGAGGTTCAAACTGATCTGAGATAGCTGTACTACTACAAAGAAACGTGCTCTGTGATACCTTCCCTGTGAATCATATCTAAAAATCCAAAGTAGGATTTAATAAGTCTTTGACAGCAGAAAAATTTCCCATGCCAGCAAGATAGAACTTTTGCTTTCCCACACATGCACAAAAGGACAAGACCTGTGAAGAAAAGGTGGCAGGTTGAAACCACTCACTCAACTTACACTGGGAGTTTTAAAGACTTCCTGGACCCTAATCTCCCCTTTATATGGCTTTATTCCTCTGTGGAAATGGCCATATCTAATAACAAGGCTTCATTGCTGCTGCCACTCTGCTATTGAGGCTCCACTCTAAGTCCTTCTCCCTAAAGCAACTGCAAAGGCCCATGATGTGAGTGACTCCTCCTCACTGCACAGATCTTTCTGTATGTCCTGCATATAAAAGAACACTAAAGGTACATAGAATTTCATACTGTTTTCTGACAAGTGACCCATCCATGATTACAGAATGAGGCTGATGATCTTGCAACTCCTATTAGCTGCTGTTCAGGTTAAGAGATATACCACACGGAAGGCACAGATCTTCGGAAAGAACAAGATGTAACCGTTGACATTTTATTTTAAATAACAGGGAAGAGTCACTGACTCTTGTCATTGTTTCAGTACTTAAACTCATGACTGATTTCTACCCAGATAATTTAGGTCCTTATTTCTAGAAACAGCATTAAGAGAATCATTTTTTAATGTGCTTCAATTCAAACAATTCAATAAGTATTTTTGAAACACATGTAAGAAGATGTCTTTGGGGGCTTCCCTGGTGGCGCAGTGGTTGAGAGTCTGCCTGCCGATGCAGGGGACACGGGTTCGTGCCCCGGTCTGGGAGGATCCCACGTGCCGCGGAGCAACTGGGCCCGTGAGCCAAAATTACTGAGCTTGCGCGTCTGGAGCCTGTGCTCCGCAGCAAGAGAGGCCGCGATAGTGAGAGGCCCGCGCACCGCGATAAAGAGTGGCCCCCGCTCTCCACAACCAGAGAAAGCCCTCGCACAGAAACGAAGACCCAACACAGCCAAAAATAAATAAAGAAAGAAAGAAAGAAAAAAAAAAAGAAGATGTCTTTGAATGTTCGTGCAACTTAATAGACCTTGTTTTTTTATTGAATGCTGTTCAAAGACCGAGAAGTTTGTTTCATCTTCTTTTGAAGAGTATAAAATAAAATAATCACATAAAGGTAGCTGGATGGTAATTTTTAATTATTCATTCATTAATTCCATACATATTTGTGAAGTAGCTACCAAATGGAGACATTTTGCAACAGCAACATAAGTATTGTTAAATCAAAGACGTATATTCAGTGAGGGAATTTCTAGGTTATAAATACCTCAATAGAAGATTGTATTTTTCAATGTTCCATATTACCTGATGTGATGCCTTACACATTGAAGATGCTCAATTTAACATCTGTTGAATAAATTTATTGAGCTATTACTAAAAGTATATCACTGGTGTACATTTGGCTCACAGAACCAAGCAAGCAGGAGGACATAGAAATAGTAAAAGCATAAAGTGGGAAAGTATACGTCAAAGTCAGAGAACTCAGGTATTTAATATGGCCAGGGCCTACGCTCATGGAAGCATTTAAGAAAGATAAGTGGGGAGAAAATATCCTCAAATTATAGGACCTTAAATGTCGTGTGTTGAACTTCCGGTTTCTTCCACAGGCAGTAAGTTTCCATTGCTGAATTGTTCTGAAAGAAAATGTCATCATAATGTTTAATCCTAAGTCATTTGGTTGAAGAACACTGTTCTTCAGGCTCCTTTTCAGCGTTCCATAACCAGAACAGATATTGGTGAAACTCCCTAACTCCTGCATCCTTATGTCCTCACATCATCAAGATTTCAGATTTATAGTGACAACAAGGTCTTGGGCTGTACCCTTTTTATTCAAATTTGTATCAAAGATTAATTAAATTGCCAGTAAGTCAAGAGTGGATATCCCTCCATTTATATGCAATTACAGAACAAAGATGTAGATTATTAAAAAACTGAAATATAAAAGAGGGATCTATAACTTCTGAAAATAATTTTATGCTCTCTTAATGCAAGTAATGATTTCTTTCTATCAAATCCAAGTCTTATCAATCAGCAAATACTGACTGGGTACCTAATATGGGAAAGTCCCTATACAAGCCCCAGATGCAAATAGAAGTAGAGGCAAGTTTTCAAACTTCAGAAGCTTTGAGTCTAGTTAAGCAAAAGAATCAGTGCAATCTCAATGGATCTGTCTTTGATCCCTGCTACCAAGAGAAACTCTTGCCTATGTGCTTGTTATTTTAATGAACATGTATCCAAATATCTGAAACCTAGTGAATAATGTAAAATTAAATTTATCTTTAGAAAATTTCACTTGCCTGTACTCTCTGCTTCAAAATTTATCAGTGATACACCATCACTTCAACAAATATCTATTGAGTATCTATTGTATGTGGTACACATTATACTATGTTACAGAAATAAAAAAAAACTCAATTATAAGTTTTAGCTTAGTAGTTAAGATATCCACACTCTATTACCTCTCATTTTGTAAGCCAGGCTTTGTTCTAGAAGCTTAAGCATTAACTCAAGTAATCTTCACATGAACCAATAATGTAGCTACTACTATTAACCCCAGTTTATGGATGAGCAAACAAAAACCTCTCCTATTATCAAGACCTAGATCAAGATCACCTTTGTAAGAAAAACTGTCCTCTGACAACATCCTTCTGTGAGGTCCCATCCCTTGTCTAAAGTCTTGGAGCAGCTGTTGAACTCACTGATACCTTATTATTATGTGCTTCCTTGTCTTCCAAATGCAAGGCCACTTCCAAATGAATATAGGGACATTTGATTATTAAACATTTGAAGACAATTTAAGAGGTTGAGAAAAAAAGTATTTTGGAGAAGTGGTTTCTTTGCCAAAATCTGCTATTTCTTTCTTTCTTTCTTTCTTTCTTTCTTTCTTTCTTTCTTTCTTTCTTTCTTTCTTTCTTTCTCTCTCTCTTTCTTTCTCTCTCTCTCTCTCTCTCCCTTTCTTTCTTTCTTTTTGGCTATGTTGGGTTTTCGTTGCTGTGCACGGGCTCTTTCTAGTTGCGGCGAGTGAGGGCTACTCTTCATTTCAGTGCGTGGGCTTCTCATTGTGGTGGCTTCCCTTGTTGTGGAGCATGGGCTCTAGGCACACAGGCTTCAGTAGTTGTGGCACATGGGCTCAGTAGTTGTGGCTCATGGGCTCTAGAGCACAGGCTCAGTTGTTGTGGTGCATGGGCTTAGTTGCTCCGTGGCATGTGGGATCTTCCCAGACCAGGGGTCAAACCCGTGTCCCCTGTATTGGCAGGCAGATTCTTAACCACTGTGCCACCAGGGAAGCCTCAAATCTGCTATTTCTGATAGATCTTGATGGTTTATGAAGATAATAAGTAGAGCAAAATATCTGACTATGAAACTGTCCTGGGAAATCTATACATATGGTCACAGTATTTTAGATTTTTGTATTATCAAAAGGCAATGAGATTGAGAGACAAGAATGTGGATAATGTCAGAACTCACTCATATAGCTAGTCCATTTTGGGCAAGTTATTCCAGCATATGTCAATTGTGAGAATTATTTGAAAAATGTACACAAAACATGTGTGCTAATTTCTCATTACCATTAACTAGATTAGAAGTTAGGGAACAGAACATACCTTATGCATATATTTATATTCTTATTAAGGATTAAATACTTTGCATGGAAGGTGTGATTAATAAATATATGTGTGTGCACTTGTGTGTGAGTATGTGTGTGTGTGTTTCATGCCACAGAAGCTTTAGATGTCACAGAAGAAAGCTGATAACTAAAGAAAAAGCACCACAGTTGTGAATGGCTATGAAGCTGCCATCATTTAGAACACTTAAAGCACAAGAATCACTGTTAAACAGTTAACCCTGACTTGAGGATAATTCCACGCATTTATCCAATTGGGAGGAACAAAATGATACCATTTCTCTTCCAATATCTAATGACTTCTCTAATGCAGTGCAGCTGCCAATACAATTTGCAATATAGGTAGGTAAAATCAGCAATTTAGTTAGCAGTAGCAGTAGTAGAAGCAGTTACATAGGCAACTTTGTTTTAAAATATTTGTGCCATGTACACTGGGCTAGATCCTAGAGATTGAATAGAGCCAAAATATGTGGGCCTTGGCTTCAAGTATGGGCCAGTGAGAAATTAACACTGATTGGAAGTAGGAGGTGAGCAAAAGGAAAGAGTTCAGAGATGAGTCCTTATCTCTTGGCTTGCCCATGGGAGTGGAAGATGCTTCCATTTGGCAAAGGGGAGGTAGTGTTTAGGTGGGAAAGTGAGTTGATGAAGAATTTACTCTTGAATGTGCTAGGTTTGAGTTTCCCATTAGACATCAGAGTGGTGATACCTAGTGAATACTTGAGTAAATGAGACCAGAATTTGGAGACAAGCTGGGGGAGGGAACAGGTATTTGGAAGGGCTCCGCATAGAGATAATATTTTTGAAGTTCAGTAATAGGTAGAACCTCCTAATCAATTTGTTTTATACAGTGGAGAAATGAAAAGAAGATAAATTAAACAGCAGAAATATAAACCTGAGATTAATTTTTCACCCATCTTGGCCTGCTCACTGGCTTAAAAATAAAATAAAAGAACAAAGCAGCTACAGCTGTATATTGGCAGGAATCTTGCAGCTCTTTGCACTCTTGCCAGAATTATTTACTTTCTTTATGATGTTAAAAGAAATATTTTGGCTTTTGTTCAAAATTTCTTGCTGAAAGCTCTATTTACGATAGCCAGGACATGGAAGCAACCTAAGTGTCCATCACCAAATGAATGGATAAAGAAGATGTGGCACATATGCACAATGGAATATTACTGAGCCATAAAAAGAAATGAAATTGAGTTATTTTTTAGTGAGGACATAGAGTCTGTCATACAGAGTGAAGGAAGTCAGAAAGAGGAAAACAAATACCATATACTAACACATATATATGGAATAAAAAAAAAAAAGGTCATGAAGAACCTAAGTGCAAGACAAGAATAAAGACACAGACCTACTAGAGAATGGACTTGATGATACGGGGAGGGGCAAGGGTAAGCTGGGACAAAGTGAGAGAGTGGCATGGACATATATACACTACCAAACATAAAATAGATAGCTAGTGGGAAGCAGCCACATAGCACAGGGAGATCAGCTTGGGGCTTTGTGACCACCTAGAGGAGTGGGATAGGGAGGGTGGGAGGGAGGGAGACACAAGAGGGAAGAGATATGGGGACATATGTATATGTATAACTGATTCACTTTGTTATAAAGCAGAAACTAACACACCATTGTAAAGCAATTATACTCCAATAAAGATGTTTAAAAAAATTTTTCTTGCTGAAGATTTTTTAAAAAGATTTACAAAACAGTTTCTTAGGTGTTCTGAAGATTTAATAAATAACACTAGTGTAGTTTCAGTTTCTTAGAATAAAGATCTCACAAGTTTTAGAATGCAGAAATATATCTGCTCTTTTGTGAACTAATTTTGAATGCACAATATAAGGTTTATCAGGGCTAGTCAAGGACTTTTAGTCTTAAATAACTATTAGTGTTGAATTCCATATGTCCATATTTCTGTCCAAAATCTTGAATTATCATTGACATTTAAGGGATTTTTGATTTCACTTGAAAATTAAATTCCTTACATGATTATCATATAATGATCTCTACAGTTAAGGTGAAAAGGAAGGTTTTGTAATTAATCAGGAAACTTCAGGCAAAAGGCAATACTTTTACTTGAATTATCTAAGTGACCATTCTTTAGTTGTATTTGAACAATGTCTGAAATCTTTAATAATAATAATAATAACCAGAATCTTCATGCTTAATTTTGTGTATCTTAATAAGTATTTTTTTCCAATCAATAAATGCATTATGTTTTCAACTCCATCATATTTTTCTTTATTCACTCTCCAGTTGTTTTCATTTTTATTACATTTGTTTTGATTGATGTCTTGAATTTCTGGGAAAGGGTATTTGTAATGATTTGTATTCTGCTGAACCAAAACTCTCAGCCTTCTAGTAGAAACAAAAAGTACCGTATAAAGTACCTTTATATTTCTTTTAAAATACATTATATAATGAGATGTTGGCAAGTTGCCTCACAGACAGCTCAGCTAAAAGGTTACAAAATATCAGATTGCAAATCTCTTGCCCTTGGAGAAGTGAACTTCCATTTAAGAAACTATAAGTATGCAGTTGTTGAATAAGTTATGTCACAAAAATGATTAGCATTTCCATCAAATGACAGTCAATATCTCAACTAAATCAGGTGTTATTCCTCACATACACAAGAAGGTTGGTCAGTTATTATAGGCATTCATCCTCAGGGCTTCCTTAAAAATGCCAATAGTAATGATTATTTAGTTATGGTTCTATTATCTCTTCTGTTGGTCTGTTTCCTTTTATGGGAGGATACCATTTTGTTTTCTGCAATTAATATTTTTATATGAGTAGGAGTCAATAATATAATCTTTCACAGTAAAAATTCTTAGTTGGTAAACAATGTTTTGTTGAGAATGAGAAGCTCCCCTGACTCTTCTGGAGTGTTTGTAATCATATAGATTTTGAACCTGAGGTAAGTTCAGCTACACTGTAATTATGTTCTTTCTCTCACCTTCTGCTAAATACTTCTAATCTATACATCCTTCACCCTCAGACAGGCCTGAGGCAAAGACACAACCTCTCAGTGTTAGAACTTTGTTTAACCTCATTAGCCAGCTGATTATTTGGCCAGTGTTAAGCTGTGGAAGGAAGATAAAATTTTGAGATAGGGCTGTGGTATGGAGGAGTTCAATTTATTCTTTTACTGAACAAATATTTTAGTAAATTTTCATGCAAAGATGAAAAGATAGGAAAGAAGATTCAGTAGTGTCAAGATGTCAGTTCTTCCCAACTTGATCTATAGATTCAATATAATCCCAATCCCAATCCCAGCAAGTTATTTTATGTTATTTTGTATATTGACAAACTGGTTCTGAAGTTTATATGGAGAACCAAAAGACCCAGAATAACCAACACAATACTGAAGAAGAAAAACAAAGTCAGAGGACTGACACTACCCGACTTCAAGACTTAGTATATATCTGTAGTAACCAAGACACTGATATTGGTGAAAAAAGAGACAGATGAATGGAACAGAATAGAGAGCCCAGAAATAGACCAATATAAATATAGGCAACTTTGACCAAGGAACAAAGGCATTACAGTGCAGCAGTGATAATCTTTTCAACAAATGGTACTAGAACAATGATGTATCCACATGCAAAAAAAATGAATCTAGACACAGACTTTACATTCTTCACAAAAAATAAACTCAAAATGGATCACAGACCTAAATATAAAATGCAAACTATAAAACTCCTGGAAGCTACCATAATGACTAATTACACAAGAAGTGCTTAATAAACATTAAAAAAAATCTCTGAATGTATAAATTAACAAATGCCTTGAAAGTCAAAATTAATCTATTGACCTAAAAACAAGCATAATTAGCTAATATTTGCACAATACCTGAAGGGATAAATTGAAGACTGAAAAGTAATGACATACCAAGTGCCCTTTTCCTTTCTTCAATCACATTCTAACAGTACCACCATGTTAAACTGTCTTAGTAATTTTGTTTTGTTTTAAACCACTCATAATATCCAAATTTTTATCTTTTCTGCTTCACATTATGGTCTAAAATTCAGTTAATGAGGCCAGTGATTCTTATTGTAGGCCTAGCTACTTCTCACCAACCTTTTAATGAATCTCTCACCTACATTAAGTGGATAGATAAGAAGTGAATTTCCTAAGACAAGGTTGAACCCTTACAGAGAATAACCTGAGAAGGAATTTTTAAATGTTTTAATTTTTTACAGCTCTAGTCAGAATTCTTTAAAGAAATTTCAAATGACCTGCCCCATGAAGTGAATATCTGCAGGCCCAAACCTGTGCCCTCACTGGCATATTGTGGAGTGAACTGAGAGGCAGTCAGGGAAGGGAGACTTGTTTTTTGTCCTGATGCATTCCCCTCCCATGAAGGTTTTCTCCTAGCTGCTAAATCAAGAAAGGTGATCTCTTCCCTCTGATGCGTCTCTCACAGGGCTCCATCTTGTTTGTTGAGAGCTACTCTGCTTATTCGTCTCTAACTCTGATAAAGTGGTCCCATAGTCTCTCCACCAAAACCTGAGAAATCCCCCTGCCTTCCCTATGAATCAGGCAATTTTATTAGAGAAAATACTTTCTATCTTTTCTCTGTTTCAGCAATAGAAATGTGAAAAAGAACAAACACACACAAGACTATTTGTTTGCTTTTTATTTTATCAAATACATTTCTTTACAATTCTATTGTCTAGAACCACAAGTTATGATTGAAAATCGTACCCCAACTTATTCCTATGTTTCTTAGGAAGCTTAAGTGATCAATCGGTGATTATGCACTTGAATTATGTTTTCAGTATTGTCTTTTAACATTCAAATATTATTTTTTTACATTTAAACTAATGTATCTATAAAGAGTCCCTTTTAGGTTATTTTGGAGTTCTGTGTAGGTTACTTTACCATATTTCTATGGAAAATCAGTAACTGATTTTTGAGGATGTGGATTATTTTTAATATATATACCTATAAGGAAACTAGTAGCACTATACAGGTTCTTTCACATTTAAAAAGTCTATAATAGAGAATAAGAACATTTAAATCATCATGAAGTAAAATTAATCAGTATATAACTAAGGTTACAACTTATTGCTATACATTAAGGTTAATGGTTCTTAACTTCTTATGGACATTAACTCTTTTGATTATCTAACGGAAGCTATGTAACATCTTCTCTAAATAATGTAAACCCACATAAAACATTTGATAGATTGATACCATGTTAAGACCACAGGATTAGATTTAAAGTTTTATGAGGACAAGCTCTTTAGCTTTTCTGTCTGTTGGTTTATCCCAAGTGCTATCCACCATATCTGAAACATGGAAAACACCCATTGAATATTTGTTCAATGAATTTAGCACTATTCTGGAAGCTTAAGCAAATACAGTTTAAAATGAAGTAAAAATCAGATTTCAACAATTAGAAAAGAAATAGGCAAAACTATTATTTGCATACAGTATGATTATATACCAGAATAGCAAAGAAAATGGATTTAAATGAAATACTAGAATTAAGAGAGTTCAGCAAAATGGTTAAGCAGAAGATAAATATAAACCAAACAATGGTTTTCTTGTGTACCAACAATTAACTACTTAGAAGTAAGAAACATAGATACTATTTACAATATTAAGAACACATAATTAATTACCTAGTAATGCTCTTAATAAATAGTGTGAAGAATAACAAGCTATAAATATGTATTAATAGATCTAAATGAATCACTGAAAAATTCAAGAAATATACCAATTCCCCTGATAAGAAGACTCAGTATTATTAAAATTTTCCAGAATACGGTACATTTCAAACAACAACAAAAAAAGGATCTCTCTGAACTTGACAGAATATCTCAATTTCATTAGAGAATAAAAATGGATGAAAAGGTCATTAAGAACATCTTGAAACAAATAATAGCTAATGCTACCATCACACTTACCACTAACAACTTTAAACATATTTAATTCTCATTTAATCCCCACAGTAAATCTCTGAAATAAATGCCATAAATATCTCAGTTTTACAAATAGATAAATTAAAACACAAAGATGTGAAGTAATTTACCTAGGGTCACACAGTTAATTAGTTTGGATATTAAGATTCACACCAGGGTAGTCTAGCTCTAGAATCCATGTGCTTAAATGCTGTGCCAAATTGTTTCCCAAGGTGAATAAAATGAGAAAAATATCAACAGATAGAAAATTATAATAAAGCTCCATTAATAAAAGTGTGATGATATTCTAATATAAACAGATTCAATAACAGATAGCATTTTTCTGAGCATTTACTATGTACCAACACTTTAGATACATTACATCACTGACCCCTCATAGTATCCCTGTGATTTATATTTTTTCTTTGTGTTTATTTTCAGGATGACATAACTGAGACACATAGATTAAGCAAATTGCCCCAAATGGTGGTGTTAACAAGTAATGAGGTGAGTTTGAAACCATGCTTACATTTCATTTTTTTTTTTTTTTTTTTTTTTGTGGTATGCAGGCCTCTCACTGTTGTGGCCTCTCCCCTTGCGGAGCACAGGCTCCGGACATGCAGGCTCAGTGGCTACGGATCACGGGAACAGCCGCTCCATGGCATGTGGGATCTTCCCGGACTGGGGCATGAACCCGCGTCCCCTGCATCGGCAGGCGGACTCTCAACCACTGTGCCACCAGGGAAGCCCCATGCTTACATTTCATACTGCTATATTCTCCATTTGTAAAAGCACTAACAGATAAAGATATGAAATATGATTTAATAAAAGGCGTTAGGTAATCAAATAGCTAGCTGAAAAAATCAGTAAATGTTCTAATCTTGCTTCATACATCAACATGAACTCAGATGAATTAAACATTGAAATATAAAAATCAAACCCACTTTGAAAAGCTAATAGAAAAAGGAAATAAATGTAGCAGTCCCTGACTAGAAGAAAACATGAAGAAGAATTTTTAAATTGCATATACAAAAAAGGATGAAGAAATTTAAAAGTGAAAATACAAACGGGAAAGGCTTCAAGAAGATTACAGGCTCAGCTATAAGGCACTCACAGTAAAAGACCTAAAAATATATTAATGTCACAATAGATAAATTGATAAAGGACATGTTTACAAACTTATATGAAAGACTAAATATGAATGACTAATAAATTAATCAAAAATACAAATTCTTAAAAATGCTATGTATATTTTATTTGATCAAATTTTCACACCATTAAAAATAATAGTACTCAGTGTTGGAATAGATACAATGATTGATATTTTTCGGTATTGCTACAAGAAGTAGTAACTAAGAAAATCTTTTGAGAAAATAATTTTGTACTGTGCATTAAAGGTTTTAAAATAGTTCAGATATTTTTATACAGTGATTCTCTACAGAGAAATCTATTATAATTAAGTAATTTGAGTTATTTACATTATGATAAGGTAATATGATGAAATATTAGGGAGGCCTTAAAATTATGCTTGCAAGTGCTTTATAATAATAAGAATCAGAATCAGAGAAAGTTTACTCTATTATATTATGTAAAATAGCAGAAATAAATATTACAGAGTATGACCTCAAAAATACAAGGTATCAAAAGACTTTAAATCAAATAGAAGGCAGGAAAGGAGAAAAAAGAGAAAAGAAACAGTATGGGCAGTAAATAAATAAATAAATAAATAAGAATGTAGAAATACATCAAGGTACATAAGAAATTACAGTAAAAGTAAATGGATTAATTATCTGCTAAAAGGCAAAGGACATACTTTATTTTTTTGTTATTTTTGAATTTTTGAATTTTATTTTATTTATTTTTTTATACAGCAGGCTCTTATTAGTTATCTATTTTATATGTATTAATGTATATATGTCAATCCCAATCTCCCAATTCATCTCACCACCACCACCACCCCCGCCACTTCACCCCCTTGGTGTCCATATATTTGTTCTCTACATCTGTGTCTCTATTTCTGCCCTGCAAACTGGTTCATCTGTACCATTTTTCTAGGTTCAACATATATGCACTAATATACGATATTTGTTTTTCTCTTGGGAACATACTTTAAAAAAAAAAACAACTTAAAAAACCCTAGCTAACATGTACTGAGTATTTAGAGGAAATAAAGTATGAAGCAGTAACCCCAAAATATGGTTATTTCTGTGTGGTAGCATTATGGATGATCTTTATCTTCTTTATATTTTCCATATATCCAAATTTTCCTGTGATAAAGGATATATTATTTTAATTGTCAGAGAATTATTATTAAAGCAAAAATTAAGATGTTTATTTTTCATTTATGTGTATTTCTTTTAAAAGTGATTATTTTGACAAAGTATTATTATATGCTTACATTTTTATCCTTACACACACACACACACAACAGAATATCTGGAAGTTTCAGTGTAACATAAATAAACCAAAACTATTTCCAAAATGAAACTATTTAGATGAAACTATAACAGATTCCCTTTGGTTACACTTTAACAGATTATTTTTCTACTTTTTAAATCAGGACATGTTACCACTTTACTTTCTTGTTATGGGATGATAGACAGCTCTGTAGGACATTTCATCTGCAAACTGTGTTTCTTAGCAACACTCTTTAAGCCAGAGTGTCTTTTTCATATCTATCACAATCTTCTGTGGAGAATGCCTAAAAACATTTCTTTCATCCTGTGAATAAACAATGTGAATTAGGCTAGTAGGCAGCTGCAAAGGGAGAAAAGGAATATCAATTCTGTAATCACTAGCATTCTCTTATTCACTTTGGTATACTATAATGCTTTAAGTTTGGGGGAATATATTTGAATTTTTCATTCACAGTTATATAATTTCAGTAACACTTTTCTTTGTCAAGGGTTTGGACTGAAAAAGAACAGAAACCATAACTATGTTATTGTTTTTCTCTCAAGACCTGAAATAGCCACTGATCCTAAAAAATCAGCCTTCTCATTAGATCACTCACTCTCTACCTTAAATGCAAGGTAGAATCACCTAGAAATCTTTTAAAACATACCAATGCCCTGGTTCAAAACCCAACTTATTACTTCTGGAGTGAGGCTTGACTAAAATCTCCCCAGGTGATAGTAATGTAGTAGAGCCTGGATTGAAAACCACTGCATTATTACTGTGTTCACAGTACCAGTGTTTGTTTCCCTAACAATATGCAAGGCATTTAGTAAGTGATGAATAAAGTTTCTTAAAAAACGAGTGAAAGATGATACCTGGACATATCTCAAGTATATTAATTTAAACACAGATTTGCTACAATTACTCAAATGTTAAGTTCAAATAATAAAACAAAGAACCCTAAATAAAAAAAATCAATGCCTCATATGTTAAAAACAAGTAAGAAATGAAGAAATTGTTTTAAAGTGTCTTCATTTTACTATAAACTATTTTACTTATACTAAATATAGAGTATGTTAAATTCAAAGCATTTTAAAAGGAGATTATGTGTGCAATTGTGTGTTAATATTTATATTGGCTATAGAAAGGTGTCCATACCACATGGGTTTATTGAAGATGGAATATTATTTTGAGCTCTAACATACAATTAAATGTGGCACAGATCCTAAGGGATGAGCAATAGGAGAAAGAGGTCCAGTTGCCATTGTTTCCTCTGATAGGATTAGATCCAGTGGTCTTAGAAGAGAGAAGATCTAGAATAGTGTTCATATTACTCAGTTTTCTGGGTTGCACATTCCAGCCAGTCTGTTAGAGAACTCTTTAGGTAAGTGAATTGAAAACAAAAATCGTCTGGGACACTACACCATTTATTTTCATTCTACAATGCTTTAGAGTTGTCTACTTTTATTGTTGTTAATGACATTTCTTCTCATATGTAATAGTCTTTGAATCAAATTAAGAAGGGACACAAATAAACTGATGGGTTTATTTAGCTCATGTGTTTAAATAATCAAAAGGAATCACTAAGAGAGTTTAAAGGATTTTAAAATGCTTGTTAATTCAACTTGTTCTCTATATATCATTCTGTATACTTATTTTCCTGTAACTTACTTGGCTCTTCTCTTGCCTTATCCAATCATAATCAAGGTTAACTCTTAGAAAACTAAGTGACCCAGGCTACTCATAAGTTATTCTTGCTCTACTTCTGTGTATCTTTCCTGTCCCTGTGCCCCTTTATCTCACCCCCTGTTGCCCATTGTAATGAGGCTTCATCCTCCTATCCTTTCTCTATTCCCAACAAAAAACTGTTCTCTGATAATTTACAGTAAGTTATAAATGGCATAAAAATAACTTCACATGTCCAAAAACAAATCACACTTTGCAAAGGGGGGCAAAATGGTCTAGACTAACTATATAGAAAGGAAATCAATTTCTTCTCCAACTACAAATGCCTTATTTGTAAAATTAGTTTTATCAATTTTTACTTTCTAATCAGACTTCATTAATCAGAACTTAAACTGGGAAAAAATTGGACAAAATGGTATATACCAATTACCTACTTAAGAACTGCATAAGTGAGTTTGATACTCTTTTATACACAATGTTACTGAACTAGTATCTGTGAAACTCTTGTACTATCTAATTTTGATTTCCTTATTACTCTTAAGAAGTAATGAAACACTTTTGTAAGTCAATAACTATAGCTATGGTTCAAAAAAATGGGACCCATGGGGCATTTAAAATTTTTGGAGTGAAACCCAACCATATTATTTCTCAGACCTAAATACTTATTAAACAGATCTCTTAGGTATTTATTTTGGTGTAGGGATAACATACAAAAATGGCTCAGATACTGAGGCTGCTGTAATTTGAAAAGGTTTGGGAACCTCTGGGCCATAGTATAACTCTAAATCATGTATAACTATGAAAATACCAACTATTGGAACAGCTAATGGATCAACAAGCTAACCATCATCATCATCATCATCATCACCATCACCACCACCACCTTCATCACCATCGGTAGCTAATCAATTAACAAGTTATACCAAGTCATCCTTGAAAAATTTTGCATATTGATACTATCCTTTCCATTCCAATTTATATAGATTGGATTCATACAATTTATGTCAGTGGTATTTGGTCTTCCTGTTTTGGGGCTTTCTTTCTTCCAATCCACTCTACAACAACATCCTGGAGTGGTATTTTGGCACCAAAATTCACATTCCATTCTCTCTCTCTCCCTCAAGAAGAAATTTGCTCTGAGAAACAAGCCTTCCTTCATTCTGATTCATGTGAAAGTGGGGATGGTACACAGGCTCTATGCCCAATCACTCATAATAATGAATTATCGAGTTATTTTATTCACAGGAGGTATGGTTCAAGAATAGGTCTGTGACCCACACCTGGTAAATCTATATAATTCTGTCCTTTTAGCCACGATGATTGGCTCAGGGATAAGTTTGTGACTCTAGAAGTTTCAAGCATAAAATACAGTAACATTATTCAGGAGTTAGATATTTCCCTCTTTTTTCTACTGGACTTAATCCTGGGACGATGTGAACCTAAAACTGAAGGAAATTACGATATGGAGCCTGAGAATGAAAACAATGTCAAGACAAGGATAAAAACTAATTCTTAATTAAATCACTCCCAGAATATTCCTGAAGCCCTGTTTACCTCTGAATTTTTCAGTGATATGTTCCAAACAAACCCCTTCTTCAGTCAACTGTAGTTGGGTTTTCTGTTCTAAGTGATGCACACTCTTTCACGATGCCATTTACTTGCTTAAGAGTAGATTCATTTTTGCCCATAACACCAATTGCAAATATCATGGCTAGTGATTAAAATCTGTCTTTTCTAGAACTTTCACTTCTATATTATTTTAACACAAATCTATTTGAACACTGCATTCTAGCTAAAGTAATTTACTGCTACTAAACCCTGAGAACGCAATGAATTTGCTTTACTTAGTAAATGTACACATACTCAGAAAGAATGCTCTCCCACTTCTTCTTCTAACCAACCTACCCATAAGAACTCAGCAAAAGAGAATCCTTCTCCTAAAAGAGTTCCTAAATCCTATAACTCAAAATGACCTTTCAACCTCTAAAATCTAGTTGACTCTGAATTTTTTGATACTCAACAACAAATAGTTGTTGAATTAATGAATATACTCAGTATGTATTAGCTAAATAATTTGACTTTTCTTTATTGCTATTGTCTTATCTCTTTATTGCATAAATTTTACTTTATCTCTGAATATTTATCACCCCAAGTAAATTTGCTCCTAAGAAGAATACTCTGTATTACACTGTGTTCCTTACATATAATAGCTCCCCAGGTCACAGGTATAATTACAGGTATTTTTACAATCTGTATTCAGTTTATTTGATGATAATCCTATTTATTTTCATATAGCATACAATTATCACTAAGAATTTCTTGCTTCTACAGAGTTAAGTGTTTTTTTTTCTTCTTCTT
Source organism: Mesoplodon bidens (assembly GCF_964165515.1). Taxonomy (NCBI): domain Eukaryota; kingdom Metazoa; phylum Chordata; class Mammalia; order Artiodactyla; family Ziphiidae; genus Mesoplodon; species Mesoplodon bidens. Next base: position 55,105,681 of record NC_138167.1, read on the forward strand.
GTTACAAAATTGAAAATTCCCAACAGATGAACAAACCATGAAGTAAAGTTGTATTCAAGGTAAAAGTCACAATATATGTAGAATTAATTTTAACAAAAAATTATGTATCTCTATGACCCTCTTATTCTCTCTTATTATAGGAGACTGTACTTTCCTCCTATACATGGGAAATCAAGAACAAGACTGAGAGGATTCTCTTATTCCATCCTTCAGTTAGTTTCTCTATATCCCTTCCTGCCTCCTGGAACATATGTCTTGTTATTTTGGGGTGGTAACACTAGCCGCTTCCTCAATTCTAAACTTCTCACTCCTTTCCTGATTTTCTCCTCTTGTTCCTAATCTCCAACCCTTGGATTTATTTGGCATAAATGTAAAGAAAGGAGAGAGGAGAAGAGAACCACTCTGGGGGTGACATAAAATATTTCTCTTCTTGGGAATCCCATATCTGTTATTTCTTCTAGCAGCAGGATCTTTGTTGTTTTCTCAGAATTTTTTAATAAGCTAAGAGATTCCAAAGAACATATACCAGAGAAATGGAACTTTCTTTATTGTGGGGGAATATAAGAAAATCTTTTAGAGAAAGAGTATATAAAATACTAATTAGGTGAAGAAAAGGGCAAAATGTGCTGTGTATAATATTTGATAAATGATTTAATACATGTAATTAAGGTCATCTTGGTACTTTAAAATCTCAAATTGAAAAACTGTTACATTGATTTAATTCCTGCACATGAGCCAACTTCAAGGCACAGTTAGTTATTATTCAATCTCTGAATAAACCAAGGCTGAGAGTTCTGACCTTAGCAACCTTAAGAGTCCCCAGTCATGTTGATTTTTTTCATAATATTATTAATTTTAGATGGAGTACAAAAAAATTAACCTAAGAAATCTCATAGGAAGCTAAATAATGTGAACAAATCTCATTAACTGATAGAAAGTGCATTAACCATGTCAACCTCATAAAGATTAAGATGATTTCTTCCTTTGAATGGAAAGATTTAAAAACATGTTTAGGTTTCTCACTTTCATTCTTTCACAAAAAGAAATTCTAGGGTGAAAAACCAGTGTTTGATTAAAATTAAAATTTTAAAGAATTATAGCAAGATGGTATGGTTGTATTTGCTAGTCATTCAAAAGTCTATTTAATTGAACACATCATTTTACCTATTAACCTGGAATAGTTACTAAAGGCACAGTACTTGCAAGGATACTCAAGGTATAAAATTTCAACTTTCACATGGAAAATTCTGATTAAATATCCCTGACCTTCACTGATCCCAAAGCAGGAGAATTAAACTTAAATGTTAGGCTAGCTATCATGGCACATTGGCAGATGATGAGGGCTGATGAAAGGGAAACAAGCGAAGTTGTCATGATAACAAGGTCACAAAACAAGAGAATTCACATTCACAACTATATTGGTGAAATTCAGTTCTTAGAGCAACTCAAAATCAGGTGATTAAATTTCAATAGAAAATCAAGATACACTTGAGGGCTTCCCTCGTGGCGCAGTGGTTGAGAGTCCGCCTGCCGATGCAGGGGACACGGATTTGTGCCCCGGTCTGAGAGGATCCTGCATGCCGTGGAGCGGCTGGGCCCATGGGCCATGGCCACTGAGCCTGCGTGTCCAGAGCCTGTGCTCTGCACAGGACAGGCCACAACAGTGAGAGGCCCGTGTACCGCAAAAAAAAAAAAAAAGAAAAAGAAAAAGGTACACTTGAAACTTTAGGCTTCAAAACATTATATATAGGTAAATAGTTCATAATTATCTAGGCTAAATTTTCAAGAATAATAATGCACAGAGGCAAACACATTGGATTTATCAGTTCCTTTATAAATATACTAAACTCATGAAAATGATAGCATCACAAAGCTCTTCTATTAAAGTTTTGTTAAAAGTGGAAAATAATATGTTTCCTATAGAGGAAGATAATACAATTATGTTTCTGTCTTGACGAAGCAGAGAAATCTCTGTTTGTAGCAGGTAGGAAAAGAAAAGCTAACAGCTAATATATGTTCAGTTCATATATTTAGTAGGAAATGTTTTAGTATAGGAATAGACATATTAAAATATTTAAATAACTGTAATAAATTTTAAAAATTTGTGATAATTTAATTATATTTCCCATACTATGGAATTATGCTTTATTTTTGTTGGCTCTAGTGTCATTAAAAACAAAACAAAACTTTGAGAATAAAGGTGGCTATATTGATGGATTAGTCAAATTTAGCAGAAGATACTACAGGTTTCTAGGGTGTGAATATCATTCAATATTATTCAAGTTTTCCATGAGATTCTACTAAGTTTAAACGCCATTTTATATCCAGTTTACTCTAAAAAGTGCTTTTTTTCTTCAAAGCATCCCTATTATTTTGATTTCAAGTCAATGAACATATTATTAGAAAAATACACTTCCTTTAATTTGGTTGTAGGGAGTGAACACTGCTTAAGCATTTAGATTGTTTTTTTCTCTCATCTGCTGTAACTAGAAAACAAAGATAGGAAAATGAATGAATAATGATATTAATTTCCTAGTAAACTAGTAGTATGCATCATAGATTAGAAAACCTTAAACAATAAGTTCTGTTTTTTCACTAACTAATGCTAGCAGTATTTTTTTAAACATTTTTAAAATTTATTTTATTTTATGTATTTTTATTTTTGGCTGTGTTGGGACTTCATTGCTGCATGAAGGCCACTCTTCTTTGTGGTGCGTGAGCTTCTCACTGTGGTGGCCTCTCCTGCTGTGAAACACAGGCTCTAGGTGTGCAGACTTCAGCAGTTGTGGCTCACAGGCTCTAAGAGAGCAGGCTCACCAGTTGTGGTGCATGGGCTCAGCTGCTCCGTGGCATGTGGGATCTTCCCGGACCAGGGCTCGAACCTTTGTCCCCTGCATTGGCAGGCAGACTCCCAACCATTGCACCACCAGGGAAGCCCATGCTAGCAGTATTTAACCTGTGGCTATTTCATGTTTTCCAAGATGTTAGAAATAACATTTATCCTCAAAATTAAAAATAAAAGGTTGGTGATAGAACAATCATCCTCAGAGTAAAAAAACTTAATTTTACCTTGAGATAGACACTGTATTTTACCTTCAAGTGTGATCAAAGAAAGAGGTTGGTGAGTTAACATAATTTTTTTTAATGTCAAGAATAAGTCAGGATGTCTGCTTCTACTCCTTCTACATAACTTTATATTTGAGACTTGAGCCATTAGGTCAGAAAAAAATAAAAGACAGAACTAGAAAGGAGGAAAGAGTGCAGTCATTATTCAAAGAGTATGACTGTCTACAAAAAAAATCTAAAACAAAAATTACTAACTATAGCTAATAATAGTACAGCAATTTTTCTATAAGATATAAATTAGTTGCAATCCTATAGACAAGCAGCAAGTAGTTAAAATGTCATAAAAATAATATTTACATTAACAAAAAAACTATTATACATCTAGGATAATATTTTACAAAAGTAGTGTGAAACCTTTCTGGAGAAAATTGTAAACTTTGCTAAAAGAGTTTGGAGAAGAGCTAATTTAAATTTAGAGTTAGTATTAAATGTCCTTGGATAGGAAAAATCAATATATTAAAGATTTCAATTTTCTCCCAAATTAGTCTGTAAATGCAGTACAATTCCAGTCAAAATATCAACACTATTTAGTAGAGAATGTAGTAAGATGATTTTAAACTTATGTTAAAAATCAAACAACTAAGAATAGTCAAGACAATTTTGAAAAAGAAATTAGTATTGTAAATAGTGCTGCAGTGAACATTGGGGTACATGTGCCTTTTTGAATTATGCGTTTCTCAGGGTATATGCCCAGTAGTGGGATTGCTGGGTCATATGGTAGTTCTATTCTTAGTTTTTTAAGGAACCTCCATAAATGTCCATCAACAGATGAATGGATAAAGAAGATGTGGTACATATATATAATGGAATATTACTCATCCATAAAAAGAAATGAAATTGGGGGCTTCCCTGGCCTGCCAATGCAGGGGACACGGGTTCGTGCCCCGGTCCGGGAAGATCCCACATGCCGCGGAGCAGCTAGACCCGTGAGCCATGGCTGCTGGGCCTGCATGTCCAAAGTCTGTGCTCCGCAACGGGAAAGGCCACAACAGTGAGAGGCCCACGTACCACAAAAAAAAAAAAAAAGAAAGAAATGAAATTGGGTCAGTTGTAGAGATGTGGATGGACCTAGAGTCTGTCATACAGAGTGAAGTAAGTCAGAAAGAGAAAAGCAAATATCATATATTAACGCATATATGTAGAATCTAGAAAATGGTACAGATGTACCTATTTGCAGGGCAGGAATAAAAAGGCAGGTGTAGAGAATGGACATGTGGACACGGTGGGGGAAGGGGAGGGTGGGATGAACTGGGAGATTAGGTTTGACATAAATACACTATTATGTGTAAAATAGATAGCTAGTTGGAACCTGCTGTATAGCACAGGGATCTCAGCTCCATGCTCTGTGATGGCCTAGTTAGGTGGGCTGAGGGGAGGGAGCTCCAAGAGGGAGGGGATGTGTGTATGCATATGGCTGATTCACTTTGCTGTGCGGCAGATACTAACACCACATTGTAGAACAATTATACTCCAGTAAAAAAAAAAAAAAAGAAAGAAGTGTGGTCCTTACTTCAGCAGATCCATGATTTATTATAATATTATAAGAATTAAGTCAACATAGTAACAGTGCCAGGGTGGAATAATAAGCCAACAGAACCAGACAGAAGGTCCATAAAGAGACCCACCATACAAGGAGACCTGATCAATGATAGAAATATTCCTGCAACTAGTAGGGAAAAGAAGGATCATTTAATAATTGGGAGCTGGGACAACTGATGATACAAGCAATGGATGATTACCCTAACCTCACATTAATTCCAAGTTTAATTTTCTTTTAATTTTTCTTTAAAAACATTTGAAGCATAAAACTTCTAGAAAAATATAGAAACATACTTATGACCTCATAAGGGGAAATACTTTTTTTAAGAAATAAAACCACAAATCACAATGAAAAGAGATTATAAATTTGGCTATGTTAAAAAAACACACACACACACAAACTTCTATTCATCAGGACACCATGGACAAAATAGAAAAATAAAAACAAGCCACAGCTCAGAGGAAACTATTTGAAATTCATATAACTAATTAGTTTCATGTCCAGAATATGTTTTAAAAAGTCACACTAATTAGTATAGAAAAAGACAAAAGAGAAAAGAATAGACAATTGGGCAGGACTTTGACCAGGAAGCTTAGAAAAAGCTGCAAAGTTGATAAATGTATAGAAAGATGTTTAATCTCACTAGTAAATTGATGCAAAACAAAACCATAGTAAAATGTCATTAAACACTCATCAATCTGCAAACATTTTAAGATTTTGAAAATACCAGGTGATGGTGAGGAGTGAGCAACAGAGTCACACACAGGAATATAAATCGTCACTTTCAGTTTGGAAGGCAATTTGTCAAATCCTAGTAAAGTTGAAAATGTATATGCCCTATGCCCTAGAAATGTCATTCCTAGGTATAAACCCTAGCACAATGACACCCAAATTATGAGAAACTATGAAAATACTCACATCAGGGCTATTTAGAAGTTAAAAAATTAAACACATAACTACTATATGACCCAGCAATTGTATTCCTGGGCATTTATCCCAGAGAAATGCAAATATATGCTCAAGCAAAACTTATAAATGAATATTCATACCAGTTTTATATGTAACAGCCAAAAAACTAGAAATGATGGAGATGTCCTTCAACAGGTGAATGGTTAAACAAAACAAACCTCAGCACTTCCATACCATGAAAAACCACTAGCAATAAAGAAGAACAAGCTATTTTGATACATGCAACAACCTGGATGAATTTTCATACAATTATGCTAAGTGAAAAAACTCAATTCCAAGTAGTTATATATTGTATAATTCATTTACATAATATTCTTGAAATGACCGAATTATAGAAATGGAGAACAGAGTTGCCCAAGGCTTAAGAAGGGAGTCAGTGGGAGGGAAATGTGTGTGGCTATAGATGAGCAATAGGAGGGATCTTTGTTGTGATGGAAATGTTTTGTGTCTTGACACTATTAATGTCAATCATGGTTGTGATATTGTACTATAGTTTTGCAAGATTTTATCATTGGGGGAAACTGGGTAAATGGTCCATCGGATTGCTCTGTATTATTTTTTTACAACTGCATGTAAATTTACAATTACCTCAAAATAAACATTTAATTTAAAATAAGACTAAAAAATATTTATCTACAGATCCTATCCCGAGAGATTTTGAGTTAACTGATCCAGAGAGAGGATTGGGCACATGTCCTTTTTAATTAAGCACCTACATGATTCTAACTTGCAGACAGGACTGAGAGCCAGTCTTAGACCTGTTCTCACTTGTGTGCCTAAAGAGATATATGGTTAAGAGAACTGACTCTTGAGCCAAATTTTCTCATTTGATTTCTAGCAACATCATATACTAGTTCTGTGATGTTGACTCAGTTTCCTCATATATATGTGGTATAAAATATTAATACTTATAAAACTGCTAGGGAACTAAATGATTTAACATATGTAAATTACTTAGAACAGTGCCTAAAACATAGTAAGTATGAGAAAAGGGATTAAATTACTTTCATCATTTTATTATTTCTGTAGCAGTTTATGAAAGAGTAAAATTTTGAAATCAAATATAAATATACATCAGTAAGAGAATAGATGAAGAAATTTGTTTCATTCATGAAATAGAATACTAGATAGTAGTGAAATTAAAGGAGCTAGAACTTCATATAGTAAGTCTGATGACTTACACAAATGTAATATTTATCATTAAAAGCTGGGGTACTGAATATAGTTGGTCTTAGTTATTACAAAATTTGAAACCATTTCCATATATTGTTTAATAGTTTATACCCCTGTAGGAAATGAATACAAGCATGCATGAGAAGGATAAATATTGAAATTTTTAAAATAGCTATATCTGCAGAAGATAAGAGGTGAATGTAGTTAGGGGTGAATATATTTATGTTTCAAATGATTTATAATGCTCTGTCTTTTCAGTTTTACTGTGAATACTTTGATATGTATTATATTCTCTTTATAGCTTTTGTATATCTGAAGTATTTCACATAATTAACTTATTTAATCCTTACAGCAAATGAACAAGAAAGTAGGTATCCTTTAGTGATATTAATGCTGAAGATGGATGGAGTAGCAAACAAACAAATAATACAAACCAGAGAAAAATCTAAAATTCTTACCGGTGAAAATACATGAAATATTTATCATTTAATTGACATTTCTGAATTTGATAGATTAAAAAAAATCCTGCGTAAAATAACTACACATCCCTTGTAGTTGGTTACACAATCCTCAGATTCTCTAGTTTTCACTTACACAGCATTCACATTCTCTCTGAATTATACCCTGACCTATTTTAGAAATTAGGTTTAAACTACCTTTTTTTTTTTTTTTTTGCAGTGCGCAGGCCTCTCACCGCTGTGGCCTCTGCTGCTGCAGAGCACAGGCTCTGGACACGCAGGCCTAGCGGCCATGGCTCAGGGGCCTAGCAGCTCCGTGGCATGCAGGATCCTCCCGGACCAGGGCACGAACCCATGTCCCCTGCTTCAGCAGGCGGACTCTCAACTACTGCGCCACCAAGGAAGCCCATTAAACTACCATTTTTTTAATATAAATCTTTTAATTGAAGTATAGTTGATTTATAATGTTGTGTCAATCTCTCCTGTACAGAACAGTGACTCAGTTATAGATATATAGACAGTCTTATATATATATATATGTATATGTGTATATATATATATATATATATATATATATATATATTCTTTTCCATTATGGTTTATCACATGATATTGAATATAGTTCCCTGTGCTACACAGTAGGACCTTGTTGTTTCCAATTTTTATTTTAATGCAGACCAATCTTTGGTTACTTGAACACTCTCTGGTCTATTAACTGGATGAATTAAAATGATAGATTTCTCTATATTGATTTACCCTTCCTAATTTAAAAAATGAATTTGAGTTAGATGTGGTTAGAAATGTTCCACATATTTTGTCTTGATTGACTGATTAGTGGAAATATCTCTATGTGTATTGCCATATTTAAATAAGACAAGCATAGAAAATATTGGAATCTTTGAATTATTTGAAGATATTTGGAGATGAATGATGTCAGTCCATTTGGACTACTATAACATAGACTGGGTGGCTTATAAACAACATAAATTTATTTCTCACAATTCTGGAGGCTAGGAAGTCCAAGATCAAGGCACTGGCAGATTTGGTGTCTGGTGAATCTCACTTCCTGGCTCATAGATGGTGGTCTTTTTGTTGAGTCCTCACATGGTGGAAAGTGAAAGAGAGCTTCCTAGTGCCTCTTCTGTAAGGGCACTAATCACATTTGTGAGGGCTTTTTGATCATTGACCTAATCACTTCTCAAAGGCCCAATTAAAAAAAAAAGTATTAAATTCTCCATATATAACTTACACACCTTACACAAAGGAAATACAGTTTTCCAATTGATCTCTTCACAGTTCAGCATGTCAATGATAGCTGCTGAAGCCTGTGACCTCACGATAACAGGGTTTAAAAATATTTACATCACTAAGTACCTTGGCATAATCAGCGGGTTCTATGTAAGATATTACTTTGAAAGGAAGGTGGGGTAGATAACTTTCAACGTTCCTTCAAATGGAAAAATAATAGAAATAGATGCACTCTGTAATCCTGTTTAACAAATTAGATCATAGTCTTCGCTTTAAAATTTTACTTACGAATTACAAATATCTGTCCCAATTAAAATCTTAATGCAAGAGGGAGGAGATATGGGGATATATGTATATGTATAGCTGATTTACTTTGTTATAAAGCAGAAACTAACACACCGTTGTAAAGCAATTATACTCCAATAAAGATGTCAAAAAATAAAAACATAAAATCTTAATGGCTTCTGTATAAAGAAAAGTTAGCATTCAAATGACCACCTACTAATTAATATAAAATTTCAATGGGGACAATTATTTTGGTTTATGGAGATAAAGATCTTATCTACTGGAAGAAAGGAATTACATTATAAATAAAAACTAACAAAGGAAACAGGAGCCATCATCTCAAGAAAGAATGGAATGTAAAAAACCTTAATAAGTTGTGACTTTTGCTCAATGAAACTTTTAATTCCTCAAAGTGGGTAATTTTTCCAGTAGTTATTAATAAAGGCAAAGCCATAAATTACAAGTCCCATAATGTTTGAAGTTAAGAAATAATCCAAAGTTGTTTCTATTCATACTAAAGCGAACATAAAAGTACCACCAATGATATTATCAAGAAAAATTAAATATAATAAATAAATAAATAAATCCAGAAAGGCCACCTCTATTCTTCTCTCCCTTTACATAAAGAAGTCAGCATTGATCCTTTATATATTATTAAATATTTAACAAAAAGCAAAATACAAATTAGAAGAAAATAAATTTTGAGTATGTTGATCTTCAGTACTAGGCTTCTACAAAAGACTAATCTTTTTTTTTTTTTTTTTTGCTTTATAACAAATTTAATCAGTTATACATATACATATGTTCCCATATCCCCTCCCTTTTGCGTCTCCCTCCCACCCTCCCTATCCCACCCCTCCAGGCGGTCACAAAGCACCGAGCTGATCTCCCTGTGCTATGCGGCTGCTTCCCACTAGCTATCTACCTTACGTTTGGTAGTGTATATATGTCCATGCCACTCTTTCACTTTGTCACAGCTTACCCTTCCCCCTCCCCATATCCTCAAGTCCATTCTCTAGTAGGTCTGTGTCTTTATTCCTGTCTTACCCCTATGTTCTTCATGACATTTTTTTTTCTTAAATTCCATATATATGTGTCAGCATACAGTATTGGTCTTTCTCTTTCTGACTTACTTCACTCTGTATGACAGACTCTAGGTCCATCCACCTCATTACAAATAGCTCAATTTCATTTCTTTTTATGGCTGAGTAATATTCCATTGTATATATGTGCCACATCTTCTTTACCCATTCATCTGATGATGGACACTTAGGTTGTTTCCATCTCTGGGCTATTGTAAATAGGGCTGCTATGAACATTTTGGTACATGTCTCTTTTTGAATTATGGTTTTCTCAGGGTATATGCCCAGTAGTGGGATTGCTGGGTCATATGGTATTTCTATTTGTAGTTTTTTAAGGAACCTCCATACCGTTCTCCATAGTGGCTGTACCAATTCACATTCCCACCAGCAGTGCAAGAGTGTTCCTTTTTTTCCACACCCTCTCCAGCATTTATTGTTTCTAGATTTTTTGATGATGGCCATTCTGACTGGTGTGAGATGATATCTCATTGTAGTTTTGATTTGCATTTCTCTAATGAGCAAAGATGTTGAGCATCCTTTCATGTGTTTGTTGGCAGTCTGTATATCTTCTGTGGAGAAATGTCTATTTAGGTCTTCTGCCCATTTTTGGATTGGGTTGTTTGTTTTTTTGTTATTGAGCTGTATGAGCTGCTTATAAATTTTGGAGATTAATCCTTTGTCAGTTGCTTCATTTACAAATATTTTCTCCCATTCTGAGGGTTGTCTTTTGGTCTTGTTTATGGTTTCCTTTGCTGTGCAAAAGCTTTTAAGTTTCATTAGGTCCCATGTGTTTATTTTTGTCTTTATTTCCATTTCTCTAGGAGGTGGGTCAAAAAGGATCTTGCTGTGATTTATGTCATAGAGTGTTCTGCCTATGTTTTCCTCTAAGACTAATCTTTTTAAAACACTCCCATATTTCTATATGCTCTAATCAAGGTGAGTAGGGAAATTCATTTAAGGTTTATAGGATAATTATAATTAGATGCATGGAGCTGCTATTAAGTATATACAAGTGATTCATAACTGCAAAATCAAGAACATGATCCATTCAGGAGCAACTAAAATTTAACTTGATTTATTGTTTTAAAATCTGACTAGGCCACACTTATTTTCAGCCTGGAAGGCCATTATCCTTTGTCTATCCAGAAAGACAGGATTCATGTGTCACTTCCTTTGACTCTGAGAATTAAAACCTGAACTTCTCCAATAGCCCAAGGCAAAGTTAAACACTGTCTCTTCTTGTATCCCTCTAGCATGATGTAATATGTAATATGATGTACATATTACATTACCTTCTGATTATTTATATGTCTGTCCCCAGTACTCCTTATCTTTGTTTTCTAAGAGCTTCTATTGTTCTAAGCATATTGTATGTGCTACATAAATATTTTTTAATAAAGCATTAATTAATGAATAGATTAGAAAGTCAGTACTGTGCTTGACAGTACTGTGCTTGAAAGAAGGCTGTGGTAAAATAGTAGGTTCATATTGATTTTATGATGATAAAGTGTTTTAATAATTGGCAGAGGCTACAAACACTATCTTTTTGCTCTTCTCTTCTGCATTTATAAGTTTAGAGCCTTATAACTGCTTTTGGTCAATGAAATGTAGATAGCAATGGCATAAGGTCTTCTTCTAAGCCTGGCCCTTAAAATTCTCTAGCTTTCTCTCTCCCTAACACAGTGGCCTTTGAGGCCACATATTCCAAATGGCAAAGTAACAGATGTGATGTGAGTAAATAAGCCTTTTAGGTTGAAACAGATATTTAGATTGTTTATAGCTACAGCCTAGTTTAACATGTCTGACTAATAAAGAAATTGGTACCTTAAAGAGGGATGCTGCTGCAAATTCAAAACTCATCCTAAAGTGTGAGACAAGAGTATAATGGTCAGATTGTGAGCAGTGGGGAAGCTAATATTGGATGCTAGAAAGACCTTGATTCATATTAAGCAAGGGCAAATTTTGGTAAAGATGTTTCTTGCAGAATCCTGGAAAGCAGATCACATGAGTACTGGCTTAGCATATAAAGTCTTGTAGTGAGTGCTGATTATTGCTGGTTGTGTTTGGCTAAGTATTATCAAAAATAAATTAGCTCAGGAAACAACTGGCTAGTTTGCAAGACGAATATAAAGGAATAGAGTAAGTCCAGAAATGAATAGTCTTTCAGGGTTGAAAAAGACAAATGCTTGTAGATACCAAATGATAAGATAAAATAATAAAACAGGTTTTAAATGAAAAAGGCCCAGGAAAACTCATTTAAATAGAGTAGAGAAAAGCTTGATTAATGGTGTGGCCTTCCCATCAATTGTTCCAGATACCCTTGGTCGCTGCCATAGAGTTGATAGGCAGATGAAGGAAGTGTCATGATAAAGGGAAAAAAATAAATCAGATTTCAGAACAATGTTTAGAAAATATTTTGAGGTGTGTTTACTAGAACATGGTCAAACCAGAAGTAAAACATCAGGTCTTACTAAAATTGTGGAGAGAATTTTATTCCAAAGATTCTAAGAACTTATGCCAACAAAGTTTCTGAATTTGAAAACCTAAACCAAACTCTCCATAAACTATGAAAATTTTGTAGATTCCCCTAATGGTATGACTCCAAAATGTGCACTCAATGAAGAGGAGGAAGAGGACAGAGCAAGGGTCCAGAAAGGAAAACAGACAATAAATTTTCTTCTGGACAGCAGAGCATGAGTCTTATCAGGGGACTCTCCCCCCACTTCCAGGGCAGAGAGACTGCATAAATTGTCCAGTCACCACAATTCTGTAGGCAAGTCATCTTTGTATGTTATCCAGGCTTCCATTTTCTGAATGGTACATGTGGTTATACTTTTTCTGCCCCCACCCCACTGTTTATGCTAGGTGCATTTATGAATGCAGAGGAGGGGAGAAAGACCTTGTCTTTTTATTTTTCAGATCAGTAGAACAAGCAGATGCATATGCTGACCTGAGTTCCTGGATTTTGAACTGGATGCAGTAATTTTTGGTGGAAACCCCCTAGAGAAGAGGGTGATGGGCACACGTGTGTGGAAAAGGATGACTGGAAGATCGGACTGTGGCACAGATTGTTGGCATTCACCAAATAACACTAATTCTCTACCTTTCCCAGCCCCTCTGGCAGTTAGGTTTGAGTCACGTGTGTGAATTCTGGCATTTGGGATTGGGGCAGATGTGTACCTTTTAAGTTTGGCCTTTTAAACAGTTCTGCACAGAAGTAGATTTCACAGAATAGTCCAACCAAGTCATTAAAAAAATAAATAAATGTCCCCCAAAATCCAAACAACAACAGTAACAACCTCCTGATAGGGGGGATTGGTATCCAGAGTTGCTATAATATTATTACCTAAATTGTCCAGTTACCAACAAAAATTTATGAGATGTGAAAAGAAACAATGTGACCCTTAAATGTAAAAACTATCAACAAAATACTAACAAAATGAATCCAGCAATATATAGAAAGGATTATACATCGTAACTAAGTGGGATTTTTCCCAGGAATGCAGGTTGGTTTAAAATACCAATAGATACAATACACCCTATTAATATACTAAAGAACAGAACCACATGATCAATTCAAAAGGCACAGAAAAAAACACTTGAGAGAACCCAACACCTTTTACAATAATAATGTTCAATTAACTGGGAATAGCCAGGAACTTTTCAATTTGTAAAGGGCAGCTATGAATCATATTACTGCTTATATATTACTGTAATGATTAATATTACATTTTAACACTGCTAACATCATATTAATGATGAAGGATTGAAATGCTTTCCCTTTGAGATTAGGAACAAGACAAGGATGTCTGCTTTTGTCACTTCTGTTGAATATTTTGGTCAAGGTTCTAGCCAGGGCAATTAGACCAAAAAAAAAAAAAAAAAAAGAGTGTAAAGGAAGAAGTAAAACTAGCGGTATTTCTCTGTTTGCAAATGACTGATCTTATACACAGAAAATCTCAAGGAACCCAATTAAAAAAAGCTATAGAATTAATAGATGAGTTCAGCAAGGGTGCAGAATATGAGATCAACATACAAAAATCAATCACCACTGAAAATGAAATTTGAAGTTACATTTATAATAACATCAAGAAGAATAATATACTTAGGTATAAATTAACAAAAGTGTAAACATTTTACATTGAAAATTACAAAGCATTGTTTAAGAAACTAAAGAAGACCTAAAATAATGGACACCCATCTTGTTTTTGTGGATCAGAAGTCTTAACATCTTTAAGACGTCAATATTTCCCAAAGTGTTCTACAGATTGAATGCGATACCTTTCAAGATCCCATCTGGCTTTTTTGCAGAATTTGACAAGTCAATCCTAAAATTAATATGGAAATCCAAAGGACTCAGAATAGTCAAAGGAACAGTGAAAATAAGCACAAAGTTGGTGAATTCATAGTTCCGAATTTCAAATTTACTATAAAGAAACAGTAATCAAGACAGTGTAGTCTGGTATAATGATAGACATATAAATCAATAGAATAGAATTCAGAGTATGGGAATAAATCTTAACCTTTCTGTTCACTTGATTTTGAAAATAGTGTTATGGAATCGTGATTTGTAAGAAATATACATGTGGTCATTCAGATGGCCAAAATATATTTTTCATTTATATTTGGTCTTTGTCCACGGTTCCTGGCTCATAGCTCCCCAAACAACTGATATTTCCAAAGTGTTGAAAGTGATACAGGTGTCTTTTGCTACATTAATAAGGTGACTTTTGGAAAGCACCTGAGAATGGGGGCTGGTTGCCAAAGGAGCCAACAATGTGATTAAAGGGTTAGAATTTGATGTTATCTCCAGGGTGATAGTGTCAAAATTGAGTTGAATTCTTGGATACCCAGCTAGTGTCTGGAGAATTGCTTGTTTTACAAGAGAAATTTCAAATATTTTTAACTGGATAATGATGAGCATGGACTCTCAATACTCTTCAGACTCTTAAAGGATATATTTAGGAGTGAAACAACAGATTTATTTTAAAATGTCAAAATTTACAATATGCTGAAAATTACATCTTTGCAACCATTTAAACTTATGATGAGTTTGTAAGTTCATAAGTATATGAGAGAATATTTAAATTTAAAAAATTCTTTAGGGTGTGTTTAAGGAAAAAGGTTTGAAAACCACTGGTCTAAGCCATTATTATCTCTCACCAAGGTTACTGTAATATCTTCTAGTATACTTCCTGCTTGGCAGCCATTCCCCACTCAAAAATGACTTCAAAATTGCAGCAAGAGTGATCATGCTTAAATGCAAAAATTCAATCAAGTCACTACTTAATACAATACAATGGTTTCTCAGTGTCCTTCCTTGTGTACCTTTCCAGTTACTGTTGCCACTGCTGCCCTTTATCACCATCCCATGGAAACGGAACTGCAAGAAATCCCAGCTTCCTCTCTCTGGTCCCTTTCTCAAGTTCTTCTCCCTCCCTGATTCATTCTCACTCCCTTCCTGCTCTTCCCCTGCTTCCACCATCTGCCCTTCTCCTAATTCACTCCTAATCATCACTCTGGTCTCAATTCTGAAATCACTTGTTTTAGAAAATATTCTTTGGCCCTCCAATTATGAGTTAGAAATCCCCTTAATCTGTTGGCATAACACATGGCTTCAGATTAAGAAACAAATTATAATGGAAGCATAACACTTTCACTTGCTCATCTTGCTTTGGTTCCTTGAATCCTCATATTTTAAATGGTTGGATGTTTACACGGTGGTAGTTTTTGTTTCCTTATTTCTCCAGATGATTTACATAGACATGTAAACTTAAGTTAATTCATATCTTCATAAAACAAGACCAAATTTGTAAATCTAGAAGTATGAGAAGGTGGACTGAGGCTAACTCCTAATTATTCCCCCATGCTCTGGCTTGGAAAAAAATCCTTACCCTTCCATATTCAAAATAATTGAATTCACACTTCCACCAAGACTCTTTCTACCTTCATCTAAATTAGGTGACAATCTATAGAAAAAAAAGGCAGTATATCTATTGCTTAGCACTGAGGTTCCAATGCCTAGCATAAAATCTCACACATAGTGGGTGTTCAATAAATAGATTCTGAATGAATCAATGAAATCATACCAAGACAATAAACACATGAATGCTTTCTGTTTTGTTAATTGTTGAAAATAGTTTTGACTTCATATGTGCCTTGGACTGAGCCCTCAGTTTAGTTTTTCACTAACATTTAACATGTGGGTAGGGCCATTCAACAAGGACTCATCTTCAGTTTCCTATGCTTTGCTTTAATTTGCCAACCAAAATAGAGCCATTCTTTGAGTTTGAATGAGTGCAATCATTTGGAATCTTATCTATCTCTGCTTTTCCCCTAACTCTTAGAGTCATTCATTTGGACACTTTAATTTTTTCAACTCTGACTTTCACTCTGCTCAGGTCCTGTTATCCCTGCTAACAAAACCTACACAGGTTAAGGCAAAGATAGAAAAGTTCAGCAAGAAATTCTAAAACTAATTTTTTTAATATATATTTTCCCCATTAATTTGAAAATGTACTGGGGCGATATCATGAAATACAGGTAAGTTTCAAGATAGGTAATGTTTACAATAACACAATGGAGGAGATTGGTTCAAGATGGTGGAGTAGAAGGAGGTGCTCTCACTCCCTGTTGTGAGAGCACCAGAATCACAACTAACTGCTGTACAATCATCAACAGGAAGACACTGGAACTCACCAAAAAATATACCCCACATCCAAAGACAAAGGAGAAGCCACAATGAGATGGTACAAGGGGCACAAACACAATAAAATCAAATCCCATAACTGATGGGTGTGTGACTCAAACTGGAGAACACTTATACCACAAAAGCCCACCCACTGGAGTGAAGGTTCTGAGCCCCATGTCAGGCTTCCCAACCTAGGGGTCCAGCAACGGGGGGAGGAATTCCTAGAGAATCAGGCTTTGAAGCCTAGCGAGATTGATTGCAGGACTTCGACAGGACTGGGGGAAACAGAGACTCCACTCTTGGAGGGCACACACAAAGTAGTGTGCACATAGGGACCCAGGGGAAGGAGCAGTGACCCCATCGAAGACTGAACCAGACCTACCTGATAGAGTTGGAGGGTCTCTGGCGCAGGCAAAGGGTGGCTGGGTCTCACCGTGAGGACAAGAACACTGGCAGCAGAAGTTTTGGGAAGTACTCCTTGGTGAGAGACCACCCAGAGTCCACCAATAGCCCCATCAAAGATCCCAGCTAGGCTTCAGTGTTGGGTCAAAAAAACCAACAGGGAGGGAACCCAGTCCCACCCATCAGCAGACAAACAGATTAAAGTTTTACTGAGCTCTGCCCACCAGAGCAACAGTCAGCTCTTTCAACCACCAGTCCCTCCGATCAGGAAACTTGCACAAGCCTCTTAGATAACCTCATCCACCAGAGGGCAGACAGCAGAAGTTAGAAAAACTACAATCCTGCAGCCTGTGGAACAAAAACCACATTCACAGAAAGATAGACAAGATGAAAAGGCAGAGGGCTATGTACCAGATGAAGCAACAAGATAAAACCACAGAAAAACAACTATATTAAGTGGAGATAGGGAACTTTCCAGAAAAGGAATTCAGAAAAATGATAGTGAAGATGATCCAGGACCTCGGAAAAAGAATGGAGGCAAAGATGGAGAAGATTGAAGACATGTTTAGCAAAGACGTAGAAAAATTAAAAAACAAACACCTAGAAGAATTAAAGAACAAACAAACAGGGATGAACAATACAATAACTGAAATGAAAAATACACTAGAAGGAATCAATAGCACAATAACTGAGGCAGAAGAACGGATAAGTGACCTGGAAGACACAATGGTGGAATTCACTGCCATGGAACAGAATAAAGAAAAAAGAATGAAAAGAAATTAAGACAACATAAGAGACCTCTGGGACAACATTAAACATGGCAACATTTGAATTATAGGGGTCCCAGAAGGAGAAGAGAGAAAGAAAGGACCAGAGAAAATATTTGAAGAGATTATAGTCGAAAACTTCCCTAACATGGGAAAAGAAATATTTACCCAAGTCCAGGAAGGACAGAGTCCCATGCAGGATAAACCCAAGGAGAAACACATCAAGACACATAGTAATCTAATTGGCAAAAATTAAAGACAAAGAAAAATAATTGAAAACAGCAAGGGAACAATGACAAACAACATACAAGGGAACTCCCAAAAGGTTAACAGCTGATTTCTTACCAGAAACTCTACAAGCCAGAAGGGAGTGGCATGGTATATTTAAAGTGATGAAACAGAAGAACCTACAACCAAGATTATGCTACTCAGCAAGGATCACATTCAGATTCGATGGAGAAATCAAAAGCTTTACAGACAAGCAAAAGCTAAATGAATTCAGCATCACCAAACCAGATCTACAACAAATGCTAAAGGAACTTCTCTTTGTGGGAAACATAAGAGAAGAAAAGGACCTACAAAAACAAACCCAAAACAATTAAGAAAATGGTAATAGGAACATACATATTGATAATTACCTTAAACATGAATGGATTAAATGCTCCAACCAAAATAAACAAACTTGCTGAATGGATACAAAAACAAGACCCATATATATGCTGTCTACAAGAGACCCACTTCAGACTTAGGGACACATACAGACTGAAAGTGAGGGGATGGAAAAATATATTCCATGCAAATGGAAATCGAAAGAAAGCAGAGTAGCAACACTCCTATAAGATATAATAAACTTTAAAATAAAGAATGTTACAAGAGACAAGGAAAGACACTACATAATGATCAAGGGATAAATCCAAAAAGAAGAAATAACAATTATAAATATATGTGCACCCAACATAGGAGCACCTCAATCCATAAGATAACTGCTAACAGCTATAAGAGAGGAAATCGACAGTAGCACAATAATAGTGGGGGACTTTAACACCTCACTTGCACCAATGGACAGATATCTAAATGACAGATCATTTGGATGATTAATAATCATCCAAATTAATCATCAGATCAGAAAATTAATAAGGAAACAGAAGTTTTAAATGACACAATAGACCAGATAGATTTAACTGATATTCATAGGACATTCCATCCAAAAACAGCAGATTACACTTTCTTCTCAAGTGCACATGGAACATTCTCCAAGATAGATCACATCTTGGGTCACAAGTCAAGCCTCAGTAAATTTAAGAATATTGAAATCATATCAAGCATCTTTTCTGACCACAATGCTATGAGATTAGAAATCAGTTACAGGGGAAAAAAACGTAAAAAACACAAACACATGGAGGTTAAACAATACCTTACTAAATAACCAAGAGATCACTGAAGAAATCAAAGAGGAAAATAAAAAATACCCGCAGACAAATTACAATGAAAACACAATGATCCAAAACCTATGGGATGCAGCAAAAGCAGTTCTAAGAGGGAAGTTTATGGCAAAACAATCCTACCTCAAGAAACAACAAACATCTCAAATAAACAATCTAGCCTTACAGCTAAAGGAAGTAGAGAAAGAAGAACAAACAAAACCCAAAGTTAGTAGAAAGAAAGAAATCATAAAGATTAGAGCAGAAATAAATGAAATAGCAACAAAGAAAACAATAGTAAAGATCAATAAAACTGAAAGCTGTTTCCTTGAGAAGATAAACAAAATTGATAAACCATCAGCCAGACTCATCAAGAAAAAGAGGGAGAGGACTCAAATCAATAAAATTAGAAATGAAAAAGGAGAAGTTACAACAGACACCACAGAAATACAAGGCATCCTAAGAGACTACTACAAGCAAATCTATGCCAATAAAATGGACAACCTGGAAGAAATGGACAAATTCTTAGAAAGGTAAAAATGTCCAAGACTGAACCAGGAAGAAATAGAAAATATGAACAGACCACTCACAGGTAATGAAATTGAAACTGTGATTAAAAATCTTCCAACAGGGCCTCCCTGGTGGCGCAGTGGTTGAGAGTCCGCCTGCCGATGCAGGGGATACGGGTTCGTGCCCCGGTCTGGGAGGATCCCATATGCCGCGGAGCGGCTGGGCCCGTGAGCCATGGCCGCTGGGCCTGCGCATCCGGAGCCTGTGCTCCGCAAGGGGAGAGGCCACAACAGTGAGAGGCCCGCATACCGCAAAAAGAAAAAAAAAAAAAAAAATCTTCCAACAAAAAAAAGCCCAGGACCACATGCCTTCACAGGTGAATTCTATCAAACATTTAGAGAAGAGCCAACATCCATCCTTCTCAAACTCTTCCAAAAAATTTCAGAGGAAGGAACACTCCCAAACTCATTCTGTGAAGCCACCATCACCCAGATACCAAAACCAGACAAAAATACTACAGAAAAAGAAAATTACAGATGAACATCATTCACGAATATAAATGCAAAAATCCCCAACAAAATACTAGCAAACAGAATCCAACAGCACATTAAAAGGATCATACACTATAATCTAGTGGGATATATCCCAGGGATGCAAGGATTCTTCAATATACGAAAATCAATCAATGTGATACACCATATTAACAACTTGAAGAAGAAAAACCTATGATCATCTCAATAGATGCAGAAAAAGGTTTTGACAAAATTCAACACTGATTTATGATAAAACTCTCCAGAGAGTGAGCATAGAGGGAACTAACCTCAACATAATAAAGGCCATATATGACAAACACACAGCAAACATCATTCTCAATGGTGAAACAGTGAAAGCATTTCCTTTAAGGTCAGGAACAAGACCAGGATGTCCACTCTCACCACTAGTATTCAACATAGTTTAGGAAGTCTTAGCCATGGCAATCAGAGAAAAAAAAGGAATAAAAGGAATACAAATTGGAAAAGAACTAAAACTGTCACTCTTTGTAGATGACATGATAGTACACATAGAGGATCCTAAAAATGCCACCAGAAAACTACTAGAGTTAATCAATGAATTTGGTAAAGTTGCAGGATACAAAATTGATGCACAGAAATCTCTTGCATTCTTTTACACTAATGATGAAAAATCTGAAAGAGAAATTAAGGAAACAATTACACTTACCATTGCAACAAAAAGAATAAAATACCTAGGAATAAACCTACCTAGGGAGAAAAAAGACCTGTATGCAGAAAACTATAAGACACCGATGAAAGAAACTAAAGATGATACAAACAGATGGAGAGATATACCATGTTCTTGGATTGGAAGAATCAATATTGTGAAAACGACTATACTACCCAGAGCAATCTACAGATTCAGTGCAATCCTTATCAAATTACCAATGGCATTTTTTATAGAACTAAAACCAAAAATCTTAACATTGGTATGGAGACACAAAAGACCCTGAATAGCCAAAGCAGTCTTGAGGGGAAAAAAACAGAGCTGGAGGAATCAGACTCCCTGACTTCAGACTATACTATAAAGCTACAGTAATCAAGACAATATGGTACTGGCATAAAAACAGAAATATAGATCAATGGACCAGGATAGAAAGCCCAGAGATAAACCCACCCACCTATGGTCAACTAATCTATGACAAAGGAGGCAAGAATATACAATGGAGAAAAGACAGTCTCTTCAATAAGTGGTGCTGGGAAAACTGGACAGCTACATGTAAAAGAATGAAATTAGAACACTCCCTAACACCACACACAAAAATAAACTGAAAATGGATTAGAGACCTAAATGTAAGACCGGACACTATAAAATTCTTAGAACAAAACATAGGAAGAACACCCTTTGACATGAATCACAGCAAGATCTTTTTTGATCCAACTCCTAGAGTAATGGAAATAAAAATAAAAATAAACAAATGGGACCTAATGAAATGTAAAAGTTTTTGCACAGCAAAGGAAACTACAAACAAGGCAAAAGACAACCCTAAGAATGGGAAAAAATATTTGTAAATGAATCATTGGACAAAGGATTAATCTCCAAAGTATATAAACAGCTCATGCAGCTCAATATTTTAAAAAAACAAGCAACCCAATCCAAAAATGGGCAGAAGACCTAAATAGACATTTCTCCAAAGAAGACATCCAGATGGCCAAGAGGCACATGAAAAGCCTCTCAACATCACTAATTAATAGAGAAATTCAAATCAAAACTACAATGAGGTATCACCTGACACCAGTTAGAATGGGCATCATCAGAAAATCTACAAACATTAAATGCTGGAGAGGATGTGGAGAAAAGAGTACCCTCTTGCTCTATTAGTGGGAATGTAAATCGATACAGCCACTATGGAGAACAGTATGGAGGTTCCTTAAAAAACTAAAAATAGAATTACCATATGACCCAGCAATCCCACTACTGGGCATATATCCTTTGAAAACCATAATTCAAAAAGACACATGCACCCCAATGTTCATTGCATGACTATTTACAATAGCCAGGACATGGAAGCAACCTAAATGCCCATCAACAGACAAATGGATAAAGAAGGTGCAGTACATGTATACAATTGATTATTACTCAGCCATAAAAAGGAACAAAACTGGGTCATTTGTAGAGACATGGATGGATCTAGAGACTGTCATACAGAGTGAATTAAGTCAGAAAGAGAAAAACAAATATCGTATATTAACACATATATGTGGAACCTGGAAAAATGGTACAGATGAACTGGATTTGCAGGGCAGAAATTGAGAAACAGATGTAGAGAACAAATGTATGGACACCAATGGGGGAAAGTGTGTGTGTGTGGGTGATGGTGTGATGAGTTGGGAGACTGGGATTGACATATATTCACTAATATTTATAAAATGGATAACTAATAAGAACCTGTTGTATAAAAAATAAATAAAATAAAATTCAAAAATAAAACAAAACAAAACAAAATAAGACAATGGAGAAAAGAGACTCCAACAAACCAAGTTGTTATTGAAAAACTTCAGTAACTATTCAGTGAAATCACTGAAAAACTGATAGATATTAGATCAAATTCTCTCAGAAAAGAAAACTATACAATGAGAATTATCTTCTCAGGAGGAAGTCAAGTAACTTAGAAAAACAAGTTTAGAAGATTATGAAAATTAATAAAGTAAGATTTGACAGTGGTTTAGGGGAATTATAAGAACAGAAATAATGAAATAGTATGTGAATCTTCATATAAAGAATTTATGCAAAAACAGGGAGAAGAGAATCAAAGACATATTATGTATGTTCCTAAACATAGGGACAGAAAAACTGCCTTCTCAGATCTTTCACATCATTTGTTTTAACAATTTAATTTCAGATTCTGTAAAAATGGCATTGTGACATTAATTTTTGTGACATCTTAATTTTAATAGCATTAAAGTGGGGGAAACATGCCATTAAGAATTGAAAACATCATGCTAAAAAACCCACATGCGGTTCATAAATGCTAATAAACATTTTTGGATAAATAAAATGAGATCTAATAAATCTGATAAAAAGCTTGGAAGCCAAGCCACAATCATACCATGTACAGAAACAGCAGTGATCCCAGGCCAAGCTGACCTAGATTAAAAATAATTATTGCTGCTCAGTCTCATGACGTTTATTAAGCCAACTTCTCTGAATCTGTTTCCTCATCTATGAAATGGTAATAAAAATATCTTTCACACCAATCTTAGGAATAGCTGAGGAAGAGGAATTATTATGAGAGGATAAGACATATATATAACACTTTACAAATTAAAGCTTGATTTAACGAAAATGAGCATGTAGCTCTGTAAGACTAAGGCCTGAGAGCCTAAGATGTGAAAGATTAAAAGTCAGATGTCCCAGAGGGCTCCCAAAATGTTGATGGAACTTCCTTTTTGACAGGTTATTTCACATTAGTATCTACTCTTTTGTTAAATATGATTTAAATCATATACACATGCATGAAAATGCATGCACACAGGCACTGCACATGTGTGTGTGTGTGTGTGTGTGTGTGTGTGTGTATATATATATATATATATATATGATGTTTTTCGTTAGGGCTTTCATCCCTAATGCACTGGAAAAGCAAAGAGCATAAGAAGGAAAGAGAAATGTGAAAAGAATACATGCAAATTAAAAACCGAGTCATCTCTATTTCTAAGCCTTGTTTTTGCATAAGTATTCATTGATACTCCAAGCACATGGGAGCTCTGTCAGTACCTTTCACTAAGAGCTTGATCTGAAGAGCTCCAGTTTCCACCAGTACTAGAAGACTATTTTTTAATTGAAGTATAGTTGATTTTCAATATTATATTCTTTTCAGTTGTTACAGCATAGTGATTCAGTATTTTTACAGATTACACTCCATTGAAAGTTATTACAAAATAATGGCTATGATTCCCTGTGCTTATATACATACATCCTTCTTACTTATCTATTTTATACATAATAGTTTGTATCTCTTAATCCCATACCTGTATCTTGCTCCTCCCACCTTTGCTCTCCCCACTAGTAAAAACTACTTTGATTTTTATAGCTGTGAGTCTGTTCTGCTATATACATTCATTTGGTTTATTTTTTAGATTCCATATATGAGTGATATCATACAGTATTTGTCTTTCTCTGACTTATTTCACTAAGCATAATATTCTCTAGGTTCATCCACATTGCTGCAAATGGCAGAATTTCATTCTTTTTTAAGTCTGAGTAATATTCCATTTTATGTATATGTGTGTGTGTGTGTGTGTGTGTGTGTGTGTGTGTGTGTGTGTGTATCTCACATCTTTATCCATCCATCTGTTGATGGACACTTGGGTTGCTTCTGTATCTTGGCTGTTGAAAATAGTACTGCTATGAACATTGGGGTGCATTATCATTTTAAATTAGTGTTTTTTGTTTTTTCTAGATATATACACAGGAGTGGAATTGTTGGACCACATAGTAGTTCTGTTTTTAGTTTTTTGAGGAGCAGTCTATGCAAAGACTTTGGAAATGACTTTGTAGAAAATCAAAATTTCACTGTATGATAAATACAATCCCAAACAGAATCCCAATTGGAATATTTCCCTTTTATGTCCTACAGTCTGAAAGTGATCTAGATGAATGATGTCTAGATGAATGGTCTAGATGTCCTTGTTGAAGGCAATTTAATGGACATAACCATTAACACTGAGTTCGATTTATCATCCTTATGCCAAAAAGGGGGGTATTTTAAAGCTAAAAATGAAAAAATAATAAAATAGGAGACTGGATAATTTGTAATCAGTTTTAGTTTAGTGCAGTAGTAATGCAAAGATGAATAAATAGCCTCATCCACAACTCTCATTAACAAATACTTTACTCCCATAAAAAAATACTTTCAAGTCAATTGGTGTATATCTGAACCAAGTATAATCTCATAGACAGCTGAAGAATACAAAAACTATCTAGCTTATTTATGTAGACAAGGAACTTACTCCAGACAAGCTCATATTTTGATATCATCACTTTGGATAACTTTGATTATGTCAGCTGAAATAGGAACAATAATAGATTCAGACTGTGTGTCTGCATTTGTGAAAGCTTCTTCTAAAATACAAAGCATAATCAAGGGATAGATTGGAGGCTTTAACAATCCCATTCTGTTTTATGACACATAAAGAAGCAGAGCTTTTAGTTACTATTCACTCCTTTTACCACACTCCTTCTGGGGAGCCCTGTAGGACTTTGGATTGCAGCTAATGCAACATTTGAAAAGTACTGAATCAATTCAGACTCTTTTCTGAAAAATCAAGAGAAAAAAATAATTCTGGCCAAGTTCTCAAAAACTTTAAGCTGACAGTCTTTTAAAAATATGAAATGAACAATTAGATTTGTTGTGAGTTGATTTCATAATGAACAGTATACTCTCCATAGTAAGGAATATCCACAGTAAGAATGTTAAGAAAAAATGTGCAAATTCTGAGGTACCTTTGTATAAAACACAATTTAATTTAAATAGAAATCAACAAGCAGCACTTATAATGCTAAAGTTGTAAGCATCAACAAATAGACAACTTTAATATCCTATAAAGAGTTGATTGGTTGATTGATTGATTCTTTACTAATTCATCTATATATTTCCCACTAAGATAGTACTCTATGTCTCACAGCAGAAAAAATAGAGAGGCTCTTCCTAATTTGAGTTTGTTTTTCTTTGGTTGTACCTGGCATGGCTGAGAAATTGTTTGAAAATCTTTACTTTAATAATACAAGTCACTATTAGGTATTAATAATTATTACAAAAATATTTACAAAGGTGTTATCTCTGTTTCCCCTTGTAAATCCCACCTAAGCGCTCTTATTAGTATTTGTGAGGATAAGGAGGACAAGAGGATAGATGGATAGACTGGATTGGAGCATAATTGTGAGTCAGTTTTGCAGGAAATGGTTCAAAAATTAACTATGATTTCCAACCTACAATACACTTGTTTTGGAGGTCAATTATTAATGTAAATTTTGCATTTGTTCATTTTTTACTTTCCCTGAATGAGACTATATATATATATATATATATATATATATATATATATATATATATATAACATATAAATATATGTAATTATGATATTAAATTAACCTTCTTTACCAAGAGTATAAGTTTTATTGCTGCTATTAATGTTAAGTTTACTTTTTTGGTTTTTATACCTTTCCTTTTACAGGTGTAAAAATTATTAACAATTCCATGAAATTTTTATGTGTACTCCACAAGCAGTCTGAGAATTGGTGAGGCCAATATTACTAACTCCCGTTTTAAGATTAGTAACCTGAAGCTTAGAGGGGTTAAGTTATTTGTCTAAAATTTCAAAGGAAATACATTCAGGTTTTCTGGTTCTTAATCAGTCCAGTAGTTTGATGATACTACCACATTCGTATTTATTGATACTTTTAACTGCACAGAGATGTTTTCTTTTGATACTTCATTATCTATTGCTTAGTTATATGGATCTATTACAAATATTATCATATTATAGTCTTATATTACATTTGATTAATTTGTCTGAGAGGTCAATTCATAGAGAAAGAAGTGATTTTTGTCCTTTCTAACCAGTCCCTACTGCCTTTTTTTCTTTTTCAGATGCTCTAGATTCTGTCTGTACTACAAAGCCATGATATATAATTCAGTACTGTACAACTTAAGTAGGAGTTTCATCTTTGAGAAGCCCTAAAGACTATACTGGCTGCCAGACATATGAAACACATCCAGCAAAAGCCCTGAAAAAAATATATAATTAATCAGAAAAGAATCTTTGAAATATTCTTTCTTCATTTCATTACATTTTATCTCTTTTAAAGAGAACTATATGTGGTCAGATTAGTGTTGTTCATAAATTCCAAAATAGCACTTTAATCTCTTGACTCAATCAAAACCAGTGAGGTCTAGATGCTAACTCTCACAAATTGTTCACATATTTATTTCTTCATTATATATTCACTAATGCTTCCAAAAGGAATCTGTTATAGCTTACATAGTCAATGAAGCTTTTAACACAGTGATAGAAGAATGAGATCCCAGTATGAAGGAAACCATGTAACCTAGCTTAGGGCACATTACTTATTCATTGAATGGAATATTTAGCTAAAATCTGCATAGGTGACAATGCAAAAAAAAAAAAATCCTAACATTGAGCACTAAGAAAAATTTTGATGTTATAGAAATGTCATTGGGAAAAAAATAATTTAAAAGAAAAAATCAGATGCATTCTTCATATACATATTCTTATCTTAATTCTGGTATCAAATTGCAGTTGTGAGAGTTCATTCTATGTAGGCATAAAGCTTTCTTCTCCTATGACAATATATGTGTAGAGTTTAGAAGTTTAGGAGCTCTGGAGGAACAACTCACTCCTTCAAGCTGTAACTCTACTGCTCCTTATTTAGAAATGTGTCTGTGGCATAAATAGTAAGATATAATTCTAGTTGTTAGTCACATTATTAACTCACTATTTTTCAAGCTTTTCCTAAGATCTTTGCAAACAATAAAATTCAAATAATTTTTAGTTCACATTTTTAGTTAGCATAAGTAGGTCGCACAATGCTTGAAAGTGACACAGATTGAAAGAAGGAGTAACCACTAGTAAATTCGGTTTTCATTCTGAAATATGCAAGTAGAAAACTAAAAAGAGAGCTTCGGCTGATTTGAATTACTTTGTTAGAAATATTGAAAATGAAAAACTGCTCTATGGGATGATGATGCATAGGAAGAAAGGAAGTGAATACTTAAGTCTTTAAGGAAACTTAATGGAAGCATTTGAGTTGTTAACACTCTCACCCCCAATCCTTGCCATCTTTTTTTTTTTTTCCCAACAACTGGTAGATTTGCTCTCCTCTTTTTATATCAATTATTAAATCTCAATATGTTTTTCTAACTTCCACTACAGCGCATTGCTAAAGTAATCTTTTCTATCATCAATAAACTGGATCTTTTCCATTGATTAGTCTGCTGAATTCATTTTATTTAGATCAGGCTCTAAAATTAACACATGATTCAGGTTCCCCAATTAACTCAATCTGTGTATAATTATTTTTACTGTCTATGTGGAATATTTGATTTCCATTCTACTCAAATGCATTTTGATATGTTTCTTTAGAGCTCAAACTTAATTGCTCTATTCTTACCAAAATAATAATTAAACAGGAGGCTATATTTCTTTGTAATTTATCTCATATTCAGTTATGTATTGCATAAATAAAGACTTAATACTAAATTATTTTTAAATAACTAATCACTTGTATTTGACACATATATGACAAAAATATCATTTCTTACACAAAATTAAAATATTGGGTTTTATTAACACATTTAAAATACTTATTGTTACTCCAGTGATAACATTTTAATAAATATGCAGAACACTTATCACAATGCCTAGCACAAAGTGAAAAATGAATAAATGTTGGTGTACCAATTTCCCTCTTTAAATTATGCTTTATTCTGTCAACAAAATACAATAAACAGTAATTCTGGCGTGAAACAGGAAGTAACATCTACAGGCAATTAACAAATATGTGTTCTTCATTCTCCCTATTTTAGCAGTTGCTAGGCACTATGATAATCGTTTTTCTGCATTTAGCATCTATTGCATAACTACACTTTGCTTGGCCAATTTAATCCTAATCAATCTTCCATATGAGCAATAGAAATTCATACGGCCTCCATTTCGGCTTTAACACATTTACTCTTGTTTCTTCCGAAGTTATAAGCTACTGAAAATTCTGTTTTTAAGTCATATAACCAAAGCATTTATTTTCAGCACATCGATTGACACATGGCTAGCTCTTTTAAAGAAGAATTAAGTTTATATTGATACTGAGCATTTCTCAAGGGGTGCCCATTTCCTAATCAATGTTCATGAATGAGCATTATAGTTCTGTGGTTAATATCTAAGAATTATATGTGTTCTGAATCACAGAGAAATAAATTTCTTTCATTTAAAATTTCTTTTCTTAAGAATGGTTCTTGAGATAGATAATTTAGAGAAGCAAAAGCAATTCATTAAAAACACTTTTCAGATGAACCTGGAGACTGTCATACAGAATGAAGTGAGTCATAAAGAGGAAAACAAATATCGTATGTTAACGCATATATGTGGAATCTAGAAAAATGGTACAGATGAACCAGTTTGCAAGGCAGAAATAGAGACACAGATGTAGAGAACAAACGTATGGACACCAAGGTGAGAAAGTGGTGGGGGGTGGGAGAGATGAATTTGGAGATTGGGATTGACATGTATACACTAATATGTATAAAAGAGATAACTAATAAGAACCTGCTGTATAAAAATAAGTAAAATAAAATTCAAAATTTCAAAATAAATAAATTTTAAAAATTTAAAAAAACAAAAAAACTATTTTCATTAAGCTGAGAAATTAATTACATGAAGAACATTACATCTGAAAAAGAATTCTAAAAAAAAAAAAGAATTCTATATTTAAGGGAAAAAGTTACTGCAATTTTTATGTTATTACTGACTTTTTAACCATGTACACTTTGAAACTTGTTTTTCTATGTAGGTATGTCTAAATAGAAGGTCTTAAATTGTAGCTCTCAATCATCAGAAAGTCAGTTTCCACATGCAAAAATTAAGGATTAGTTACAATTTCATTTGTCACATTCCAACTCTAAAATTTCATTTTATACTTGATGAGGGACTAGACAGAAAAATTCTAAATAATCTTCATCTTGGATTACCAAAAATATTTTCTTCATTACTGCATGAAGCATCTATTTAAGTTCAATTTAAATAAAAGGAGGGCTTCACATAAAGGCATTAACATTTGCATAGGTGAGTGCTATATCCTACTGTAATAAAAAACAGACAGAAAATTATTAGATTAGATTCTTTTTTGCATTTAATAACTTCAAACTAATCACTGTACCAAAAATTTTCTTTTTTGCTACAGAAGTGATTAAAGTATATCATTTACTAAAAAATCAACAGTATTTGTTATTCATCCTCTTCTGTAAAGGTCTTATCCAAATATATCTATGTAAACAAATTGGCCATGTTTCCTCTCTTCTAGCTGAGTATTCTGGCACAAATAACCACTTCTCTCAGTATCTTTATTATTATTTCTGCTTAGTTCTACTCCCCTCAAGAATTTTCTATGTATTTAACATCTTGAGTAAGTTCCAAAGAACCAATTTACAATTTTGAGTCATCTTTAATAAATGATACAAATCCAGACTCAACAAGACACATTCTTTATGGCTTGGATCTCTACTTATCTTGCAGGTCACTTACATCTAAATATATTGTTTTATATAATTTGTCATTTAACTGTGAATAAGTCACAACATGGAATACACACACTGATATTGTAAATACTTTCTTAATATTCCTACTGCCTCAGTGTAGTCCATTTCACTATTACTATTATGAATTAATTATGTGAATGAAGAAGACCTTATTATCAATATATTAGTGACAAATATTTACCAGCTGTTTACAATATATCAGGCAATGCACTAATTGCTGGAGATATGGACATAAACAGGACAATTGTTCCCATGGTGTCTGAAAATATGTTGAACATCATTAAAAATAATTTAAAACATTTTTTATTACTTCCATCTCTGCTGTTGACATAACTTCTGCATAAGCCATAATTTATCTTTAATTAAAATAGCCACAGCACTTTTGCTGGACAGAATATTTGTTCAAGTCTTAAAGCACCAAGTGTTTTTGCATTAATATTCTAATCAATGATGTAAAAATAAAAACACTTTGTTCGTTTCAGTCACCTGAACTTGCCAATTTCGACATAATCTTTGTAAAAACCATCACAAAATACACTCACCTAGTGGTGGAGGTGGGAGAGAAGGGGCTACAAGATAGAAAGATATCTAAATCTTGGTAGCCAGGCATGTTCCCTAAGGCATATATCAAAGTTGATCTTCACTGAGATTGAAAACCACACTCATAGAGAAGTTAACTTTTGATATGGCAATAGATATCCCGGTACAGGTACACTTTAGGTCCAGCTACATCACAACCCATCCTTCCCAACATTTGCTTGTACAGCCTTGAGTCACATGACACCATATCCTTCTAATAAATCTCCCCTTTCGCTTAAGCTAGTTCGAGATAGATTTTTGCCATTATTTTATAATAACTTTAAATGGAGTATAATCTATAAAAATATCACTATGTAGTACACCTGAAACTCATGTAATATTGTAAATCAACTATACTTCAATAAAAAAAAGAAAAAAGAGAAAATAATCTTCTACTACAGGATTCACCTTGTATTTGATATGTATAATTAACATAACGAATAT
Source organism: Mesoplodon bidens (assembly GCF_964165515.1). Classification (NCBI taxonomy): domain Eukaryota; kingdom Metazoa; phylum Chordata; class Mammalia; order Artiodactyla; family Ziphiidae; genus Mesoplodon; species Mesoplodon bidens. The sequence continues at coordinate 55,137,201 of NC_138167.1, forward strand.
TCTCCCCAAAATCTATTCATTAGATAGTGTGACTTAAACAGTAGTGTCTTATAATAAATAAAATGTGATAACATTAATTCATGTGAACGTTCATTCAACACAGATTTATTGAACATCTACTATGTTCATGGCACTGTGCTAGACACTGGGAATGCAGGCACCCTTTCTATTCTTCAATCAAATACAGAAGACTCCCCTGGTTAATATCATTTTTTCTCCTGAAGGAGTTAAGAAGAAGAAAAGGGTTCTAAAAGCATTTCCCCCAACAAAATAATTTTAAAATTACTCATCATTAATTCATATTTTAGAGGAACTAATAATGAACTAATTAATATAAATTTATTAAAAACATTATTCATCAGACTACTCTGCAATAAGCTGGGTACATGTATTGGACATCTTGTAAAACTTATGTATTCTTCAAGTGTCATTTTCTTCCTTATCCACTAGTCAGATTTTCCATACTTGAGCAAAGTGACCATTTTTGACCTTAGATTATGCTTATGGATAGTTTCTTTTTCAAATTAAACTTGACTTTCTTCTAGTAAACCATAATAAAAATTAATTTTCAATTTTGCACTGCCTCCATGATGCCCATTTTAGTTAAAATGAAAGGAAGATTAACAAACTTATGAACATAGGGGTTCAAAATGTCATTGATTATATATGTGCATTGACATTTGAAGATTCCTGCAGAGTGCCAAGAAAATTTAGTAGAATTATGGGGATATAGAAAAGAAACTTTAATCTCCTAATCCTGAACCTAGAGTTTTAGTAACAGTATAACCTCTATCTCTCAGTTTTCACATCTTTAAAGCGAGGATCTCATAGTCTCCTAGAGAGGATTAAATGAGATTATTCATTTAAGCATGATCTCAGCAAAACCTTTTTTCCTTTCAAGTTGTATTTTAACTACCTATCTCTTTTTAGTGTGAACCTCTGAAATTTACAGTCAACACCATTTATTTCATAACTGCACTGATTAAATCATTATACCAATATTTCTAAACTATTTTAAGTATCCTTTTACTACCTCATTCAGGAAGTTATTTTTGATGCCCTCCCTTAATTTTAGCTAGAGCTCAATTTATATGTACATGCTTCTACCTTTACAAGTGTTAGCTTTGTCCAGTGGGCTTTCAGTTATTTTCTCTCCTTCTTTTAACAGACTATTCTGTCCATGGAAACAAGGAATATAATTCCCTTTGCATAGCCAACACACATAAAAGGAGCTTAATAAACATTTGCTGAATTAATAAATTAGTGTGTTCCCTGACCTCAACAGATTCACAATCATGTAGGGTAATATACATATCTATTACATATGAATATAACAACATTCCATCAATTAGATTTTACCATAGTATCTGGTGTATATAAATCTATTTATTCCATCTGAATATAAACTCTTTGATGGAAAGGTTCATGTTGTACGCATTTTTGTATCCCCAAAGTCTGGCATAGTAGCTAGCATATGTGCAAGATTTGCCAAATATGGTTCTTCAATTCAAGAGGGTTGTGTGTGTATACACACACACACACATATGCACACACACATAAATTGGGCACTTGGAATTTAGGAAGATACTGTTACTAGCTTTGTGCTCAAAAGTTTAATTCAAGGGATTGAAGTTGCAACTAAATGCATCACCCAAAACAGTCATACAGTCTAGACAACTGTTGATAAATGATCCTTGCTTCTGTCTGTGGGATTAATTGGAATGCAGATATTTTAGAAATAATTATGCTGGCAATAAACATAAGAGTTTTAGGCACAGTGGCATAAGGGCTTTGGCTAGTAAAATAGTTAGCAATAAATTGGCCTGAGTAATATAGTTGATGTATTAGAAAAATAAGTTTATAGGTTAGATTGGAGAACAAAAGGAAAGAGTGGAGTTAATTCTAAATTTATAAACGTGGCGAATGACAGTGTCTCTTGCACTTAGAACCCATGTATCTATCTGAAGATCAATCAAGATAGCCATAATGCCAAGATTCTCATACAAATGTTCCTGTATACGGCACCTTTATGTTTGTCTATAATGACAAATAAAATTTTAAAGTACTTAACTATGTTATGTAATTTTACCAAGTGTTTGTAAGCATGGATAATTGTCCATGAATGTAGTGATTTAAGGATAGATAAGTCCGAAGACAAAAATGAGACAAAATGACTTGTAATCATCTTCTTAATGTTCACTGAGACAGAGCTACTATCACTTTTAATAGGCATGTACAACATAAGACATTTTTTCTAAAGATAATATTATGTTCAGATCTTCCACAGTCTGATAAATCCTCTTTTGGTAAGGATTAAAGTTCTTATTCTCTACAGGTATTACCTCTCAGTATTATTTCCAGCCAAATCCTCCAAGCCAGGGCCAGAACTCAAATTATAGGAAACACAAAACTAGTAAATAATAAATAAATTTTATGTTCATGATTATTTCACAGAATACATTTCCTCAGTAGTAAGCATCTCAGAATTTTCTACTAAAACTGTTCCTCTGTAGAATATCAGTGTTCATCAAGGTTTCAAAGCACTTTAAAAATTATAATAAAAGTCATTTCCTAGGTTCAAGTAAAGGGAAAAATTGCAGTTTTCCATTATTCTTACCTATTTATTCTGGAACTTGGGTGCCCTCATACTGACCTACTTAGTTTATCCCTAGTCCGCCTAACTCACCTCTTGGCTTCCTGCTCACCCAGTTCTTCAACAGATTTCTTCTGTTTGTCACCCAGCTTCTCGTGTTGCCAACTTTATATCATCTTCCATCTGTTTAAATTCCTATGTTCTTTCTGGCACAGCTCCGCCTCCAGATTCTCTCCCAGCCACCTACCTTGCTGTCCTTCCATCTGCTAGCATGACTAGTGTCTTTTCTAACCTGTTCCCAATCTAAATTGTCTCCAATTATCTACTTGAGTTTCTTTATCAAAAGTTTATCTCTTAAAGGACTATTGTGATTGCAATAGTTACTTATAATCACACAATCTTGGAGTAGTTAGGGAAGTTAAAAGCCAAAAAGCTCAAACACGCATTTAATGTTTTAATGATTCTACCCTTTAAAGTCATTTACTTTTCTCAGCTTCTTTTAATGATAATGTTTTGAAGGAATAGCGTGCACTACTGAAAGATACCACTAATGTCTTTTCATATACATTTCTTCTGCACACTACTTCTGTGTGGTTCAACTCTTCTTAGTCCTGTGGTTAAGTGCATTTGTCATTGTTCCAAAGTTCTGCATTCACTGATTACCAACAGCCTTTTCTTGAACACCACATTCTCAAGACAGTTCAATTCAAATTTTTAGGCTTAATGTAGCAGAAATATTTTTTATTTAGGATGTGTGTTATAGTTGCCTACTGGATGCCAAAGAGGTTATATAAACACTAGCATTTGATAATTACAGTTTCAGAATTTGCTATTTAAGGAGCATAAGGTGGCATTTTCCCTTGACATTGATTTAGTTGCTTGATGAGGTAGATGCTTATTTTCATGTAGCAGAGGTAACCTACTACAAGTTAAAGTGGACTCAGGAAAATATTTAAAATTTTAGACCTATGTACCTTGTCATGAGACTAAAAACTAATTGTCCACTCACATTTCTGGAGTAATACCCTTCCTCTATCAACCACAACTTAGAAAAGAATTAAGCTTGTGTTTACAGGAGGTTCACTTAGAAATTACCCTTATATTCAAAATAATAATGTAACAGAGCAGGGCCCTTATGGGGCCTTCCCAGGACAGGCCTTCCCCCCATATCCTCTGCTTTAGCTCCTCTCTGGAGTATGTAGATTACAGTATCTGATGCACATTTCCTGAGTTGTGTTACAGATGTGAAAACCCCCTACCAAATGGAAAATATTAACTGTTTGAAGACCATAAGCACATAGCCCCCAAGCCTACTGGAGCCTGAGGACTGATAATGTTAACCCCTGTGACACAGCTGTTACCTCATTCATCAGCCAAACAAAAGAATTGTGCACAAGCTGATCACACACCCTGCAATCCCCTTCCCTCACCTGGCTTTTAAAAATGCTTTGCTAAAACCCTTTGGGGAGTTTGAGGTTTCTGGGGACATGAGCCATCCGTCTCCTGGCATGGCCCTGCAATTAACTTTTCACTGCTCCAAACTCCGATGTTTCGGTTTGTTTGGCATCACTGTGCTTCAGGTATATGAACTTGTGCTAACAATATAGCAGTTTAATAAAAAGGTAATGATTTCAGAAAGACTTGACTGCTTTATTTTAAATACTAGGAATGTAATACTTCTACTGATGTTAATTAACATTAAAGAAGATGTTGATAAGTTTTTCATGTTTATTTTAATATGTTTTATTGTTATCTAGGTATGGTAAGGCCAATAGATCTGGTGATTACTGTCATTGAAAAAAATAGCTTGTTATGTTCACAGATCCCGAGAAGGCGGGACATGCCTGGGGACATACAAGGAATCATGGGGGTGCAGGTTTGGTCAAGAGGCAGGGGAAAAGGGCAACTGTGGGCAAAAGCCTTTATTATGGTTTTCTCAGGAAGGAGACAAGATAAAAGTGGATTTAGGATTGGCCAGTTTGAATTATTTTAGGGAGCTCTGGGGCATTGGGGCTGTACCTAGTTGTCTTGATGTGAGAATTCTAATAAGAAGGTTGAAGGCAGGACTTTGGATTGGTTGGTTTGCATTTGAAAAGGGAACTTGAGGGCCAGTGGCTTACTAACTCCTGTGATTGGCTCACCCTGGGAGGTGCAGTCCCTCCAGGGTTAGCAAGGCAAAGCATAAGAATACAGAAAAATATATATAGCTAATACAATATTCAATTCAGGATTAACAATCATTAAAAAGAAATGTTGAGAATTCATCTGATTCAGAGATTAGAAATATCTTTAGCATTAAATGCCTCCAATGTGATTAAATAATGTCTGTGAGTACCCAATAACTATAAGACCCACATCTAAACAAGTTATCCTGTTGGTAAAGTTCTTAACAACCTGCTCCCACCTTGTTTATTCTCATCTACACCTATACAATTCCTCTATTTCAGTCCTGACACCAGAATATATAATATTGATTTTTGTTTCCACCTCTTTATGCACATTCTCCTCCTGGGCTCCACTTAGCATTTCTGAGCTTGGTTCCTCCTCTCTCCCGTGACACTAAAACTTTTAACCAAGTATTTTGCCTGATGCTATGCTCTATTTTTTTTCCTGCATTTGAACTATTTGTTCTATTGAAAGCATAGCCCTTCATCTTTTTTTTGCATCTACAGTGAGTACCTAGAAAAAGCACACAAGAAGACCTTAATAAATGCTTCTTCATTGCATTGAGTTGTCTTGTAAGATTAAATTGATTAGGAAGCAATAAATAATTGGGTAAAATGTATATTTATAATCAGAGGGAATAAATTGGTGAAACATGCATGAAGCTATATTAAAATGACACACTTATCAGTGTCAACTCCTAAGAGCATATATAAAAGGAAAATGTTTCATAAACTATAATTTCTTAGGGATAGGGAAAATATTTTAAGGAGGAACTAATTTTATCATTTTCTCCAATGTAAGAGAAAAGAATATAAAATCTCTTGGTATCACTTTTTGTTATAAACTCATACTTGAAAAAAGTTTTCTGTGTATTTAACAAAGCTTGTATCACATGAGGACTATTTACTAAAGAACCCTATAGGGGATTACCTTGTCTTATAAACGTAAACTCAGATTTAATCAATTTGTATGTGTGTTTTAGGTTTGGTAAATGGGCATGCCATCTCTCATCTTTTACTCTTCCAATCTTCCATAAATGATTCATAACTTTTCTATAATCTTATTTAATGCTGAATATAGTATAGATAGAGATATAGTTTTCTTCTTAGATTTATTAAAATGTAGGTGAAAACATCCCTTATTAATATACATATTCATTCTCTATAAGGAAATTGCTTGTTTACCAGTTTAAAATATTCTTCTCAACTGATTTATCACTGTAAGTCACCTTTAAAGTTCATTTTTAAGCTAAATTACCAAACCTTATATTAGTGAATCATAATATTTCAGAATTCTTATAAATTGATTTTAGAGACATTAATAATATATATCAACTATGAATTAAATTCACTTTTCTTTCAAAAATTTTACATTTGATATTTCATTACTATATAGATTTCTCTTTCCATTTTCCTTCTTTCCATTTTATTATACCCTTTTTATAACTTCAGTTTCCTTTCCAACTGAATTTAATACTATTATACTTTGCCATAATAATCATTACCTAAACTCACTTTGGTGTTTCAACTCATATATTGTGGTTGATTTTCATATATTCTCATTAATCTCTTGTTATTTTCTCCCAATTGATAACCTATAAAAATTAATTGCAACTAATGTGGGAATTGGGAACTGAGCACATCTCATTCCAGATTCCCCTCACACGACCTGGGAAATATTCTTTATCAAAACCATTAGATATTTTCAGTGAGATTGATTAATGGCCTGGATTGAGACTAGAACAATGACAAAGAGGCTTAGGTAAGTACAAGTGCAATGTTACATAGGCCCCTTTGTGTATACAATCTCCCCAAGTTGGTCCATTAATTTCACTGCTATGATCTTGTCACCCACCATGGGGGCTTTTCTTCTACTGTCACCTCAGCCAGCTCCAACAAGTAGCACTGCCATTATACTCATTATTCAGAATTTAGTATGTCATTAGGTAATAAATACCTTTAAGTTTCTGTTCCCTCCATTCTTTCTCATTTTCTTTTAGATTCCATTTTAGTAGCCGTTAAGGGGACACCTCATCCAGGAGGCATTTAAGCAGAACTGAACGCTATGACTCAGCAACGGGAGACCTCTAAGACGTATAGACAGTTACCTATCCTCTCTTTCTTCCCCTCCCTAAGTAAAAACTCACACGTGAGTGTCTTCATAAAACACACTCTACAGTGCTGGGAGCTCAGTGCCACACCACCACCAGACAGTTGACAGGAAAGTCAAGTAACAGAGTAACACTGTAGCAGAACTGAAATGCACTGTGAAATGCTTGAAGGGTATTTTTCCTGTGGTCTTACTATCATTACTCTATTTCCTTTTTTAATTTTTATTTTTTAATAATAACCCTTATTTTACAAAAAATACTGGCCTTATCTATTACTGGTTCTAGATAGATTATTTAGCAAACAAAATTTTAAAAACAGCATCAATTAACATACTTGAGAAGTAGGTAATGTTATATTATCTAATTTATATGATATACCTGTTATATTGCATATATTATGTTTCATAAATTATATATTGTAGTGCATATATGTATGTATGCATATATGTACATATATGCATATGTGTATACATATATACTAATAGTATAAATGTATTGTTGAAAAGCATCCTTAAAAAATTTTACTATATCTAGAGTTTCTTGCTGAATGTTTATTAAATGCTATTTTCCCACCCTAAAGAAAGGTTTAGGAATTTATATCATACTGCACATTATCTGCATATTTATTAATTATTTGTCATGATATTTAAGCAAGCAGCTTTAATTCACAAAGACGGGCAAATATAGTAGTAGATAGAACTATATTTTTCAGTTTTGCAGAGTTTTTGTAAATTTTATTTGGCTTTTATAGAGTGGGTTCTGCAATTGTATAAGCTTAATTTTTAAAAGACCAAGAAAGAAAGAAAACTTTTTTGTGGGGTGGGGGCATAAATTTCAAAATATTACATCCATGCATTCTTTTTGGAGTAAGGCATTCTGGACAAGAGGGAAAAAAACCCAAAACACTACAGCTAGAAGTCAAACTGTTTTGTTTCTGACAACAAGGTCTTCCTTCAAGGACAAGCTAGTCCAAATTACTTTAATTCCATCTGTTCTATTTGTATGCAACACAGTATTTGAGTTTGAGTACCTCAGTGCTTTCCTCTGCTTCTGGGGAAAGGATTGAGCATTTTTGGTGTTTACCAACATTTTTTACCATAATCTGAAATTATTGACATTAAGGAAATAATACAAGCCGAAGGAATACCACAGCCCTGCTAAAACTTCTCCACGGGAGGTAATTTTTTATTGATTCAGCTCATACTTTCAGCGCTGCCCCTCCCCAGTTTGCAGGTTTCTGTCTATCTGAGACACACACATCTGAGCTCTGGTACATTCTTGAAAAGCTTTTGCATGCAAAATAAAATACCCTATGGCAACTTGTCAAAAATATAAAATAAAATCAGCTTTCAATTAACATAAAAATTGAGAACCCTGACACTGCATAGCAATACTGAGGTGTGAGTCAATCCTACTAATACTGCATCACCCTTTCCTAACTCAGCACATTCTCCCTTGGAATTTACTAACCTAGAGAAAAACCTCGGACTTACCTGATATGTTGAATTATCTGACGTTCTGGGTATAGTATCTATTGCAAGCTGTCCATTTGAATGAATGCAGCGACCGTTACACCACAGTACGTCTCTCTCCTGCAGCAGAAAGCAAGTTAAAAGGACTTCAAGCTGTGACCTCAGAGGCAGGCACAGCCGCTCCCATCCTTCAGCCAACCTTCTGGGGAGAGCAGGTTAGATGACAGTAAAGCTGGCTCTCTACATAGCAATACTTTCAAATAAAGCATTCTGTGCTGCGAGCTGTGGGATTTACATCCAAATTCAGCTGGCTAGAGTCAATGCTGCTTCTATGCCTGAAAATATTAAGCATTTCACTGCAGTCACTTAATGCAAGAAACTATCTGAGGCGACTTCACAAACCCCGTCATTCTGTTCAGAGACTAAAGAATGAGCACCGCATGCATTATTCATGCATTAAAATCTTCAATGCACTTCCTGTAGCCTCTGTTCTATCCAGTAATGGGCTATTGATCACCTCATCGCTAAGACAATTGGAGGTACGCGATTGGTTTATTTCCACAAATAAAATTACAACCTAAATCACAGGCAGAAGCCTCCAACTCTGCAGCATCCACTCGAGTAAAACATTCACATAAACGAGATGGCATTTGCATACTGCAGAATGTTTAAACTGGACTCTTCCGCAGAAATGCTATAGTATCTATTTTCTCTTATTCAAAATACATACTTTCTGTGGGTTTAGGCTGAATATTTTATATTAGAAGTGAGATATACAGACTTGATCTTTTCCTACCATTTTGGGAAAATCAACAGGGCTAAACGGAAAATTAAGAACAAAATAAAACACAAAGAATGGTGTATTGGTATAAATCATAGAAGTTTTTATCTGGGCTCATTTGAATAACATTACTTTGAAGACTTTAACTTAAAAACAATTAATTTTTATTTCAATAATGTGGAAGAGGATTTCTTTTTATTTTTAAATCATCATAGTGGGTACATCATTGTTCATCATTGTTAACTATTTTGGATCATGAGCACCTGTGCTCTGGGTGTGTCAGTAGTTCTGAGAGTCCTTTCTCTCAGAATTTAAGCTCCTAAGAACACACCATGATTTCTACTAGTCTTTTTTCACTGCCTCAAAAAAGTAAGCTTTAAAACAAATTGTGCTTTTTATTATGCTAATATTCATCAGGGGAAAACATAGGTAGCATTTTAAAATATCACAGTAGTATAATATTTTAAAAATTTACCATAATGGGAGATCCATGTTAAATAGCAAATGCATTTAGGTACAAGAAATGTTTGTCTATTTCTCAAAGTACCTTAAATGTAAAAACTACTTAAGCTTTATCCACCAAAGAAGACTGATGTTATTGAGATCATTTAGAAGCCTAATGCCATGTCTTTCCAAAGCCTCTTCAATGGTGATTTGCAGTCAATAAGCCAGTAACAACTGATACCAGCATGAGAGGGTAGTAGGAGCCCTGATGACAATAGCAATGGAGTTCAAGGGTGTTCAGGGAGATGGCTCTTCCTTCCAAGTGCAGTAAGAGCATAATCCCTGCTAGGCCATTGAGAAAATAGGTGCACCTAGCTGATAAAGATTATGCTAAAATATTCTAAAGGTGTCTGAGAAATTAACTATCCGATTACTATGTACATTATATATTCCATATTCCACATTGTTTTGTTTTGTCCAAGCCAGATTCTTTTTGTATGTTTACATATATACATAATAAAATTTAAATAATAAAATTCAAGTAAACTACAAGAAGACCTTATTTTATAACATTTATCAGAGTAATATTCTTTATTCTTTATACGGAAGATCTCAAACACTTAAAAATTACAGAAGGTATAGCTAAGGATTAATTTCCGGCCAAGAGTTGTATCAATTTAATCATTTAGAGAAGCAATTTTATATGAAGATAACATCTCTATTAAAAATAGTAGAAAATTGAAAACTTTGAAACTTAAGTTATCATGTATAAGGATATAGAGTACATTCATTTAGGAGATATAGATTGCTGACAAAACCAAAAATAATTACAAACGTAAGTACTGGAAATTTAAGTTCTCTGAAATGACATAATTCAATAGTGCATAACTAGGTGGATAGGAAAAGCATTAGCTTTGTCGTTCTCTTCTTCTGCAGTGAGTGAAAGACAATATCTTTTCTCACATACAAATATCCAAGACCCAAGTCTAAAATGGTGATGGCAACTTTTCATCTACTTGGTGAATTTTCAGATTCAGTTGTTTTAAAGGTGGGGAGAGAGATGAAACACACACACACACACACACACACACACCATCAACCTAGAAAAGACCAAGATTAGAGTCAGCAAAGAAGAGAAGAGTATGGCATGAGAAAAGCTATGGAGATAGTAAGTCCCTAAGAAATCAGAGTGGGGGCAGCAAGTAAACCTTGAAGGGAAACACCTGAGTAAAAATAATCAGTTGTACTCCCAGATAAGATGAAGCCTGAGAATGTAACAAGAACCAATTTCCACTTTCCAGAAGTCTGGCTGTGCCTGAGAAACACACTTAACCCATCTTTTCAAATGGATGGAAAACAGAGATGGGTCTTTTAGATGAATTTGATCTCTTTGCTGATCTAGAGGATTTCCAATATTTTGAATTTATAATGCATGTAAAATATGGAGTGAACTCTGTAATGTACAATAGGGTCAATAAAATGAATCAAAATTTGTGAATAAATCAAAACATATTTAGTTTGCTAGTTTTGCAATATCTATTAAGATATATACCTAGCTTGCCTGCCATTTGGAAAAATGAATAATTTATATCCACTATAAGAATACATAATGCCATGTAGAATTAGGAAAATAATTTAGCCTGCCAACGTTTCTATATTCCTGAACTCAAGGGTTGTGGGAGCAGACTGCATTTATTCTCTGAGATTTAAGACATTCTTTCCTCTTTTCTCAAGCTGTCCTACTCATAACATAGTCGTCCCCTAATAATAACACATTCATTCAATCAAAAAATATTTATTATGTACCTTCTGTATGAAACAAATTATACTATATGCTAGGAAGACAAATATATAAAGTGACTGTCCCCAAGGTATTCATGCTTTAGTGAGGAAAACAAGAAAAGACATAGATACAGAGTGATGAATATAATTACCTCTGATATATGTAAAGGTATGCAAATGAGGTAATTACTAAAGTATGCTGTGCCTGTATGCTAAGTAACTGATAGATAAGTGTTACATATGAGGCATAGAAGTAGAAGAAATATTGGCATCACCAACTGCTCATGGGGTATTATGAAATGATTCATGGAGGGGGTGCTATTTAAAGAAACTGTGTGGTAAATAGAACTAACATGGGCTTTAATGTTTGACAAATTTGAAATTAAACTCAAGCTTCCTCTATTTGTTACCCAACCAAACTTGGGTCTGCTTGCCCTGCACATAAAGCCAAGGTTGACACTGGGTTATAGTGAAGGAAAGTGCAGCATTTATTGTAAGGCACCAGACAAGGAGTCTGGGGCAGCTAATGCTCAAAAAACTCAAACTCCCAGATGAGTTTCAGGGAACATTTTTAAAGGCAAGGTGAGGGAGGGGAGTCCTGGTGTATGTGATCAGCTTGTGCACAATTCTCTGATTGGTTGGTGGTGAGTTAAGAGGGCAGTGTCACAGGGGTTAACATTATCAATCCTCAGGCTCCAGTAGATAAAAGTCATCAAGTAGTTAACTTCTTCCATTTGGTGGGGATGTTAGCATCTGTTAAAAAACTCACAAAATATGTTTCAGATACTGTTATCTAGGTATATCAGGGAGGAACTAAAGATTCTGTGAATGCCACATGGCTGATTTACTGTTTAAATTGTTACCAGTTCTCCTGGTTCAACTGCTACTTTTGTCACTACCTGTTCACCTCTTTTTGATCATTAATTCTTTTTTTATTGGAGTATAATTGCTTTACAATGTTGTGTTGGTTTCTGCTGTACAGCGCAATGAATCAGCTCTATGTATACATGTATCCCCTCCCTTTTGGACCTCCCTCCCACCCCACCCCTTCCCACCCATCTAGGTTATCACAGAGCACCAAGCTGAGCTCCCTGTGCTCTACAGCAGGGTCCCACTGGCTATCTCTTTCACACATGGTACTGTATATATGTCAATCCTAATCTGTCAATTCATCCCACCTTCCACTTCTCCCACTGTGTCCACGCTTCTGTTCTCTACGTCTGCATCTCTATTTCTGCCCTGCAAATAGGTTCATCTGTACTATTTTTCTAGATTCCACATATATGCGCTAATATATGGAATTTGTTTTTTTCTATTTCTGACTTACTCACTCTGTATGACAGACTCTAGGTCCATCCACATCTCTAAAATGATTCAATTTCATTCCTTTGTATGGCTGAGTAACATTCCATTGTATATATGTACCACATCTTCTTTATCCATTCGTCTGTCAATGGACATTTAGGTTGCTTCCATGTTCTGGCTATTGTGAATAGTGCATAGACATTTCTCCAAAGAAGACAGACAGATGGCCAAGAGACACATGAAAAGATGTTCAACATCACTAATTATTAGAGAAATGCAAATCAAAACTACAATGAGGTATCATCTCACACTGGTCAGAATGGCCATCATCAAAAAATCTACAAACAGGGCTTCCCTGGTGGTGCAGTGGTTGAGAGTCTGCCTGCCGATGCAGGGGACACGGGTTCATGCCTCAGTTCAGGAAGATCCCACATGGTGCAGAGCGGCTGGGCCCATGAGCCATGGCCGCTGAGCCTGAGTGTCCGGAGCCTGTGCTCCGCAAAGGGAGAGGCCACAGCAGTGAGATGTCCGCATACAGAAAAAAAAAAAAATCTACAAACAATAAATGATGGAGAGGGTGTGGACAAAAGGGAACACTATTGCACTGTTGGTGGGAATGTAAATTGGTACAGCCACTATGGATAACAGTATGGATGTTCTCTGAAAAACTGAAAATAGAACTACCATATGACCAAGCAATCTCACTACTGGGCATATACTCTGAGAAAGCCATAATTCAAAAAGACACATGTACCCCAATGTTCATCGATCATTAATTCTTGAGCCAGGCTTTTGTAACTCAGGGCATGCCTGGGAGACAATAGCTTTTCTACAAACAAAAGGCAGGGAGAAAATATGGGGGGAGGGATCTGTCGCAGGAAAGCACCATAGGGTCTTGTTCATGTGACCTTGGATGTGCTACCCATACTCCATGAGCATGAGTTTTAACATGTAGAAATCTAGTTAAATATCTATCTCTTTATCTTTTTATAAGAATTAAATAAATGGCTTACAGAACAATAATTAGAAACACAGTTTTTGTAGTCATCCAGATGAGAGTTTAAATCCTGCCTTGATTTCCTCATCTCTAAATGGAAATTTCATTGCCATCACAGTTATTAGAAAATTCAAATATTACAATGTCTTTTTGTCACTTAACACAGTTTCTTACACAGTAAGGACTTTAGAAACATTAATTTATTTTCTGCAAAATCTTAGTCTTGAAGAAAAGGCTTGAAGGGAAAGTCATTTTTAGTAAAGAGAAAAGTATGCATTTGTAGAGACAGGACATCACATGATATGCTTTAGAAACTGAAGTATCTATATTATGATAACTTTGTATACAATAAACATTTTTTCAGGTGATGAGGCAAAATTATACAAAATCTGATAGTATAGGGCTCTTTTTAAAAAGTGTTAAAAATCATGATTATATACCACATTTTTAATCTGGGAAGGAGTTTGAAGCTATTCTACAGAGAAAGAGATATTTAAAGATTTCACCAAGAGAGTAAAATGACTAGATTTTGTGGCTAGAGAATAGACTGGATGCAGTAACCAGATTAAAAAGTGTGTTTAATAGGATATGATTTTAGTCTACCAGAAGTGATGAGGGCCTGAACAAAGCAGAAATAGGGATATTCTAGAGATATTTAAACATTAGAGCGTAGGACTAAGTAGGATTAAGAGACAGGGAGAAATCATGGAAGACTTTAGGACTTGAGTCACTCAGTGTCCTTCTCTTCTCATCCCTATCCAAAAAAAAAAAAAAAGAAGAAGAAGAAGAAAAGAAGAACCACCGATATTATGAGAAGATGGTGAGGTAATGAGATTATAATATTAAATGAAACAAAGGAGAGGCAAACCAGAAGAAAGATGAAGAGTTGGTAAAAAATTGGACACTTATAGAACTTCCAGTAGACACTTGGATAATGAAACTATAGCTCACTAAATAGGTTTGGGAGTGGCCAGAATTGTTTAAGCTATGGAAGTGGAGGAAACAACTCAGGGTTGAAAGTGTACAGAGAAAAGAAGGTAGAGGATGAAACCCTGAGATGTAGATAAGAAAATGTACAAAAAAGCCTTACATTAAATAAATATCTTGACATCATTAATAAGTTGACTACAGAAGGGAAACCTGCTAATATATGTTAAACATATTCTATAAGGCTAGAACATGCTTAGTACTTTAATAAACTTATTTGATTTGATCATCACAAAGCTCTCGTGAGATAAATAACATTTACCTCCAATTATCAATGAAGACTCTGGCTAAAAGAAAGGCTAAGAAATTTGGCCAAGTCACATGACCAATGACAGGTAAGCCTGAAGTCACATCTAGATTTTCCAAGTTCACAATTCACACCTTAAACCACATCAAGCTGCTGAACCATTTCCAAGAACCACAGTCCTAACAGAATGCATTCTCTCCATCACTGCTTTTATACATCCCAGAAGACCAGCAAAAAGTGAGTTTTGTATTAAAAGTATACAAAACAAGTATGTCTGGTAATCACTACTTGTTTTAAAAATAAGAGAAAAAAATTAAAATATGGAAAAGAAAAATCATTTATTATTGTTCCAAATACATAATATTTTATATATCTATATATTTATTCTAAATGCACAGTATGTAATTATCTCTAAACTAATTTATAAAGAAGACATTACCACCCCTTTTGATAGGTAATAAAACAGGCTGAAATAGTTTTCAGTAACTTTCTTAAGGGTACATAGATTAAAGAATAAGACAAAGTACCACATGGCCAAAGCTCAGGGTTATTACACTGTAATATCATTTAACAATATTTTTTTAAATTCACCAAGAAATGAACAAAAAAGAGCTACAACCATCAACATAGATGGAGCTTGCATGCTTAATGCTGAAGAAAAAAAAGTGCAGAACTCATATATCATAATTCCAATTACATAAAATTTAAAAATCAGCAAATGGTATGATATTATATTTTGCCTAAAGGTATATGTAAATAAGATACATGAAAATTAAAGTCTGGATATAAATTCCATATTCTGGATTGTACTTACTTCTGGGGAGAGGAGGAAGGGTATTATTGGGGAGGAGGTTATAGAGAATTTTATTTGCATATACTTTTATTTATTAAGCTGGTAGTGGGCACACATCTTTCAGTTAAATAAAGAAGAAAATAGCTGTAGGGAACAGGTATCCCAACATGTCCCAAAATTTGATATACTTGTACATTGTCCATACAACATTAAAGAATTCTTAGTTCCATTAATATACCCAACATTTTCTCAATATTTCAGTTAGCGTACAGAGCTTAATATACCCAAATGATTTCCAAGGTCTCATACAAATCACCCAACTGTAGTTCAACCTGCATATAAAATGAACCTAATAAGATTTCTGCTAATGATAACAGATATAATTTAAAATACAACTTAAAGGTTTTTAAGTCTATGAAGTTTTTTAAGTCTAAATAATTATAATAATCCCTATTTAATTATAGTTACTTTTAGAGAAGCAGTTTTCCTTTTGAAGGGACTAAATACTCTTGGAAGAAGACATATTTAACTTCAAGTCAGAGATACCAGCAACCAGTTCTATCCCATGAGATTCACTGAACACCTCTGGGAACATGCCAGTATGTATCTCTAGATACACATTAGAAAAGAATTTCACAAGTTTAATCCTGCTTCTTTTTTCTAGTAACAAATTTAAATATTTGCAAAATAGTCTGGTCTAAATAAATATCTAGTCTCAAGACAATTTAGATTTAGTTCATTATGTCTCAATTTCTTTTATTCAAGAAAAGTGTGTAGTCTCTTAGGTCTTTAAGATTTTTGAGCTTTTGAAAAGAATGACTTGACCAGTAAGTAACTCCTTTAAGAAGGTTTAGAAAAATAAGGTTTATTGTATGAATTCACAGATGAATAAATGTCAACAATAAAATAAATGATACATTCACTACAATATTTGATTAAACCATTAAAAACACAGATTCTGTTTATGGACTTTATGCAAGTTTTAGCCTCACTATCACTAAAAAGTACTTAATTAAAAACTTCTAAATAGATGTATTTTTAAAATGACCACATCATGATTATACTGCAGAAGTTTACATTGTGTGTGTATATGTGGATGTGCATATGTATACAAATATTTTTAAAAATTAATGGCAGTACAGTATACTGTATTTCACATTAGTGTACATGTAACATCATACAACTTGTTGAATTTTCAAAAACCGGCACAACTATGTCACCCACACTCGGATCAACACACAATACATTACTAGGAGCCCAGAGGCCCTGTGTTCTCCCTTCCATCCTCCACCACCCACAAAGATAGCTATAGTCCTGAATGCTAACATCCTAGATTAGTTTCACCTGAATTTTTACACAACCTTTAAAAACCAATGTCTAGTGCTGTAGAATTCTCTAGATATAAAATCATTTCAGAAATAAGTTTGGACAGAGGTTTTTATTCACACTCTTAGGTTCAACATAAAATGTAACTGTTATACTTTCATTTAATAAGGTAATTTTGTATAAGTTCTTTTTTATATGAATACATTGCAATGCCCTTTATTTGTCTAACAAAACTAGGTCTCATAGCAGGATATTAATATTCCAATAAGTCCTTTTTTAAAATATTGGTTTTCATAGAGTCATTGCATAAGGCAATCAACTTTGCTTCTTCATAAAGAGTTTTATCTTTAAACTTGCAACTGTAATTTCCTGGAAAATATTTCATCATAGACATTTGTCCTATTAAATTGAAGAGGTACTCATAAAGTATCTTAAAAATATAACTAATATTTTAGTTGTAGGGAGTGCATATGGGGATCTTTCTGAAAAAAAGTGACACTTCACTGAAATACACAAGAGTTTAAATTAAAAATAGATGATTGACTGAACATAGGGATTGAAATATAAGAATAACATATGATCTAGACTGACCCTTGGTGCTAAATTGTCAGATGCAAAACTCTTATCCAGCATATGACCCAGTAAAAATTGTGTTTGAAAAATAATCCAAATAAATAATACAAAGAAAAACAGGTATATAAAATAGAAGGGAAAAAACCTGGCTTGGGGCATGCAGGTATGAATGCAAAAACACCTTTCTTCCAGTACAGTTAACATTGACTTGAGCACTTTTTTTTCTAAAAATATTAATTGACATGGGAAATATTCACTGACATGGGCTATAGGTCAAAATCTAACTTAGAGTGAGTGGTCTGTTGGAGCCAGCCCATTGTTCGAGACCATTTTAAATTTCAGGATTTTGCAAGACAGTTGTTAAAAACAGTCATAATTAATAATTAAATGAAATAAACTTTATCTTATGTACTTGCATAACTTGACAGAAAATGTATACTGAATTTAAATGTATATCTCTATCCAAATTTTCTTTTCTGAACTCCAGACCCATCAGTCTACTTTTGTACTTGATGTTTATACTTGTATATCTCAGGGAGTTCACAAATGAACTCGACTTCCTTTCTCTAAATTTGGTTTTCCTTTTTCTCTGTGCTAGGAAATGGTACCATCATCTACTAATCTACTCATTCCAGAAACTGAGATATCACCTTTTTTACTTGAAAGATTATCTATATGCTGATGAACTCAAATTTTGTCTCTAGGCAAGAAATCTTTTCTGAAATTCAACACATCAACTTCATAGTTCTACTTGGTTATATCTCAGTCTTAGATAACTGAATTCCCAATATTCCCCCCAATCTGATCATCTCCAGTCCTTCCTATCCTAGTAAATGACATCACTCTACACCATCCTATTTATGCTTAAAGCCTACAGCTTCAACCCTCTTTTCTACCACTTAATTATATACTGTATCCATCTACTTTTTCCTCTTTATTGTCAATAGCAAAGTTCAAGCTGTCATCATCTCTCACTTAGACTATTGAAACAGTCTTATAGATGAGCTCCCCATATCTACTCTGCTGCTGTCTAATCCATACAAAATACATAGTGAGATCACCTAAAAGGATATGTTAAAAATGCCAATGTCATCATATTATTTACTGGCATAGAAGTGTTCAGTGTTTTCCTGAGCTACAATTAAGATAATATTCAAAATCTTCAACATAGTATATAATGTCCTGTTGGTTTCTAGCCAACCCTACAGCTTCATCATGTTCTCTTTTCCCCTTCCTTCACTGTAGTCTAGCAACTCTGGCCATCTCCTTGTTTTTCCTAACTTTAAGACTATTCTTCCTCTGTCAGGAATTTTTTTTTTCCCAAATATTTGCTTGGCTAACTGACTTGTCTTTCAGGCTGTATATTCTACTTTACCAATTTGCAAACTTGGATACTTCCTTCTGTAATTCATTCTTGCAATACTCAGTAACTTTCCTTTATAGCTGATCAAAATTATAATTAAAAACACACTTTTATAATTGTTTAGTTAATGTCTAACTCTTCCACTATAATATAACTTCAACTACAGCAAAGATCATATTTGTTTCATTTGCCTTTCATTTATCACAGGTATGATGTGCATCACTGTGATTACTACATAGGGTACCAAATATGTGCTGAATGCATGGAAGAATGAATCAATACACAGTGTGTGCTTATATTAGAGGGTCTGATTCTTTAAGTTTGAATTATCAGGGACTATGATAGAGTTGAAAAGATAGAACTGATCTGCTTGCCTTTGAATAAATGTTTCATTTATTTTAGATCTTCGGCTAAGAGTTCTTGTGTACTAAGCTTCTTTCTAAAAATCTGCACCACTTATCTCTGTCCCAGAATTTTGACTCCCTAGCTTGTCATACCTGTACCAGTCAGTAGACTTTGACCTGTTGTCACTCATTCTGGACATTCTGCTCCGATTTTGTGTCCAAACTCATTTATCCTTAAGTGGAGAAGTTTTATTATCTCCACATCCTCACCTATGCCCTGACCTACTTGAATTCTCTGTTGTCTTATATACCCACTTTGCTTCAGCCTAAAACAGAACATTGATTAACTTCTATTAATTCTAACAACTTAGCTGTTGTTTTAACTTTACTTTCTCTAGGGAGATTCTCCTCAGCCCTTGGATAATTTTCTTAGCTGGCTCCTAAATTTCTAGTAGTTTAAAGCTGATGTGTTCAAATTTGGTGTGGTGATAACTGCCAGAGATGTTGAAAGAGCCTTGATGGCTTTAACTTATCTAACTTATGGTTTTCAGGATGTGATCTATTTCTGTACTCTCAGTGATTAAGCTGTCTGTTTCCTTCTTCATTAAAACTGGGAAAGCCCTAGTTGCTGAAGATGCTTATTAATAATATTTTTCAATTTAATAAGTTCACAAGTATTGCTTAACAGTAGAGAATGTTGCCTAAACAAAGAAAAATAAAAGAGTATTTTTTCTCCTAACTTGCATTGTTCATTTTTTTCAAATATATTTTTCTTGCCTTCCCAATGTGTTGTAAAGAGAGAGGTGGTGGATCTAATCATTGAAAACATAAACTTTAATTTCTTACACCCTGGAGTTTAGTATTGTGTTTTACATTTACTTACTGTTTGTCCATAACCAAGTTACTTAAGCCCTTTAAACCTCAATATTTTTATTTGTTAAATGAAATAACAATAATAATGCCTCCATAATAGGAATACTGTGAGATTTAATTAAATGAAAGAACATGAAAAAACTTACCTCATATAGCACTTCAACATAGTGAGTGTTAAAAGTTGTTAGTTACTTTTATCACATAAACTCCTTGCAATCTATCACCATGCTTTGTACTTCTGATAATAAGCATCTAACACAGAGCTTACATAAAATAGGTTTATGACAAATTCATATTGATTGATTGATAAATTCAACCAGATTTTCTTTCTGAGTCTTTTTGTTTTATCAGAGTTTAATCACTCAGAAGATGCTATCTCAGGAAAAGGCCATCACTCAGATTTGAAAGAGAGATTAAAAGCTAGTTTACAGGAAACAAAAGCTAAAAGTGTTCAGCACCACTAAATAGGCCTTACAAGAAATGTTAAAGGGACTTCCCTAAGTGGAAAAGGAAAGACTACAACTAGAAATATAAAAACTTTGAAAGGCAAAATCTCATTGGTAAAGGCAAACATACAGTAAATGTAGTAAGTAAACCCCTTTAAAGCTAGTAGGAAACTTAAAAGACAAAAGTAGTAAAATCAACTATAGCAACAATAAGCAAAGTGATATACAAAACAAAAAGGTGTAGAATATGATGTCAAAAACATTAAATATGGAGTGGGTAGTAGAAATGCAGGGTTATTAGATGCATTTGAACTTTAGGGATCATCAACTTAAAATAATCATGTATACACATATATAGGTTAAGATATGTAAATCTCATGAAAACCAAAACCCAAAAATCTGCAATAAATACACACACAGAAAAGAGAAAGGAATCCAAATGTAACACTAGAACAATCATCAGATCACAGGGGAAGAGAGAAAAGAAACGAACTACAAAAATAAGCCCAAAACAATTAACAAATGGCAATAAGTACATACCTATCAATAATTACATTAAGTGTGAATGGACTAAATCCTCCAGTCAAAAGACATAAACTGGCTGAATGGATTAAAAAAACAAGATCTATATATATGCTGCCTATGAGAAACTCACTTCAGATCTAAAGACACACAGACTGAAAAGGAGAGAATGGAAAAAGGAATTCCATGCAAATGGAAAAAAAATAAGCTGGAGTAGCAATACTCATATCAGACAAAGTAGACTTTAAAACATAGAATGTAACAAGAGGCAAAGAAGGATATTATATTATGCTAAAGGGATCGATCAAAAGAAGATAAAATAATTGTAAATATATATGCACCCAACATCAAAGCACCTAAATACATAAAGTAAATATTAGAAGCCATAAAGAAAGAAACTGACAGTAATAAAATAGGGGACTTTAACACCCCAGTTCCATCCTTGAGGAGATCATTCAGAAAGAAAATCAATAAGGAAACAGTGGCCTTAAATGACACATGAGGTTATGCAGCCTTAATAGATATATAAACAACACTCTATCCAATAGCAAGCAGAATACACATTCTTTTCAAGGGCACATGAAATATTTCCCAGGAGAGATCACATGCTACACCATGAAACAAGGCTCAATAAATTTAAGAAGACTGAAATAATACCAAGCACCTTTTCCCACCATAAAATGCTATCAGACCAGAAATCAGCTACAGGAAAAAACTTGCAAAAACCATAAACATGGGGAGGGTAAACAATATGCTACTAAACAACTGAAGAAATCAAAGAGAAAGTCAAAAGATACCTGGAGACCAATGAAAATGAAAATTCAATGATCCAAAATCTATGGGATGCACTAAAAGTGGCTCAAAGAGGAAAGTTTATAGTGATAAAAACCCACCTCAGGAAACAAGAAAAATTTCAAGTAAACAGCATAACCTTACAGATAAAGGAGCCAGAAAAATAAGAACAAACAAAACCCAAAGTTAGTAGAAGAAAAGAAATAATAAAGATCAGAACAGAAATAAAGAAATAGAGACCAAAAAAGTAGTAAATATGAAGGAAACAAAGAGCTATTTCTTTGAAAAGATAAGAAACAAAGTGACAAACCTTTAGCCAGACACATCAAATAGAGAAAGAGAAGATGTAAATAAAATCAGAAGTGAAAAATGAGAAATTATAGCCAACATCACAGAAATACAAGAGATCATGAGATATTATTACAAACAATTATACAACAATAAAATGGACAATCAAGAAAAACTGGACAAATACCTGGAAATCAGATCATTTACCAGTAATGAAGTTGAATCAGTAGTTAAAAAAAAAAAAAGAAACTTCCAACAAACAAAAATCCAGGACCAGACAGCTTCACAGTTGAATTCTACTAAACATTTAAAAAAGAACTAATGCCTGTCCTTCTCAAACTATTCCAATATATTGAAGGAGGGATCCTTCAAAACTCATTCTGAGGCCAGAATCATCCTGGTACCAAAACCAGACAAAAACACTACAAAAATAGAAAATTAAAGGCCAATATCACTGATGAACATAGATACAAAAATCCTCAATGAAATATTAGCAAACTGAACTCAACAATATATTAAAAGGGTCATACACCATGATCAAGTGGGATTTATCCCAGAATGCAAAAATGGTTCAATATCCACAAATTAATCACTGTGATACATGAAGGATAAATGAAGGATAAAAATCATATTGTTATCTCAACAGATGCAGAAAAAGCTTTTGACAAAATTCAACATCTATTTATGATGAAAAACTCTAAACAAATTGGGTGTGGAGGGAGCATACCATATAATAAAGGCCATATATGGCAAACCTAAAGCCAGCATCATATTCAATGATGAAAAGCTGAAAGTCTTTCCTCTAAGATCAAGAACAAGACAGGGATACTCACTCTCACCACTTTTATTCAATAGTATTGAAAATCCTAGCCACTGGCTTATCTAAGAATAGAGTATGTGTTTCCATTTGTTCAATTTTTTTTGTATCTTTCATTATGTTTTAAAGTTTTGTTGTTATTGTTTTTGTAAAGGTCTCACACATTTCTTGTTAAGTTCATTCCTAGGTTTTTAATCTTTTTGCTGCTATTGTAAATAGCAACTTTACTTTCATATCATATATTTTATCTGATTACTATTTGTATATGTCAAAGCTACTCTTTGAGTTTTCCAGGTTTGTGATCATGTTGATTACGGTAGTTTTATCTGTTTTCATTCCACGTGTGTCTAATTTCTTTTCCTTAGTTGATTGCATTGGCTTCTTCCTCCAGCACAGTTTTATATAATAGTCAGGACAGTGGTCATACTCGTTTTGCACATAATTTTTGGTAGGAATGCTTCTATTGTTTTCCCTTTAAGCATGATGCTGACTTTTGGGCTGAAATAGATTTAGCATGTTAAGCAAATTATCATATTTTCCCATTTTACTTGAGTATTTGTAATCAAGAATGATTGTTCAGTTGTTTTTCAAATGTTTTTTTGGTAACAATAGATAGGATTGTATGATTGGTCTAATAATGTGGTGAATGATATTAGTAGACTGTGTTTCTAATTCTCCTTGTAGGTTCTGCAATTTTTGCTTTATAAAATTTGCAGCAGCATTATTTGGTGCATGAAAGATTCTTAAATATACACTCACTGTGGATTGTGCCCATTAGGTTTAAATAAGTCCTTTTTTGTGTTTATTGTTTACTGCTTTTTGGTATGAATTCCACCTTTTTTGATATTAAGATCCTGACCCTATTTTTATTTTGGGAAGTGTTTGCTTAGTAGTTATTTTGAAACTTTCTAGATTGTTTTGTTTTAGATATGCCTCTAAAACATATATAAAGCATAGAGTTGGGGATTATTTTGTGATCTAATCTGAAAATCTTTCTTTCAATATGTAAATTAAATTTACATTTACTGATATTCAGAAAAAAAAAGAAAAGAAAATCTTAGCCACACAATCAGACAAGAAATATAAATAAAAGGAATTCAAGTTGAAAAGGAAGAAGTAAAATTGTCACTGTTTGCAGATGACATGATATAGAGAGAAAATCCTAAAGATGTCACCATAAAAATATTAGAACTAATAAATAACTTAATTAAAGTTGAAGGATAAAAATTAACATACAGAACTCTGTTGTGTTTCTATACACTGACAACAAACTATCAGAGAAATTTAAAAATAATCCCACTTACCATCACATCAAAAACAATAAAACAGGGCTTCCCTGGTGGCGCAGTGGTTGAGAGTCCACCTGCCGATGCAGGTGATGCGGGTTTGTGCCCTGGTCCGGGAAGATCTCACATGCCGCAGAGTGGCCGGGCCCATGAGCCATGGCCGCTGAGCCTGCATGTCTGGAGCCTGTGCTCCACAACGGGAGAGGCCACAACAGTGAGAGGCCCACGTACCAAAAACAAAAAACAAAAAAATTCCAATAAAACACCCAGGAATAAATCTAAGGAGGCAAAAAACCTGTACTCAGAAAAATATAAGATGGTGATGAAAGAAACTGAAGGTGGGCTTCCCTGGTGGTGCAGTGGTTGAGAGTCTGCCTGCCGATGCAGGGGACACAGGTTTATGCCCCAGTCTGTGAAGATCCCACATGCTGCAGAGCAGCTAGACCCGTGAGCCATGGTCACTGAGCCTGCGTGTCCAGAGCCTGTGCTCCACAACGGGAGAGGCCACAGCAGTGAGAGGCCCGTGTACCACAAAAAAATAAATAAATAAACTGAAGGTGACACAAACAACTGGATAGATATATCATGCTCATTGGAAGAATTAATATTTTAAAAATGACCAAACTACCCAAGGCATTCTAAGATCCAGTGAAATCCTTATCAAAATACCAATGGCATTTTTCATAGACTAGTATAGATCATTCTAAAATTTGCATGGAAGTACAAATGACCCCAAATAGCTAAACAATCTAGCAAAAGAAAAACAAAATAGAAAGTATCACGTGCCTTGATTTCAACCTATACTAGACACATAGATCAGTGGAACAAAATAGAGAGTGCAGAAATCAACCTACACTTATATGGTCAATTAATCTACCAAAAAGGAGGCAAGAATATACACTGGGGAAAAGACAGGCTGTTCAATAAATGGTGTTGGGACAACTGAACAACTACATGGAAAACAATTAAACTGGGCTACTTTCTCACACCATATAAAATAATAAGCTTAAAATGGATTAGAGTTAAATCCATTCAGTAAGACCTGAAACCATAAAACTCCTAGAAGAAAACATAGGCAGTGTGTTCTTTGACATTGCTCTTAGCAATAGTTTTTTGGATATGTCTCCTTAGCCAAGGGAAACAAAAGCAAAAATAAACAAACAGGACCTAATCAAACTAAAATGCTGTTGCATAGCAAAGAAAACTGTCAACAAAATGAAAAGGCTGCATATTGAATGGGAAAATATTTGCAAATGAATATCTAATAAGTAGTTAATATCCAACACATACAACTAAATATGAAAAAAACAAACAACCCTATTAAAAGATGAGCAGAAGACACAAATAGATATTTTTCTAAAGAAGACATGCAGATGGCCAAAAGAAAAATTAAAAGATGCTCAACATCATGAATCATTAGGGAACTGCACATCAAAACCACAATGAGATAACACTTCACACTTGCCAGAATGGCTTTTATCAAAAAGACAGCAAAGGGCTTCCCTGGTGGTGCAGTGGTTTGGAGTCCGCCTGCCGATGCAGGGGACGCAGGTTTGTGTACCGGTCCAGGAAGATTCCACATGACGTGGAGTGGCTGGGCCCGTGAGCCATGGCTGCTGAGCCTGCGGGTCCGGAGCCTGTGCTCCACAACGGGAGAGGCCACAGCAGTGACAGGCCCACATACCACAAAAAAAAAAAAAAGACAGCAAATAACAACTGTTAGCAAGGATGTGGAGAAAAGGGGGAACGCTTGTGCACTGTAGGTGGGAAGGTAAATTGGTGAAGCCACTTTGGAAAAGAGTATGGAGATTATTCAAAAGATTAAAAACAGAACTACCATACAACCTATCAATTCCACTTCTATATTTTTTTTTCAAAGAAAAATACTAATGAGACCAGAGGACATAGAGCAAAAGCAAGAGAACTACAATTCTGCAGCCTGTGGAAGGAAAACCACGTTCACAGAAAGATACATAAAATGAAAAGGCAGAGGACTTTGTACCAGATGAGAGAACAATATAAAACCCCAGAAAAACAACTAAATGAAGTGCAAATAGGCAACCTTCCAGAAAAAGAATTCAGAATACTGATAGTGAAGATGATCCAGGACCTTGGAAAAAGTATGGAGGCAAAGATGGAGAAGATGCAAGAAATGTTTAACAAAGACCTAGAAGAATTAAAGAACAAACAAACAGAGATGAACAATAAAATAACAGAAATGAAAAATACACTAGAAGGAATCAGTAGCAGAATAACTGAGGCAGACGAACGAATAAGTGACCTGGAAGATGGAACGGTGGAATTCACTGCCATGGAACAGAATAAAGAAAAAAGAATGAAAGAAAAAGAAGACAGCCTAAGAGACCTATGGGACAATATTAAGTGCAACAACATTCTTATTATAGCGATCCCCAAAGGAGAAGAGAGAGAGAAAGGACCCGAGAAAATATCTGAAGAGAATATAGTTGAAAATTCCCTAACATGGAAAAAGAAATAGCCACCCAAATCCAGGAAGTGCAGAGAGTCCCAGGCATGATAAACACAAGGAGATACATACTGAGACACATAGTAATCAAATTGGCAAAAATTAAAGACAAGAAAAATAATTGAAAGCAGCGAGGGAAAAATGACAAATAAATACAAGGGAACTCCCATAAGGTTAACAGCTGACCTCTCAGCAGAAACTCTACAAGCCAGAAGGGAGTGGCATGATATATTTAAAATAATGAAATGGAAAAACCTACAACCAAGATTATTCTACTGGGCAAGGATCTCATTCAGATCCAATGGAGAAATCAAAAGCTTTACAGACAAGCAAAAGCTAGGATAATTCAGCACCACCAAACCAGCTCCACAACAAATGCTAAAGGAATTTCTCTAAGTAGAAAACACAAGAGAACAAAAGGACCTACAAAAAGGATCTCAAAACAATTAAGAAAATGGTAATAGGAACATACATATCGATAATTACCTTAAATGTGAATGGATTAACTGCTCTAACCAAAAGACACAGCCTCGCTGAATGGATACAAAAACAAGACCCATATATATGCTGTCTACAAGAGACCCATTTCAGACCTAGGGACACATACAGACTCAAAGTGAGGGGATGGAAAAACACATTCCATGCAAATGGAAATTGAAAGAAAGCTGGAGTAGCAACACTCATATCAGAAAAAAAAAAACTTTAAAATAAAGAATGTTACAAGAGACAAGGAAGGACACTACATAATGATCAAGGGATCAATCCAAGAAGAAGACATAACAATTATAAGTATATATGCACCCAACCTAGGAGCACCTCCATACATAGGGCAACTGCTAACAGCTATAAAAGAAGGAAATCGACAGTAACACAATAATAGTGGAGGACTTTAACACCTCACTTACATCAATGGACAGATCATCCAGACAGAAAGTTAATAAGGAAACACAAGCTTTAAATGACACAATAGACCAGATAGATTTAATTGATATTTATAGGACATTCCATCCGAAAACAGCAGATTACACTTTCTTCTCAAGTGAACACAGAACATTCTGCAGGATAGATCACATCTTGGGTCACAAATTAAGACTCAGTAAATTTAAGAAAACTGAAATCATATCAAGCATCTTTTCTGACCAAAACACTATGATATTAGAAATCAATTACAGGAGAAAAAAACGTAAAAAAACACAAACACATGGAGGGTACACAATACATTACCAAATAACCAAGAGATCACTGAAGAAAACAGAAAATACCTAGAATCAAATTACAATGAAAACATGACGAACCAAAACCTGTGGCATGCAGCAAAAACAGTTCTAAGATGGAAGTTTATAGCAATACAAGCCTATCTCAAGAAACAAGAAAAATCTCAAACAGTCTAACCTTACACCTAACGGAACTAGAGAAAGAAGAACAAAATAACCCAAAATTAGTAGAAGGAAAGAAATCATAAAGATCAGAGCAGAAATAAATGAAATAGAAACAAAGAAAATGATAGCAAAGATCAATAAAACTAAAACCTGGTTCTTTGAGAAGATAAACAAAATTGATAAACCTTTAGCCAGACTCATCAAGAAAAAGAGGGAGAGGACTCAGATTAATAAAATTAGAAATGAAAAAGAAGTTACAACAGACACCGCAGAAATACAAAGCATCCTAAGAGACTACTACAAGCAACTCTATACCAATAAAATGGACAACCTGGAAGAAATGGACAAATTCCTAGAAAGGTATAACCTTCCAAGACTGAACCAGGAATAAATTGAAAATATGTACAGACCAATCACAAGTAATGAAATTGAAACAGTCATTAAAAATCTTCCAATAAACAAAAGCCCAGGACCAGATGACTTCACAAACATTTAGAGAAGAGCTAACACCCATCCTTCTCAATCTCTTCCAAAAAATTGTAGACGAAGGAACACTCCCAAACTCATTCTATGAGGCCACTGTCACCCTGATACCAAAACCAGACAGAAATACTACAAAAAAAAGAAAGTTACAAACCAATAACACTGATGAATATAGCTGCAAAAATCCTCAACAAGACACTAGCAAACAGGATCCAACACATTAAAAAGATCATACACCATGATCAAGTGGGGTTCATCTCAGGAATGCAAGGATTCTTTAATATACACAAATCAATCAATGTGATAAACCTAATTAACAAATTGAAGGAGTAAAACCATATGATCATCTAAATAGATGCAGAAAAAAGCTTTCTACAAAATTCAACACACATTTACGATAAAAACTCTCCAGAAATGGGCAAAGAAGAAACCTACCTCAACATAATAAAGGTTGTAAATGACAAATCCACAGCAAACATCATTCTCAATGGTGAAAAGCTGAAAGTATTTCCTCTAAGATCAGTAAAAAGACAAGGATGTCCTCTCTCACCACTATTATTCAACATAGTTTTGGAAGTCCTAGCTACAGCAATCAGAGAAGAAAATAAATAAAAGGAATACAAATTGGAAAAGAAGTAAAACTGTCACTGTTTGCAGATGACATGATACTATACATAGAGAATCCTAAAGATGCCACAAAAAAACTGCTAGAGCTAATCAATGAATTTGGTAAAGTTGCAGAATACAAAATTAATGCACAGAAAACACTTGAATTCCTATACACTAACAACGAAAGGTCAGAAAGAGAAATTAAGGAAACAATCCCTTTCACCATTGTAACAAAAAGAATAAAATACCTAGGAATAAACCTACCTAAGGAGGTAAAAAACCTGTACTCAGGAAACTACAAACACTGATGAAAGAAATCAAAGATGACACAAACAGATGGAGAGATATACCATGTTCTTGGATTCAAAGAATCAATATTGTGAAAATGACTATATTACCCAAAGGAATCTACAGATTCAATGCAATCCCTATCAAAGTACCAATGACATATTTCACAGAACTAGAACAAAAAAATCCACAATTTGTATGGAAACAAAAAAGACCCTGAATAGCCAAAGCAATCTTGAGAAAGAAAGATGGAGCTGGAGGAACCAGGCTTCCAGACTTCAGACTATACTACAAAGCTACAGTAATCAAGACAATATGGTACTGGCACAAAAACAGAAATATAGATTGGTGGAACAGGATAGTAAGCCCAGAGATAAACCCATGCACGTATGGTCAACTCATCTATGACAAAGGAGGCAAGGATATACAATGGAGAAAAGACAGTCTCTTCAGTAAGTGGTGCTGGGAAAGCCAGGCAGCTACATGTAAAAGAATGAAATTAGAACACTCCTTAACACCATACACAAACGTAAACTCAAAATTGATTAGAAACCTAATTGTGAGACTGGACACTATAAAACTCTTAGAGAAAAACATAGGATGAACAATCTTTGACATAAATCACAGCAAGATCTTTTTTCATCCACCTCCTAGAATAATGGAAATAAAAACAAAAATAAACAAATGTGACCTAATTAAACAAAAGCTTTTGCAAAACAAAGGAAACTATAAACAAGGCAAAAAGACAACCCTCAGAATGGGAGAACATATTTGCAAATGAATCATTGGACAAAGGATTAATCTCCAAAATATTTAAACAGCTCATGCAGCTCAATATCAAAAAAACAAACAACCCAATCCAAAAATGGGAAGAAGACCTAAATAGACATTTCTCCACATCACTAATTATGAGAGAAATGCCAATCAAAACTACAATGAGGTATCACCTCACACCAGTTAGAATGGGCATCATCAGAAAATCTACAAACAACAAATGCTAGAGAGGGTGTGGAGAAAAGGGAACCCTCTTGCACTGTTGGTGGGAATGGAAATTGATACAGCCACTATGGAGAACAGTATGGAGGTTCCTTAAAAAACTAAAAATAGAACTACCATGCAACCCAGCAATCCCACTATTGGGCATATACCTAGAGAAAATTGTAATTCATGAAGACACATGCATCCCTATGTTCACTGCAGCACTATTTACAATAGCCAAGTCATGGAAGCAACCAAAATGCCCATTGACAGATGAATGGATAAAGAAGATTTGGTACATAGATACAATGGAATATTACTCAGCCATTTAAAGGAATGAAATTGGGTCATTTGTAGAGATGTGGATGGACCTAGAGTCTGTCATACAGAGTGAAGTATGTCAGAAAGAGAAAAATATTGTATATCAATACATATATGTGGAACCTAGAAAAATGGTACAGATGAACCAGTTCGCAGGGCAGAAATAGAAACACAGATGTAGAGAACAAATATATGGACACCAAGAGGGGGAGGTGGTGGGGGATGGTGGTGGTGGTATGAATTGGGAGATTGGGATTGACATATATACACTAATATGTATAAAATAGGTAACTAATAAGAACCTGCTGTATACAAAAATAAATAAAATAAAATTCAAAAAAAAAAAGAAAGTAGTAATTCAAAAAGATATGTACACCTCTATGCTCATTGCAGTATTATTTGCAATAGCCAAGATATGGAAGCCACCTAAGTGCCTATCAATAGATGAATGAATAAATAAGTGATACAAATAAAAACTGGAGTGTTACTCAGCCATAAGAAAAGAATGAAATCTTGTCATTTGTGACAACATAAATGGACCTAGAGAGTATTGTGCAAAGTAAAATATATCAGAGAAAGACAAATATCATATATTTCACCTTTATATAGAATAAAAGAATAAAGTAAATGAACAAGTATAAGGGAAATTGAAAGGAGTGGGGGATGAGTGAAATAGGTGAGGGAAATTAAAAGGTACAAACTTCCAGTTACACAGTAAATGAGTCATGTGGGTGAAGTAAACTGTGTGGGGAGTATAGTCAATAATAATGTAATATCTTTGAATGGTAATATATGGTAATGAAATATTGTGGCAAACATTTTGCAATGTATAGAAATATTGAATCACTATTTTGTGCACCAGGAAGTAATATAGGATTGTAGGTCAATTATACTTCAAAAGACAAATAACCAAACCCTTTTTTCAGATTTTTGGTTACCAGAGGCCAAGAGTGGGAGGAAGAAAAATTAGAGGAAGGTGTTTCAAAACATACACTCTTCCAGTTATAAGATAAATAAGTACTAGGAATGTAATATACAACATGATTAATATAATTAACACTGTGGTATATTATGTATGAAAATTAATAAGAGAGTAAATCCTAAGAGTTCTCATCACAAGGAAAAAAATATTTTTTTCTTTTATTTTGTATCTACATGCAATGATGGATCTTCACTAAACTTATTTTGGTAATCATTTCATCATGTATGTAAGTCAAATCATTATGGTGTATACCTTAACCTTATTCAATGCTATATGTCAATTATATCTCAATAAAGCTCTAAGAGAAAAAGAAAAATAAAATACTACCTCCCACTAGGAAAGCCATTTGTAGAAACACAAGGGTTACTTTCTGCCAAAAAAAAAAAAAATGATATGAACACCTTTTAAAAGTATTTGTTGATTCTTATTCAAATTTTCACTAACTCCTTAATGCTAAGATGAAAAAAAAAATAACAGGCTTTTAAAGTAATTTAAGTATTGAACATAACATAATCCTATTTTATATTCTGGCATGGTGAAACAACTAATCTTAGTGCAAGTTCTAAGTAAGAGATTGTATTATGTATACATTATTAAGTAACTACTCAATAATAGATTTTATTACACATAAAATATCAATTACATATAAGACATCAAACAATCGATTTGATTACAGGTAATAGATTTTAGCATGTACCTTTGTCAAGTAATAATGGGCTACAAATATTGAATTTTTTTTGTGTGAGGCATTTTCCTAAGTACTTTACATGATTTACCAAATCTAATAATTCCATCACCAAACTTCCAATGCTTTGTTTTCATTCAGTAATGCTCCAGTAATCTGAGAATGATACATTATTTTAATTTACTAGTGTTCATTTATAAATATATAAAAAGTTAAAAAATAAGTTAAATGACAACTGGGTTTATGTTCATATCGCTTTCAGCTTCTGACTCAAAAGTAGCGTAGATAGAATATGGGCTTTGATACTCTGGGCTTCTGTATTGCACAGCTCTAGGGAGCACCATCTGGTATCATTTTCCCTCTGCTTGAAGAACTCCCTTTGCCATTACTATGGTACAAGTCTGATGGCAATGAGTTTGCTTAGTTTTTGTTTGTCTAAAAAATGATTAAGTATGTATCCTACATTTTTGGAGATATTTTGTTAGGTATGGAATTCTAGATTGACAGGGTTTTTTTTTTCCATTTTCTTTCAGTATTTTAAAGATGCTATTCTTTAAAGATGTAGGTTGTATGTGTGAGATTAGAGAGAAGATGTTACAAATGACATTGAGGATTCTGGCTTGGAACAAATCAGTGGATGTGGACACATGTAACTGAGATTGACTAAGAAAGTACAATAAATGCAGGAAAATAAAGGATTGTAAATTGGTCAGTCCTATTCACTTCATTCTCTTTAATCCTTTTGCTCTCTGTCTCATATTTACTGACTCCTTAGTTGAAACATCTCTTCAACTGGTTTCTGTTGCACTCATCTTTGCCTCTTGCTTTTCTAACCATTCCTTTTCAGTCTCCTTTGCCAGTGCAACATTTTTATTATCATCCTTTAAAGATTGAAAGATAAGAGATCTCTTCTCATTTCATTTTCTCTTCCTAGGCATTTTCATCCACCCTAATAACTTGACCTACCATGTACAATGAATCCAAACTTATATCTTCAGGCAAAGTGTCTTTTCTGAGCTTCAGACCCATCAATCCACTGGTCTACTTTATATTTACATTTATATTGGGTAACTGATAGGCATCTTAAACTTGGACAGTCCAAAATTGAATTCTTGACTTTTCTCTGAAACTTGGTTCCACCTATCCACCTTGTTATATAACCACCAGTTATTATACAAGTTCCACCTTGGTTCTTCCCTATCTTAGTTAATGGTACAAATCTCTACTCATTTGCTCATACCAAAAACCTAGATTGTATACTGCATATTTTCTTCTTCCTCTTTGACCACTAGCCCATTGGTTTGTACTTGGTAAATATACATATATTGAATCTGTCTATTTTTTCTTTCCTCACTACCATTAACATAATCTGAGTCATCACTATGCCTTGCCTGAACTAGTACAATAACCTCCTAAAAGTTTTCCCTGTGTGATTCGTGTCAAATACCCTAACATATCACCTAGAAGGATATACTTTTCATGCAGATGTCATCATATTATTTACTGGCTTAAAATTGTCCTGTGTTTTTCTACTTCAATTAGGATGCTATTCAATTCTTCAACAGGGCATAATGGGTCTGTATCATCACTAATCTCATCTTGTGCATTCTCCATTTATTCACTACATTCCAACCACCCTGGCCATCCTCATGTTTTTCCCCAATGTACAGACTCTGTACAGACTGCCCTCTTGGCCTAGAATCCTTTTTCCCGAGCTCTTGTCTTAATCAACTTCATCTCATCTTTGAGGTTATAACTTAAAGTTTACTTCCTCTGGGAACCATTCCTGATCATCCTCCTACCCTTCCTCTTTGCAGGCTAGCTTAGGTATCTTGTGATTCAGTCTCATAATATTTGTACTTTTCCTGGGTAATACTTACAGCAATCATAGTTACTTACTTGTATAATAACTGTGTATTTAATGCCTGACTCTCCTAATGGCAGAGATCACACTTGTCTCACTTAATTTTTTATCTCTGTTATTTATCACTGAACTTGGTACATAAAGAGTGACGAAAATATTTTTGTGGCTTCACAGACATATGATTCAGTGGCACAATTTGTGATAGTATTATCTATTAACAAGACCTAATTCTTTAGGATGGAGAATTGGCAAATGTGATGTGGTTGGCCTAACAGATCTGGGCTGCCTGTTTCCAAATAAACAGTTTATATTCAACTTCAGACCTTTGGCTATGGATTCTTACATCTTTAGTCACACTCTAAAATAGCTATTCTTTTGTCCCAGGATTTTTGCCTCCTCAGCTTATCACATCTGCCCTAATCTTTCAATCTGCTTTGATCCTTGATGCATATCACCCTGATCACTTTCACTTATGCTATGAAATCTATTCTTTGTGTCCAAACTCATCTTCACCTGAGTGGGAGAGTTTCATCTTCTCCATAATACTATTTAAGTTCTGTCCCTTCTGGATTTATTGTGGTCCCAGATTCTTATCATGTATCATACTAAGACAGAACATTCATCAACCATTGTTAATTCCAGTTATTTCCAAATTGATATTTTTATTCTAGTGTCCTGGTGAAGCTTACCTCATATCTTATTTGCTGGTCCTTGTTGCTGTAGTGCAGTGCTTTTCAAACTTTACATGACATGGATCATTTGGTAAACTGTTTTAAAATACAAATTCCCAGGCCTCACTCTAAGGAATTCTGATATGTAAAATCTGTGTTGAAGCTTCCAAATTTGCATTTCTAGTAAATTCCTGGGTCATGATGCTGATGTTGATAGTCTTAGAATCATACTTTGAATAGCACTACTGTAATAGTTTGTCAACGTTTGTTAAAATCTGGTGGAAGGTGGCTGTTTGAGGTTGTGAAAACACTACAATTGCTTTAACTTTTCTTAGATCTGGTAATCATGATCTAAGCTACTTCCCTATTTTCACTGTTGAAGCCATCAGACTCCTTCTACCACCCATGAAGGCTTATCTGCTTAAAAACTCTCTTCTCTAACAAATATGCCTGTTTATGTTTTCTTTTATGAATATTTAAAAGAATAGTTTTATTCTGATCATGTATCATTGACTGCAGCCAATTTGTTTTACATTAGGAGAAGATGTGCACTTTAGTGGTTAAATACATAACATTTCATGAGCTGTAGCATGCAGTTTGGCCCTGAGCCTCACATATATTAACTGTAAATTCAGTTTATTCATTAGTAAAATTAGAAATATAATAATAGCCTCATTATTAATATCTATCTTATAGCAATGTTGTATTGATTGGTTAAATGAAAGAATTTGGAAAAAACAGTATTTTCCTATGCAGAGTGCAGAAAATTACTAAACTGGTACTATATTTTATGCTTATTTTTTCTCAAAGCATTTAAACCTGACATAAATTACTGTTCAATAAAAGCTTAAAATTACAAGACTTAATTGTGTCATAATAGTTATAAACACAGTTTTGTTTAAAATTTGTAATAAGTCTTGATTTAGTCAGGCTGCTCCAGAGGAACAAACAGAACCAACATAATTTGTGTGTGTGTGTGTGTGTATATATATATAACAAATAGAATACATGTAGCATATAGAATATATATGTACAGTATATAGGATATATATGTGTTTATATATAAAAATATTTATTCTAAGGTATTGGCTCAGGCAACTGTGTGTGGCAGGATGGCAAGTAAGAAATTCCTAAAGTAGGCAAGAAGGCTGGAAACTCGGCAGGAGTTGATGCTACATACTTAAGGCAGAATTTCTTCTCTGGGAAACTTCAGTGTTTCCTCTTAAGGCCTTCAAGTGATTGGTTGAAGCCCTCCCTCCTTATGGAGGATAACTTACTTATTTAAAGTCAACTGATTTTAGATGCTAACCACATCTACAAAATATCTTCACAGCAAAGCCAAATTAGTGTTTGATTAAACAACTAGATGTTACAGCCTAGTCAACTGACACATAAAACTAGCCATTATAACTCCTTTATATCTACAGGACAAAAATCAAATTCTCTCTTTGCATTTAAGGATCTCCATGATCCAACTCCATTTCTCTCTTCTAATTTCTCCCTCCTCAGCTGTGAGACTCCTTTTCCAAGTTCCATCATTTCCAATTATTCATCTCCATGGGAAGTACTTTCCCTTTTTTGTCTTATAGTCATTGTAACTTTCCTGCATCCCTCTGTTATAATCCTCTGTACATGTAATAATTTTTCTCTATTTGTTTAGAGCTCCTTGATTGTGGGAACTATGCTTTCTTTTTATGTCTATCCCCTACAGAGACTTTTCACTGTGGCACTCAAAAGACATTTGTTGAATTTATTATCTCCCAGTAAAAAAGTTTCAAAGAATGGCTTTATCAATGATGTGAAACTTAATTCACTTCATTTGAAGGAACATTTTAAAAGTGTAACCCACTGGCAAATTGCCCATTCCCTGTTTTATAATGATATAATTTACAAAAATATAATATTTAATAAATAAGACATTTAATATTTTGGCAATATATTGTGTGGATAAAATACTAGGTGGACATAATTTTAATGACAATATTATGAGTTGAGTTTTAATGAAATTATATATTTTCTCACTATCCATTCAGAAAAAAAGGAGCAGTTATTCATTTTCAAATTCAAGGGGCAAGGTATAAAACAGCAGGAACTCAGGCAATTCAGCAATCCATCTATCTTGAGAGGAATAAAACATTATCCCACTCTGTACTGGCTGGCACAGCTCTTCACCAACAATCCCCCATTTAGGTATAAAAACAAACTGGCCTTTGTGTTTTGTTTATGCTGTCACCAGGACATTACTCTCAAAGCACTTCAGCAATACAAAAATAATGTTGATGTCTCTTACAGGAATAGCTAAAAAATATTCATGAAAAGTGCTGCTCGAAGAACGTATTTATCTCAGGTGGTTTCTTCATTGTGCAAGGACAACGATATTACACTAAACTCTTTATTTTGTCAAGGTCCTGAATATTTTTTCATTTTACATACTTCTAGGTAAAATTCTGAATTGTGGAACATTTATTAGATATGTATAAGAGAAGTGATATAAATTTACCGACATGAACTTCCTCTAATATGATAATTGAATCAATATCCTAGTTTCAAAAGAAACAAATCAATGCCCATATGTACTTTAACTGGCTTGCTAGGGAAAATGGTCCAGCTTTGGTCACAAAGAGCATTCATAAGTGGAACACTGGGAATTCCAGACCATAGAAGAGAATTTAAGATGTATTGAGGGGTAATAGAGATGAGCATTAATGCTGCGTGTACTTATTGCTAGATCAAGGTGATAAACCAGGAGTAATACAGTGACATGGCTTAAGCAAAATCAAAGATAAACTGATGACATTTTAAAAGTGATCACCTTTTCATTGGTTAAAATGTAAAAAGGAACCAGTTGATAAACTACATACATATCATGTGTATCAACGTGTGTAATAATTCTAAATTTGTCAAATACACCACTTAAAAGAGTAGAAAATTATTAGTTCTAACTGCAGTAAGTAATAAGAATTGCTGTAACAACATAAAATAAAGATTTGAGGAAAGTGCTCCTTCCTAACCTCAGCCATAGACTAGTGGTAAGCCTCTTTTATAAGCTGTGTCTGAAAGGAAAAGGCAGGGTTCAATCCTGTGGTGACAAACCTCAGCTGGCTGAGAATAAAGGTCCAGCCCTTAACTGCTGCAAAGGATCCTCCCCCAAGTTTGGGTTAGGGTCGTGGTTCCTTGGGAAATAGGCAGAACTGATTTCCTAGGATCTTTTAACATAGAAGAAATTTTAAAAGAAGGTAAAGAAAGAGAGTTGGAGATAAGAATTTATGGAGAAATAGGAGACTCACATTGCTCCCCTGCCTCTGTTGGATGTTGGTAGACAGAGGTAGACAGAAAGCCCTCCCTTGAGATTTGGATGTGATTTTGAATGTGGGGTGCTGGCTCTCCTTCCTGCTTGCAAGTTACTGAGCGGCAGAATCCCAGATATTTCCAGTACTGTCAGAGCCTGGGAACTGGACAGCTGGGAGATGGCCAAAAGGCACAGACAGGGAGAAGAGAGTAATGCCCACTTTAGTTTCCTGTGGGACTCTGCGATGCATGGCAAGAACTGTAAGTTTCTTATTAGTTAGGTAGTCTACGACCACAGTTGGAAGCTGTAACTTAGGGAACAGTCTTGTAAGAGGTATCCTGGTAGAATGAAGTGATACTATCACAGATGTAGGGATGATTCTCTGAGATAAGAGGGGAATGTGGTTTCCTATC
Organism: Mesoplodon bidens; assembly: GCF_964165515.1. Taxonomy (NCBI): domain Eukaryota; kingdom Metazoa; phylum Chordata; class Mammalia; order Artiodactyla; family Ziphiidae; genus Mesoplodon; species Mesoplodon bidens. The sequence continues at coordinate 55,175,955 of NC_138167.1, forward strand.
CATAAGACTGTCCATCTCAGAAGCGGCAGGGGGAACTCACTGACTCCTAAACATCATCTGTGTTACCCTTTAGAGGCAGCTAAGGGTATCAGCTGGATAGGACAATCTTCAAAGACGAACCGAACGCAGGCCTTAACAGCAGGACTCATACATATTTGTAAGAGTCTCTCATGTACTAAAATTTGCTGCTGGAAAGAATCTCAGAAACATGGTGAGAAAAGTGCCACCCTTCTTCTGATTTATAAACACAATGTATTTTGACATGAGTTATATCAGCAGCTAGTATGCTTTGTTGGTACGTATACTTGAGGTCCTTCTAAAAAAGTATAATTATTTATTTCATATGAATTGGTGTCAATCCCTTACCACCCCATATTTATAGAATTATATTTTCAAGTATAAAACAAAAATCTTTATATTTATGTTTGTAATATTTTATCTTGGTTTGAGCTCTGTGTTATAATTGCTGCAATAAATTGAATATTGATTCTGTTTTCCAAAGTATTAGCTACTGGGCTATATAATGGCAAGTTGTTGTTATATTTAACTTTCCCATGTTTGCACTGTACTCTATAGAATATGATTTAGGCTATCATTTTCATTATATAAACCTAGAACTATAGCTCTGACACCAAACTTAACAAGCAAAGCACAGAAGGGAGAAAATATAGAAGTGATTGTAAGTGCTAAAAAATAAATAAATAAAATCCTAGAAAATCAAATTAATTAAAAGAATACTTTTTGGGTGGAAGGACAGTTTGATGAATTATTATAACACTTTAGTAAAGATAGATTCAATGTGGACCGTGGAAAGGGGAGAAAAATTAAGCTGAGTGAGAGAGGGGCAGGCAGCCACTAGACTTCAATAGATGAAGTGAGTACTATTAACACTAGCCCAGGGCAGCACCCAAGTGTGGACTTCAGTAAAATGAATAATAGATTTGTACAAGTCATGGGTCTATGGAGGTATTTCCAGATTAAATGGATCAAGGAAGGTTAAAGTAGCAAATATTAACGATGTAAATCTAAGATGTAAGAATCTTCCAAATGTTCATATACATGAATATAAGAACATTGCAAGGATGTTAAAAATAAAATTATCTTTAAGTGAAACATTAGAAAAAAAACTTATGTAACGAAGAGAAGTGGCCAAATTATACGTTATAATATTTAAAAATGGTTTTGAAAAATTTGTGACATGAAAATTTCAAAATTCAACACACTATAAGATGAACTAAAAAAATAGAATGTTAAAATTTACGTATCTGTGACTTCAAAATATCTCAAGATATTAACAAAAGTTTATATTTGAGATGTGAGATTATGAGTTATTTCACTTATTCTCCATTTTTTTTCAAAATAAGTGTGCATTTTTTAAATTAAAGGGCTCCTATTATAGAGCACTTACACAGTTATTTCCTCTAATCATCATAATAATTTTTTTATTGTTACCCTTTGTGCCACAGGAGGCATATTGAATGGCTTGCCTATACTCTTACAGGTGTCAGCAGAGACTTAGAATTCAAATTTAAGTTCCTTTCAGTTCCTTTCACTGCAACACATACAAATGTATTCTTGCTTCACCATTTATGAGAAGGAATGAAACCCATCATTTCAAGGGCTTGTGAAAATTTCTAAGCAATTTAAGTGTTATCGACTGATAGGTGATTCAGTAATCAAAATGCAAATATATATGTTAGAATTTCATATCCTTTCCATGCCAAGCTTCTGCTCAGAATAATAATTTAGTATGATAGCAGAAAGTCATACAAGGAAATTTTAAAAGCAGATTATATTATCTACATATGGAAAAATAAACTTCAAAGTAATAACTAAATCAATAATTACATAGCAATTAATATTTTTCTGTAAGGTATTATGCTGAGGCTTAAAAAATGTACAAGACAGAACTCTCTTCCCTTATCGGTTTTATAATCTCACTTATGAAATATTTGTGAATAATCAAAATAACAGTAAAGATTTAAACTAAAAATTAAGAATATAAGACAAAGGAGAAAATTAGAATCTATTAAGTGTCTACTAAATAGTGGGAACTGATAGGCATTTGCTATGTATCATCTCATTTACTCTCTCAGCAACAGGATGTACAATGTAACTGATGAGGCAGAACCTAAGAGGAAGAGAAGAAGCTTCTCTAGTGAAGTCAGTGAGTCATCTAGAGAGAATCTCTTTTTAAAGAGTCATGTAATTTGTCCTTAGTAACCTAGTAGGTACCTATCTTCCTGGGGAAAGATTATTTAGAACCTTTTCTATCATTTAGAACCTTTGATGACCTGCTAAATTATGGCTCACCTCCCACAAGAGCGGGTCACTGAGTAAGTTTTCCAAGAGGTTACTTGGGGTTGGAGAATATCCTTTTGTGATTTAGTGTTATTGAAACCTCCTTAAAGGATTTCTGTTTCTGACTGAGGTTGTCAGCAGGAAAGGATATCAGGAGCCTCAACAAGGTCACCCTGTGGCAAGAGAGCGCAAGGCCATTGACCCAAGCTCAGAACCATGGTTTAGAGATTCCTGGTGAAAGGTTGAGGCTGGCAGCCTTTCCTGTCCTGGTCAATATATGATGGTGGGAATTGCAGGAATGATAGCTGATGACAGATAGAATTATTAAGTCCACAGTGTGCAGGGATCAGTTCAGATAGGATATCCCTGTAGCAGTGCAAAATCACCAGGTGGAATCTGCTGGGGGACCAGTTTTCCATAGCAACTCCATGTATGCTGACAGAAAGCAATGGATAGACTCCTCTGTTTTCTTTCTGCTTGGGATTTGGAAGCAGAGCAGACTACATTAGATAGAGTGATCCTCTGGGAATCTTCAGCAATGGGAGTGAGGGCAGCAAGGACCTCAAGAGGGAGGCATTGGACTTCCTGCTAATATGGGCATGCTAAGTTTCAAGTTATGTGAAAAAAAAATAAAAGAGATGTGACTGCATTTGAATTCCAGTTGCTTTTATTTATTTTTTATCATGAGAAGAAGGTTCAAAAATGATACATAGCTTGCCTAAGCAGCCACAGTTAGTAATTTGCAAAACTAGAATTCAAACCAATTCTGTTTGACACTAATCTTCTATCCTCTACAAAAGGGATGTCATAAGACATTATATATTTTCCAGATAAAATTATACCTCTAGCAAAATTTAGTAAATTATTATTCACTAGTAATTAGTAAAATGTTTTCTTAAGCTCCAGATGAATGCTGTTGTGCAATTCTGGGAGAAAATAAAGCTTATGTTTGCTTTATGAAAAGTTCACAGTCATTTTATTTTATTCTTCATTGAATCTCAGGCACTAAATCCCCTGTGTTTTCCTGGATTTTCTTTTATTGAAGAAAACAATTATTGTTTTGATGAAATGGAATAAAAACTCATGCAGTTTTCTTACATTAGTCATGTTCAAAAAATAAAGCCACAGCTTTTAATATATATTCAATAATTCATTCTAATATAATTAATGAGAATCGTTATTAAGCATCTAAAATAATTCAGTTGTGTAACAGAAATAACAAGGCGAGTCTGCCAAAATTCATTATAATAAATAGTATTTAATGACACTGAAAGATACACTAGGGCTATAGTGTTTTTCCCATTGTTCTCAAAAGTACCAAGTACAAGAGTGAGCACATATTTGGTGTTAAACAAACTACTTTTGATTGATGATAGCTGCTAAGTCCTGAGTAAACTGTAGCATTTAGGAGGGTGCATGGAGTTGTTGAAAATCATGTAAAAGTTATAAAGATATCAAGGTTTATGACCGGCAAGCAAATGAGAGGAGTTACCTTATAAATAAAAAAGGTGTGACTTTATGCTTACAACCTCTAATTCATGAAAGATTGATATAAGTAGATAACTTGACAGGGATAAATTTTTTTTTATATCCCCAATACCTAGAATAGAAACTGCATTCTAGTGAGCATCACAGGGAGCTGATAATGAATATTTGTTGAATAAATCGATAGTTATATGTGTTATACTTTTATTTATGCTCATATTTGTTAGGTATTAGAAATACTACAAAATATTTAAAGGTTGAGTGAAGAAATACAAATAAGCCTTCACAATAACACCCATAACTGGAAGAAGACAGTAGCATGAGGTACGGGCTGCTCACAGAAAAATGGAATTCTCTGGTAGATCCCATATCCTGGTAACTCTGGCTTCCATTTTAGCTACTTAGAAGTTGCCCATTAATCTAATCACCTTCCATTTAACAGGGCTGTCTTATTTCTCTAGCTGCTTCCAGTTCTTCTTTTAGTGTTGGCATTCTGCAATTTCATTTTTATGTGTTTACATGCAAACTTTCTTATAATTTATCCTGTTTCAGGTTCCTTAGGCTTCCAAGATCTGAAGATTAAGTATTTTTCAACAATTCTCTGCTGTTACTTCTTTAAGTATTTCTTCCTCTTCCTTATTTCTATTTTCTGATTTTAGAACACTAATTACGTTTTACATCTTTTCATTCTGTTCATCCTCTGTTCCATGATGCATAGTCTCTCTGGTAATTTGCATTTTTTTCTTTCTGTGGTGTTTCTCTCTTTGATAATTATTTCTTTGGATCACAAATTTAGCTGGGTCAATTCTATTAAACTGCCTTTTAAGTGTATAATTTCAATTATAATATGTTTCATTTCTATTATTCTTTTCCAAAGCCACTTCTCATTTTTACATTGTCTGGTTCCTTGCTCATATTTTCAGACATTTTTTTCTTTAAATATATTTTTTGGTAGTTAGAATAATGGTCCTCCTTCCACTCCCAGGATGCCCATGACCTAATCCTCAGAAACCTGCAAATATCTTACCTTACCTGGGATAAGGGGCTTTGCAGTTGTGATCAAGGTAGTGTCCTTGAAATGGTGAGATTATCCTGGATTACCTGGATGGTCCCAATCCAATCACATGAGCTCTTAAGAGCAGAATAAGAAGGCAGAAGAATGGGTCAAGAGATGCAATGTGAAAAGGACTTAGCCCAGTGTTGCTGGCTCTAGAAAGTAAGGAAGAGGCTATAAACGAAGAAAGGCAGCAGCCTCTGGAAGCTGGGAACAACCTTCAGTTTATAGTCAGCGTGAAAATGGGGACACCAGTCCTACATCCACAAGGAATTGAACTCAATCAGTAATTTGAATGGGCAGAAAACTGATTCTGCCTTACAGCTTCCAGAAAGGAACATATCTGCCACCCTTAATTTCAGTCCAATGAGAACTGTACTGAACTTCTGTTCTATAGAACTATAAAATAATTAACTTACGCTGTTTTAAGCCACTGTTTGTAATAATTTTTTTAGCAGCAATAGAAAATTAATATAGATTTTAGTACTAGAATTGAGGTGTTTCTGTAACAAATATCTAAAAATGTGAAATTGATTTTGGCATCAGGCAGTGGGTACAGGCTGGAAGAATTTTATGAAGTATGGAAGAAAAAGCCTAGTTTTCTTTGAATAGAGTGTTAGCAGAAATATGGACATTAAAGAATGCTCATGAGGGCTGAGAAGGAAGTAAAGAGCATTACAGAGAAGTCCTAAATTGTCTCATAGAAAATATAAATGGTCATGAACAAACTATTAATAGAAACATGGATTTTAATAATGCTGCTGGTGAGGGCTCAGAAAGAAATGAGAATATGTTATTGGAAACCAGAGGAAAAGAGATTTTTGTTACATAGAAATCTTAGCAGGCTTGTGTCATGCAGTTATATGGAAAACAGAACTTGTAAGCAATAAACTTGGATATTTAACTGAGGAGATTTCCAAGTAAAGTGTTGAATGTGCAGACTGATTTCTTCTTTTTCCTTAGAGTAAATGCAAGAGGAAAGAGATAAACTGATAGAGGAACTGTTAAACAAAAAGGAATCAGGACTTGATGATTTTGGAAATTCTCAGCCTTCCCATATGGCAAAATATTAAAATTAAGATATTCATTTAAATTTAAATTTATTTAAAAATTAAGAGATTATTTTTCTGAGCTATTTCAGAAAGACCGAAAGATCAGAGTAATCAGTAACATAAAAGACTCTTTGAAAAAATTAAGGAAATTATCATAAATCCCATCAGTCATCTCATCAGAAGCCAAAAGTAGAGATTTTCTTGTAAAGATCTGTGCATGAGCCTCTTTGTCTAATGGATTGAATCCTTGTGACATCTATGGAAAATCCACAGAGCTCTTGAGAATCTTATACAAGCAGAGACACTACCAACTTGGACTGAAGAGGTCAGAGAGAGTTGATGTGAGAAAGTCTCAACCTGCCTTTGCTGGCTTTGAAAGTAAAAAAGGGGCCCAAAGTCAAGTCATGTGGCAGCATCTGGAACCTGGGAGAAACCCTCAACCTAAAGCCAACAACAAAACAAGGAGCTCAGTCCTATACCCACAAAGAACTGACTTGTGCCAACAACCCAAATTAACAAGAAATTAATTCAATTCTCCCTAGAGCCTCCAGAATGAATTGCATCCTGCCTATACTTTGATTTTCATCTGGTGACACTTGTACAATGTGTTGTTTTATGACACTAAGTGTGTGGTAATTTGTCATAGAAAATAAAAATAACAATAGAAAATTAATTTCTCTTTTAATTTTAGAATATTCAACATACTTCTTTTCTGAATCTGATCATTCCAATACAAAGTATCTTTGTAAGACTATGTCTTCTGTCATGTTTTTTTCCAGCCTTCTCTCAAGTCTAATTTATTCTTTATAATTTTTAAATTGGTAACTAATTATTTTAGAAATTTATCTTGGGAACATTCAATTTGGATTCACAAAGCAAGTGATTTATTTTGCTTCTACTCACTGACTGTGAATCTGGAACCACTCTAAATTACTAGATAAAGTTCATTGATCACACAGGTAAATTCTGCAACCAAATCTCAGTGAAAACCATCTAATAATTCTGAGTTCTAAGGACAAATCTGTGTCCCTCCACCCAGTGCAAGATCTAGATAGGCATGTTTCTTTGATGTACCTTCTTGGTGGTAGGTTTATTTTGTATAGACCCTTATTCTTAGAGTGTTGTCCTTAAGGGTTCTGATTCTCTGAGAGAGACACTTCTATCAGACCACAACTAGAGTTATCCCTTTGCTTCATCTTCTGTCCCAGTGTTGCCCTTACTTACCTCTTGGGTTGCTTTTTTCACTTTGTTTTTGTCCCCTTTGGATTCTTTGCTTTCTTACCCTTTCAGAAAAGCATTTAAAAAGAAGTATTTTATAGTCATATTTTTAGAGTTTTTCATTTAACAGCTGCCAGAAAAGGAACGCTCTATAAATTATTTTTAATCCTACTTAAATTTATTTTTTAAAAATTGAAGTAATACAGTTTTTTGCCTGTACAAGGGTTTTATTACCTTAAGTAAAACTGTTACCAAAGTGATAGTTTTTTCATTCAACTTCTTGATGCATTTAACAAGTACAGGGCTTCCCTGGTGGCACAGTGGTTAAGAACCCACCTGCCAATGCAGGGGACACAGGTTCGAGCCCTGGTTCAGGAAGATCTCACATGCTGTGGAGCAACTAAGCCCACGTGCCACAACTACTGAGCCTGCCTGCTACAACTACTGAAGCCCGCATGCCTAGAGTCCGTGCTCCACAACAAGAGAAGCCACCACAATGAGAAGCCCATGCACTGCAAAGAAGAGCAACCCCCGCTCACCGCAGCTAGAGAGAAAGCCCGTGCACAGCAGCAAAGACCCAACACAGCCAAAAATAAATAAATAAATAAAATTAAAAATTAAGAATAAAACCAGAAACAAGTACAGTTCCTGATGGTACTAATGTGTCAAGAAAAATAAGTAGCAGACTACAGGCAATATGTTTCACATTTTAAATCTCTACTTTCTAAAAATGTATTGATAGTACTATATAAAGACTCTCCTCCAGACTCCAAATATAGAAGAAAAAAAAAAAAAAAACACATAGTCTTTGAGAATCAAACTCTAAGAAAGTCAATTAGTCTTTGTACTGCCTTTATATTTTAAATAAACATAATTAAGCTCAAATCTTTAGATTTAGAAAGTATATTTACTTTTTGGTTTGTAAATTAAAGATCTACATTTCCTTGATGATATTTACGACCAGTCTTGAGCCACTCAATCATAAATAATCTAATCCTTTGTCCTTCCATAACAAGGGATTACGTTATGATGTAATAATTTGTTTATATATTTGTTTTTGTTTTTTTTAAATAGACTGTGGGCATCTTGAAAAGAGAAGACATGTATATTAAAAGTATTGTAATGGGCCTAGAATTTAGCACTGAATGTAGGTACTGAATAAATATTTGATGAATTTAATCTATGAATAGGTTTAGTACAATGTAAGAAGTTTATAATTCTGTATACATTTTATTTTAACCTGTATTTTAAACTAATATTAGGAAAAATTTTTTAGTATTATTAGAAATATTATAGAATTGTAGGCCAGCATTAGTGAGAAACATCACTCCAAATGAAGTAATTTGTACTCTAACTAGAGATTCCCTTCTTTCTTTCTCTTCCTGTTTATCATCTAATTCACATATTTCATTGCACAATGAATGAATGAGAGCTTAGATTCTTAAATAAAAGTAATTTAAAATTGTATTTTGCCTGAAGCATTGTTAACAGGATAATGGTAATGCCCAATGAAAGAAAATCCTTAAAGTAAAAGAAGTAACATTGTCAGCATTTAAAATAAATGTTTTCCAGAGCTGACTTTTAAGTAATTTGCATTACTTACTTTTAAAAGAAATACACTATGTTGCCAAACAAAGAAATAAACAAAATCCCAAAATAATAATCCCAAACAAATAAAACCTTTGAGAATTTAGTGTTACATATAGAAGGCATACAAGTTACATCTTCTTACATATATTTTTCAAGCTTACAAACCTATATTTTGTTCTTAAAATGTTCAACTGAAAATGGTGCTTAAATATCAGCCGCATGTGCTTCTATTTTTGTACTAATCCTTCCATAGTAATCACCCCTCTAAAGTAATAAATACATTTAATGGAATTAGGACCCAGTCTTCACCCCTTTCTTCATTTAACTTTCTATGTCCTGTAAGAACTGTGAATGTGGGTCCCCTTCAATATTTCAGATGCAAAATAGAGAAACCAAACTCATTCTGCTCTCTAACAAAATAGTTTATATTCCCTTTCTATCTGTTTTAAAATATTTCTTTTTTTGCTGGGAGAATAATCTTAAAACCCTCTCTGTTCTTCCTTCCTTTATTCCTTTTTTCTAATCTATCATAAAGAGCTGTCATATTTGTTTGCCTCCAGGTCTTCAGGCCTCTATTAGAAATAGGACATCATTTCATGCCTTGACAGGACTAGATAATTTTCAAAGATTCCTTTTAATTCAATACTTTTTATCTTTTTTAACTGTTCACCCTGACCACATTGTGGATTCTTGTACCCAACACCAATGGTAATAATCCAATTTAGTCGTTTGCAGGTAGAGGACACTAGAGATGAAACTGGAACAGTCACTCAATATTATCCATCAAAGTATGTCCGTAATCTCAGTCTGCTCTGGCTATACAATTTTTATTACATTTTCCTCAAATGCTCTTCATTCCAACTTGTCACTATAGCACACTGCATATATATAGAATCTTTCACGCTTTGGTTAGTGATCGTCATAGCACAAACTGTTCCCTTCTCATTGTTTCCTCAGTAGAAAATTTGCAAAATTCGGTTTAACTCTTATCTTTTCCAGGTAGTTTACACAGTGATAGGAAACCAAAATTTGGGCGTTAGTTAGGCCTCAGCTTGTAACTATGCCACTTACCAGCTACATAACTTTAACCAGCCTCAGGTTTCTCATTGTAAAATGAGGTTAATAATAGTAATAAGCATAATACTTTTGCTTTGTAAAATTGTGAGGATTGTATGAGTTAAAGCATATACAGTGTTTAGTAGAGTGCCTGTGTTATAACATTAAGTAAATAGTATGATTATTGCTGATGGTATTACTATTATTATCATCATCATCATCATTATTTTTAATAATAATTCCATTACTCTAGCCCATATTTGATAACTCATTCCAACCTCTATTAACTCAGCATTAATTGTCCTTTACTTGTTTTATGTATTTGCACAGTGATTTACTTGTATGGCTATTGTGTGAGAGGGCACTGAGAGGACATTTAATAAGTAGTCATCAAACAATTTACCACATGTTTTGATATTTTTGAAGTTGAGAAATAACAAAAAGATAAAACAGAACCAATATCATTGAGTGTTTATCATGAACTGGAAAATTTCTCAATGCTCAGTTACTAAAAATACATTTGAATATTCTATTACACACAGTTTTGGCATATATTTTTATTCTTTAAAACTAAAATACACATACATAAATATACACATCCCCAAAGTAAACAGCTTACCTTAAGATTGTTCTGAATTTAGCTTCAGAAACCATCCAAAGCAGTTATCTACAAATCAATAATTATGAAACTACAGTCAGTTAGCTTGAAGATAAAGGTGCTTTTACTTTTAACAATGATTTTTAATATTTTCTACAAAAAGTTAGTAGCGTACTCATCATCTAAAAGTTTTTGTTTATTGCCTTGACCACTAAAGTTTCGGAATATTCATAAAATATATTTTAAAAATCAGTAAACACTTTTAAGCTAAAGGAATTTTACTTGTTTCACTATTTTCAAAGCCTATTGATAGATTATATCCCAAATACCATCTTATTAAGCATTATTGAATTGTATTAAAAATTAACATTTTAAATAAAGCTATAATAATAGGACTGCTGAACTTGATCCATTTTATGATAATGAACACTAGATTAAAATATATTATAGGAAGCATGTGTATATACCATATGCACCACACATACACCATATGTATATGTGTGAGTGTGTATTCCAAATGTATGTTTACATATTGATAGATAGAACGGTATTACACACACACACACACACACACATAACATACGTAAATTTAAGGAAAAAATCACAAGTAGACCTAAAGAATTTGGTAAAGTAAACCAAGTATTTGGGTGTAATCTAATGGATCAAATTCAACCGAATTCAAGTGTTTGGATAAACTGATATTTTGGTGATACTAACAATAACAGCAGCAAAAGTCATGTTGTGAGTTTTATAGTTTAAAGAACACTTTTTCACATTCTTGTTCAAGTCTTCAGTAACCCTCATGATCATAAATGTGTTCCCTCCCAAATACTAATAAGGTAAGCTTGGTCTGAATTAACAGAGAGGTAGTTACATAGGAAGCTTGCCCCTCAAACCCCCATTCTGAGATTAGCCTTTACATTTAAAATACAAGTTATGTCATATTCCCTCATAAACAAAACACACTTGAAATCTATGAAATCTAACTTTTCATGTGGCTGAAGCTTTTCTTTTAGATCTTGTCTCAAACATCCCTTCTTCAGAATGATGGCAGATATTAATCAAATAATGACTCAAATCAATATATAACTATATGTTATATTAAATGTGATGAAGAAGACTCATATGGTACTTTGAGTATAATGAGGATCCTGATTTAGTTTGGAGGGAATAAAATGTAAACTGAGAATGATCAGGCAAAGACAGATCAGGAAAGAGAGAGAGTGGCCAGTTTTGAAGGACTGGCAGGTGCACAGTGTTGAGGCATGAAGGAGCAAGGCACCATGGAGGAGCAAGAAGAAGCCCATAGGTCTAAAGCACAGACAGGGAGGGGTGAGTGGGGGTGCAAAAAGCTGGAGAGCTCCAGCAGGAGCATGACAGGTTATGAAGAAGATTTGTTTTTATCTTACATATTACAAGAGGCCATTGAAAGAATTTCTGCAGATGAGTGACATAATAAGGTTTCCTTGAAGAGGGTAGCTCTGAGAGGAGGAAAAAAGTGGAGGAAGAGTGAATGTAGGAACCCAGTGAAGGGTTATTGCTCTAGTTCAGGAAAGAGATGTAGTGTCTTTGACTTGAGTGTTTGCAAAAGATATTGAGAAAATGGGTTTGTTTTAATAAGTTTTGTGGGATACAGTATAATCTGTCTCTCTAACTTGATTATAAGTTCTATGAGGGCAGAGACTGTATCTTTTTACCAACCATTATATCCTCTGCCATCATATGCTTTGTACATAGTTGATACTCCAAAAAATAATTTTTTAATGAATTAATGATAGGAAAGGAAGAGAAAATTGGAAAGTATAAGGAACTATTATACTATAATAGTATAATGGTACTATTTACTGTGATAAGAATCACTAGAAAAGATCAGGTTTGCAAGTGAAGTCATAAGTTTAGATTTAAAAAGTGCAATTTTTTGGAAAAGCAATATCAATCATAAGAATATCAGCAACGTGTGTGAAGCCATGGGAGTGGATACAATATCTATGGGGAGAAAATAGATTAATAATGATAACTGAAAATTTGCAGGCTCTTACTATGTATCATGCACAGTTCTAAGGATTTTACATGTATCAATCCCATTAATCCTCAAAATAACTCCACAAAGAATATTTTATTTATTATCCCACTTTAAAGATGCAAAAACCAAGGTACAGAGAAATTATATAACTTGCCTAAATTCATACAGTTAGTAAATGGCAGAACTAGGATGTGATAGGCAGAATTCTAAGATGGCCTCAAACACTCCTAACCCCTGGTGAACGTACCTTGTACACACAATTTCCTCTGTTGTGCAGGGCAAAAGCTGTAAATGTGCTGGGATACAATTCCTACTATTTAGTTATTAATCATTTGACTTTGAGTTAAAAACAAAAGGGAGATGATGTAGGCCTAGCCTAATCAGTTCATCCCTTTAAAAGAACGTGAAATTGGAAGTGTTAGAAGGTCTAGGTATGGGGCCCCGTGGCAGAGAATCACAGGTAGCTTCTAAGAACTGACACTAAGCCCTGGCCAACAGCCATCAAGAAGATGGGGCCTTCAGTTCTACAATCACAAGAAATTAAATTCTGCCAACACTAGTGAGCTTGGAAGAAGATTCAAGCCTCTCAGATGAGTCCTCAGCCCTAGCCTCCAGCTAAATTTCAGCCTGTTGAGACCTTGAGCAGAGGACCCAGCTGAACTCCACCCAGACTTCTGTCCTGCAAAATTGTGAAATGCTAAATGAGTGTTGTCTTAAGCCACAAAGTTGTGGGAATTTGCTACACAGCAATAGAAAACTAATGCACAAGATTAAACGTAGGTAGTCGGTTTATGTAGCCTGTGTTGTTAAAGACTTAGCTGTGCTGCATAAGGTAGGAGAGTTGGGAAGTGAGAAGAGAGGCTAATGCCAGCAGAGCCCTGGAGAATGCAGACATTTAAAGAATGCACAGAGGAAAATGAACCAGCAAGGGAAACTGAAGAGAAACAAAGAAACTCAGGAAAATCCAACAGAGTATGGCATGATGGAAGACATGAAGAAGAAGGATCTGTGGAAGGAGGGACCTTGACTAGGCAAGAGTGTGGAGGCTGCAGAGAACAAGTCTGATGAGGACGGAAGCATGTTCACTGCATTCAGTAAGATAGAGGTTGTTATGGGCTTTCCTCTGGTCAACTGAAAAGTGTAGCTGGCATTTAGAGTACCCCCTTTTTTTTTAATTAAGGGGAAAAACCATGTGATTGGCTGGGGAGAAAAATCTTTTCCAGATAGACTTTCATTGCTCGATATTTTCATACAGGAGAATTATAGACCTCTTCCTCAAGAACTAGACACATTTGGTTAATTACAGCAGATTTGAAAAGTAAATCAATTAAAATGTTGTTTTGTCACAAAATTTAACTTCCAGGATTAACAATTTCTTAAGTGACAAGGCAAAATTACATCCAATTTGTATTCTAAAGAAAATTTAATCTCCTGAGGTGACTAATGAAAAACAGTAGATGGAAGAGAACAGAAAAAAGATAACTTAGTTTCCAAAGATCTGTTACTTTGATCATTTACATTGCTACTCTAAGGGAAAGCTATTCTTTTCTCCTTATGGAAAATGACAACAGATGCAGAAACCAAAATATAAGCAGACATTAAGTAAATCAATAAGGATCCACTTTGTAATAGGGTACAATTGAGAAGACAGTGTACACACAGAGATAATTAAATTTATGGCCTTTTATGCTGCTTTATTCACCTAATGATGTTGTTTTGAGTACTTTGTTCCAAAAATACTTCACTTTGGTGACTAATTTTATGGAAGGAAGAAATAACAATGGCCAACTCTCCCCTTATCCACATAAGATATTAAAAAACCAGAATTCATTCTACATGTAAGTTGTTCCTAATATGTGGGGGGGCGGGAAATTGTCTCCAATGGAACCCTTAGGAAATGAGAGGAAAGTTTACCCAGGGATCTCTGTCACATACTCAGCATAGGATTGGGGCCATGTGTAATGCTCCAGCCTGAACTGAGGTTTAAAATTTTCTATTTTGAATGATCAAGACAGATGCCCAATGAGATACAGACCCAAGTGTGAGAGTGCAGTGTTAGTGTTCCTTCTGGCGGCTTACACAAAATCTCTTCACATCTGACTTCATCCCTTTGTCTCTTCTGAGACCCTTTGTCCCAGACATGATTGTGGGTTTGCCTGTTCCTAGCACTTTACCCATCTATTCAAAGATAGCTTAATAGACCTAATACAGTCATTACTTATATTCCAAGATTATCATTCCTTTTGCTGATCACTTACATTTCAAAATCTTGAGTCTATTTTGCATTCAATTTATTTTCATGTATTTGGCTTCCACTTTAAGCTGCTTATGGATGAGACAGTTCTTGCTAACAGAAGCCACCTTACTAGTCAGCATGTGATTGCTGTCTAGTGTAAGACAAAGACTGATTCATTAATGAGTCATACATCTTCATAAAGAAAAGAGACTTCTGTCATCCTTGCATAAAATTCTTTAAAAAGAAAGTTTACCCTTTAGTGTGATTGGTCATTCCAGAAAACACATCACATCTTCTTACTCAATAAGCCCTGAACCTCTAACCAAAACAAGAGGCTTGATTAGAGTGCCTTGACCTTTCCTTAAAGTCCTTCTCTTTTCATTCATGGAATTTTGAGATGAACTTTAAAATGAGGCTTGGCTTTTTTTTCTCACAAAAGAAACTATAAAAATATGAGACAAAGACAAGTATGAGAAACAATTTCAAATTTTATTTTCTATGTTGGATATCCCAGAACCATATTGTATCAATAGTTTCCCACATTATTGACAACTAAATAAATTCTTGGCTGATGTTTCAGATCTTTCATCTCAAACATTCCAAATCCCTAATGGCCTTAAACTTTAAAGCCTAATCATTCAGATGATACTTTATCCCTTTTCCCAACAGGAATGTGGATACAGCAAGTCTACCTGTCATCTTTCCAGTATGCCTTTCTTATACAAAATGAGATAGATAACTTCTCATGGTCATCTTGTCCAACACTAACTTCTTATTATTTTCCCAAACTATAGTTTTTGTCTTAGGCTGTGTTCACTGTGTATAAATACTTCACATTGGTTTCCAATTACTTGAATAAACTGATTGTTTTGGTGAGCAGCACTCCTGGTATAATAAGAGTGCAGAACAACTCTTCCATATCCCTGTGCTGATGAGCTATAGTCCCCAAAGGAGGTAAATTTTAAGCTTTGTAGGACCACAGTCTAGAATACGATATATAATATAGACTACAATTTGGTCTGAAGCATTTTCAGGAGAAAGATACATGGTCCAAAAGATCTTAGGAATCCAGACTAAATTCGAACCTCAAATTCTTTAGATTTTCCCCAAGAACTACTGTGACTTTAGGGAGATTTATATTTCCAGATAAAATGAATCCTCATAACAATGGCAGGAGCAGGAACCAGAACTAGGTTGTTTTGAACTATGCTTGTCTATGAATATCTTTCATAATCCAGCTAATATGCACCCTGTTGTGCTTTGTATCTATATTTTGATATCAGTGGAAATGCTACTTTTTTGTAATCAATTTCTTCTTTTAAAAAGAGATTTCATTTCTCCTACCAATTTTATTTAACTTTGAGGATTTTCTATATTGGATCCCAAAGTATTTCTTAACTGCTTCACAGTTAATAATAGGAAAACTTAACTTTCATGACTTGACTCTAAAACACATTATAAAGAATGTCTTAACTGACAGCAAACTTCTTGGAGGATGTTCTTATAATTAAGGTCCATTCCCTGGCCATTGATATTTAGGAATTTGGAAAGCCTGATAAAAAATAAATATCTTAAAGTTTGCTGTATATTTCCTTGCTCCATAACTAATTATACCTTTAGGTATGTCTACACATCCAAATGACACCAGACAACTAGCTTTTAAATTATAAGTGTCTTTGGTAGAATTCTTTTAAGTTAAAGGTGGAAAATGGTGAGGACTGTTAAATTCTTATTCATTTTTAAAAATGAGAAGTAGCACACAGAAGGAATAGTTAAGTAATTCAAAACAAACTGATGGGAGTTGAGCATTAAATAGACTTTTTGAAGGGTATGCTCAAATAATTTGACATATTTTACTTAATGAACGTAATCTTTATAATAAAAAATAACTACTATTGAGAAACCATTATTTACTAAGCTTTTAACGTAGATTATTATTATTTTTTTTAATCTTGCAAATAGGAATTGTTTTCCCATGTGAAAAGTATGGTTTCAACTACTTGCTTTAATAAAAAAAATGGGTAATCATGAATTCCCTGAATTTCAATCAAAAATAGTTTCCAACAGGAAAATAACTCCATCACTGTGTCATCAAATTCATGGCTCTTCTGATTATTAAATGGATGTTTCCCTACTATCACTTTTTAATGTTAAAAGAAATGAAAACATCAGTTGTTGAAAAGCTTATTTCTTACAGGAAACATTTTCTAGGTAATGACAATAAAAATCTGGTGAAAAGAAACAGGTTGTTCTGCCTTAGGGGGTTTTTGTTTGTATTGTTTTCTTTTTTTAAAAATAGAAAACCTGAGAATTGTACATGTTTAAGGCAGCATACAGAAACTAGCTTTCCACTGTTGAGCCATAAAATATACTTTGGAAGGAAAAATAAGGCTCACCATACTCCAGATTAATACAATCTTTTTTCTTCATATGTGTAAAATTGAGCAAAATCGAAGTTCAAGTGAAGTAATATTTTTAAAGTGACCAGAAAGCAAGAGATCAGCAAATATTTTAGGAAAAGGGCCAGATAGTAAATATTCTATGCTTAGTGGACCAACAGTTCTCTGTGACAACTACTGAACTCTACCATTGTGGTGGAAAAGCAGCCTAGACAATGCATATATAAATGTGTGTCTGTGTTCCAATAAAACTTTATTTACAAAAAGAGTACATATGGCCCATGGCCTATAGTTTGCTGATCCTAAAATAAGAGAATAATAAAATATAATCATAACATGGAAATGATGAAACCAAGACATTTTCTTGTAGTGCGTTAAAAGCCGTCTCATCACTTTGTCCAAATAGCTAGCAGCAACTTTCAGGTATAAACATTAGGCTCTGGGCTACACCCTTAGTTATTGGAAAAATAGGACATCTATTCTTCTAATTCTTTTGAAATGTCCTCCATGAAATATTCTCAGAGATAAAAATTTTAATAATTTATAGTGAGCTGTTAAAACCAACAGTATTTTTCATCCCATCTTTATATTAGTGTAAGGAATTCCACAATCTGGCATCTTTTAATGATTTGTACTATTGGGGCAGTAGATTGAGAACATATGCAGGTAAACTTGAAGTTGCTATTTATTTATATCTATATCTATATCTATATATATATATATAGATATATATATATATTTTCTTATTTACCCTTGCTAAAATCTCTGAAAGAGATAGCAATATTAGTCACACTTTATAGGTCGTAAATCTGAAGTTTAAAGTGGTTAAGTATATTACCAATGTTACATAGCCGTAGGGCCAGGATTTGAACAATGTAGACCCATGCAGTGCTACCATGTATGGCTGTGTAATTTCTGCACTTGTTAGAACACTACATATAAGGGTATAGATGAGGTAGATTGGTATATTTATTATTGAAAATTTCCCGCAGGTGTCTATAGAGTTTATTTGTCTTGCAAAATCAATATTATGACTATTTTTTGATAGAAAGATGTATATTTTAGGATTGTTTTTCTAATTTACAGCAATGCACCATATGTGATAGCTCCAGTCCTGGCCTGATTCTAAAGACATTGTTCTTTCACATTATGCTGAACTTTGTGTCAGGACAGCCTCCTGGAGTGTTACAAAAAGTAAGGTCTTGAGGGAATTCTGTGTTACTAGACTGTATATGTAACAGTCCCTTCCTTGCCTTAAAGTCCTGGGAATAGTTTATAACTATGAAAACAGAGAAAGGTTTTATATAACATGAAAGAAATTTCAAGATAGAAATGACAGGACCTGGTAACTGACTGGATACAGAGAATAAAAAAGAGATAGGAATTTTAGATAATATAAACATCCTAAGATGGTTGACTAGATGTATGAATATATTATTAATTAAGATTGGGAGATAAAGTCTGGGGAAGAGGAAAGATGCCTTTTTTGAAGTTCAGTATGAGATGATGGAGAAATCAAAAAGAAAGTGGAAAATATGTACCCAAAGTTAAGACAGTGAGTAAGGATAGAGCTGGGGGTTTGGGTGTCATTTTCATAGAACTGTGAGAGCTAATGCCAAGAGAATGAGAGAATGTAGTTGGGAAGCATCTAAGATTGGGAGAAGTGGGATCTACAAGATAAGCCAAAAAAAGAAATAACACTGTAAAACTCTAATTAGAGAAGGGATATGACATGTTAAAAATAGCATCACTGAAGCAAAAAAAAAAAAAATGTGTTAATGAAAAGAGATTCTCAAGAATGTCCCTTGCTTCAGAGAGTTCCAGGAAGATGAGAACTGTGCAGAAATCATTATATCTGGCAATCCAAGAACAACTAGTGAATGCTGCACAGTCAGTCTCAATCCAATAGTAAAGTGAGGGGCCAGAACTGGGTGGGGGGTAAAGATGAAGAAATAGAATGTGCAGACTTTAAAAAAAAAATCTAAAACCTAAGAGAAGGCAGAAAAGGAGGAAAGAAGGATAAAGATTTGTTCTGTTTCATATTTGCTTTTATGAGCTGAAGCTGATTGGACATTTTTGAAGATGGAGAAGTATCTGGAGGAAAGAAGCAATTTAAGATAAAAAGTTGGAGATGAATAACTGACACTACTGTATTTCACAGAAGACCCAAGAATCCCAAGTCATCAATCAGTAGTGGCTTCAAGTGATATTCTGTCTTGCTTCTATCTTTTTTTTAAGGAGCTTTATTTAGATATTATTTGCATACCATAAAATTGACACATTTTAAGTGTACAATTCAATGGATTTTAGTATTTTTATGAGGCTTTATTTTTTGTGTCCAATATTTGACATAGCCATAAGAGGATCTCGTCTGTCTTAGAATATTGTAGATCAACCCAACATAATCATGATGATAGAAGTATAAAATAAAAGAATAATAGAGAAATGTTAGTGCTATAGGCTGCATCAACATTACAGCTCACCCTGTGGAATGAGGTAAGTGCCCTAAATAGTTGCACTTGTAGCTTTCACAATAGATATTAATAAGCCACACTTATGAATCAAATGAACTTTTGTTTTCTACCATTAAGATCTATTTAGATCTGTAACTGACCTATAAAGTAAATATGCAGTAATGTACTAACTACAGTACATTTTTGCCTTACATTGACCTCTAAGGTTTGTTTTTGTTTGTTTGCTTGTTTGTTTTTGGTCATACTTCCCAGGGCAATTTTATACCATTTCAAGTAGCCATTGTAATAATTCTTTGTTTTCAGCCTTGATCTTAGGTTGTGAAAACTTGCTGGTGCCTACAAATAACAAAATATCATGTATCTCTCTGTAGTCTTGCATTAAATTCATGGATGTAGATATTTGTACACTTTTGTTCCTGAGTGATGATTTCTAGCCTTACAGCTCTTTGCTTTACCTGGAATTGGGAGGAAAGGTTCTTCAAATGAAGTAAAATGTAAACAGTACAAAAAAGAACATGAACCATGGTTTATTCATAATACACCTACATATGTTATCCCTCATCAGGATATAAGATTTAAAGAGGACCTACAAGATGGCGGAGAGGTAAGATGTGGAGATCAGCTTCCTCCTAACAAATACATCAAAAATGCATGTGCATGTGAACAACTCCTACAGAACACCTACTGAAGGCTGGCAGAAGACCTCAGACTTCCCAAAAGGCAAGAAACTCCCCACATACCTGGATAGGGCAAAAGAAAAAACAGAGACAAAAGAATAGGGACAGGACCTGCACCAGTGGGAGGGATCTGTGAAGGAGGAAAAGTTTCCACACACTAGGAAGCCCTTTCAGTGGTGGAGACGGGAGATGGGCGGGGGTGGGGAGTTTCAGAGCCATGGAGGAGAGTGCAGTAACAGGGGTGCAGAGGGCAAAGTGGAGAGATTCCCGCACAGAGGATCAGTGCCAACCAGCACTCACCAGACTGACAGGCTTGTCAGCTCACCCACCGGGATGGGCGGGGGCTGGGAGCTGAGGCTCCAGATTTGGAGGTCAGATCCGAGGTAGAGGACTGGGGTTGGCTACGTGAACATAGCTGAAGCGAGCTACTGCACCACAGCTAACCAGGAATGAGTCTGGGAAAATGTCTGGAAATACCTAAGAGTCAAGAGACCATTGTTTCTGGGTGCACGAGGAGAGGGGATTCAGAGCACTGCCTAAATGAGTTTCAGAGATGAGTGTGAGACACAGCTATCAGCGCAGACCACAGAGATGGGTGTGAAATGCTAAGGCTGCTGCTGCAGCCACCAAGAATCCTGTGTGCAAGCACAGGTCACTATCCACCACTGCCAGGGTCCCATGATCCAGGGACAACTTCCCCAAGAGAGCACATGGCACACCTCAGGTTGCTGCAACATCATGCTGGCCTCTGCCACTGCAGGCTCGCCCTGCATTCTGTACACCTCCCTACCCCCGGTCTCACTGAGCCAGAGCCCCTTAATCAGCCATTCCTTTAATCCCCTCCTTTCTGGGTGAAGAAGAGACACCAGAGGGTGACCTAAATGCAGAGGCAGGGCCAAATCCAAAGCTGAACTCCAGGAGCTGTGCAAACAAAGAAGAGAAAGGGAGTTTTCTCCATGCAACATCAGGAGCAGTGGATTAAATCTCCACAATCAACTTGATGTACCCTGAATCTGTGGAATACCTGAATAAACAATGAGTTATCCCAAAATTGAGGCAGTGGACTTTGGGGACAACAGTAGACTTGGGGTTTGCTGTAAATGACTGACTAGTTTCTGATTTTTATATTTATCTTAGCATAGTTTTCAGTGCTTATTATCATTGGTGGGTTTCTTTATTGGTTTGGTTGTTCTCTTCTTTTTTTAATATTTTTTAAATTTTTTTCATTTTAATAATATTTTTATTTTAATAAATTTGTTTATTCTATTTTACTTTATATTATCTTTTCTTTCCTTTTATCCCTCCATTTTCTTCTAAGCCATGTGGCTGACAGGGGTTTGGTGCTCTGGCCAGGTGTCAGGCCTGAGCCTCTGAGGTGGGAGAGCCAAGTTCAGGACATTGGACCACCAGAGACCTCCAGGCCCCACGTAATATCAGTCAGTGAGAGCTCTCCAAGAGATTTCCATCTCAATGTTAAGACCCAGCTCCACTCAATGACCAGCAAACTCCAGTGCTGGACACCCCATGACAAACAACTAGCAAAACAGGAAAACAACACAACCCATTAGCAGAGAGGCTGCCTAAAAGCATAATAAGTTCACAGATACCCCAAAACACATCACTGGACGAAGTCCTGCACACCAGAAAGACAAGATTCAGCCTCATCCACCAGCACACAGGCACTAGTCCCCTCCACCAGGAAGCTTAAACAACCCACTGAAATAATGTTACCCACTGAGGGCAGACATTAAAAACAATAGGAACAACAAACGTGCAGCCTGGGAAAAGGTGACCCCAAACACAGTAAGTTAAGCAAAATGAGAAGACAGAGAAATACACACCAGATGAAGGAGCAAATTAAAAACCTACCAGACCAAAACAAATGAAGATGAAATAGGCAGTCTACCTGAAAAAGAATTCAGAGTAATGATAGTAAAGATGATCCAAAATCATGGAAATAGAATGGAGAAAATACAAGAAATGTTTCACAGGGACCTAGAAGAGCTAAAGAGCAAACAAACAATGATGAACAACACAATAAATGAAATTAAAAATTCTTTAGAAGGAATCAATAGCAGAATAACTGAGGCAGAAGAAAGGATAAATGACCTGGAAGATAAAATAGTGGAAATAACTGTTTCAGAGCAGAATAAAGAAAAAAGAATGAAAAGAATTGAGGACAGTCTCAGAGACCTCTAGGACAATATTAACTGCACCAACATTTGAATTATAGCAATCCCAGAGGAAGAAGACAAAAAAGAAAGGGACTGAGAAAATATTTGAAGAGATTATAGTTGAAAATTTCCCTAATATGGGAAAGGAAATAGTCAAGTCCAGGAAGCACAGAGAGTCTCATACAGGATAAACCCAAGGAGAAACATGCCAAAATGCATACTAATCAAACTATCAAATACAAAGAAAACATATTAAAAGCAGCAAGGGAAAAGCAACAAATAACATACAAGGGAATCCCCATAAGGTTAACTGCAGATCTTTCAGCAGAAACTCTGCAAGCCAGAAAGGAGTGGCAGGACATATTTAAAGTGATGAAAGGGAAAAACCTACAACCAAGATTACTGTACCTAGCAAGGATCTCATTTAGATTTGATTTAGAAATTAAAACCTTTACAGACAAGCAAAAGCTAAGAGAATCAGCACCACCAACCAGCTTTACAACAAATGCTAAAGGAACTTCTCTAGGCAAGAAACACAAGAGAAGAAAAAGATCTACAATAACAAACACAAAACAATTTAAAAAATGGTAATAGGAACATACATATGGATATTTACCTTAAATGTAAATGGATTATATGCTCCAACCAAAGGTCATAGACTGGCTGAATGGATACAAAAACAAGATCCATATATATGCTCTCTACAAGAGACCCACTTCAGACCAAGGGACATATACAAACTGAAAGTGAGGGAATGGAAAAAGATATTCCATGCAAATGGAAATCAAAAGAAAGCTGGAGTAGCAATTCTCATATCAGACAAAATAGACTTCAAAACAAAGACTATTACAACAGACAAAGAAGGACACTACATAATGATCAAGGGATCAATCCAAGAAGATGGTATAACAATTGTAAATATTTATGCACCCAACATAGGAGCACCTCAATACATAAGGGAAAGGTTAACAGCCGTAAAAGAGGAAATTGACAATAACACAATAATGGTAGGGGACTTTAATACCCCACTTTCATCAATGGACAGATAATCCATAAGGAAAATATATAAGGAAACACAAGATTTAAATGACACATTAAACAAGATGGACTTAATTGATATTTATCGGACATTCGATCCAAAAACAACAGAATATACTTACTTCTCAGGTGCTCATAGAACATTCTCCAGGATCGATCATACCTTGGGTTACAAGTCAAGCTTTGGTAAATTTAAGAAAATTAAAATCATATCAAGTGTCTTTTCCATCTGCAACACTATGAGACTAGATATCAATTACAGGAAAAAAACTGTAAAAAATACAAACACATGGAAGCTAAACAATACACTACTAAATAACCAAGAGATCACTAAAGAAATGAAAGAGGAAATCAAAAAATACCTAGAAGCAAATGACAATGAAAACACTATGACCCAAAACCTATGGGATGCAGCAAAAGCACTTCTAAGATGGAAGTTTATAGCAATACAATCCCACTAAAAGAAACAAGAAAAATCTCAAATAAACTATATAACCTTACAGCTAAAGCAATTAGATATAGAACATCAAAAAAAAAAGAAGATTAGGGGCTTCCCTGGTGGCGCAGTGGTTGAGAGTCTGACTGCTGATGCAGGAGACACGGGTTCGTGCCCCGGTCTGGGAGGATCCCACATGCCGCGGAGTGGTTAGACATGTGAGACATGGCCACTGAGCCTGCACGACCAGAGCCTGTGCTCCACAGTGGGAGAGGCCACAACAGTGAGAGGCTCATGTACCACAAAAAAAAAAAAAAAAGAAGATGAAGAAAAATACCCTATAGTTAGAAAAAAGGAAAGAAACCATAAAAATCAGATCAGAAATAAATGAAAAAGAAATGAAGGAACCAATAGCAAAGATCAATAAAACTAAAAGCTGGCTCTTTGAGAAGTTAAACAAAATTGAGAATTGTTTAACTTTGAGAAGTTAAACCAATAGCCGGACTCATCAAAAAAAAAGGGAAAAGACTCAAATCACCAGAATTAGAAATTAGAAAGATGTAACAACTGACCCTGCAGAAATACAAAGGATCATGAGAGATTACTACACGCAACTATATGTCAATAAAATGGACAACCTGGAAGAAATGGATAAATTCCTAGCAAAGTGCAACCTTCTGAGACTGAACCTAGAAGAAATAGAAAATATAAACAGACCAATCACAAGCACTGAAATTGAAACTGAGATTAAAAATCTTCCAACAAACAAAAGCTCAGGACCAGTAGGCTTCACAGGATAATTCTATCAAATTTTAGAGAAGAGCTACCACCTATCCTTCTCCAAATCTTCCAAAATATAGCAGAGAAAGGAACACTCCCAAACTCATTCTACAAGGTCATGATCACCCTGATACCAAAACCAGACAAAGATGTCACAAAAAGAGAAAACTACAGGCCAATATCACTGATGAACATAGGTACAAAAATCCTCAACAAAATACTAGCAAACAGAATCCAACAGCACATTAAAAGGATCATACACCATGGACAAGTGGAGTTTATCCCAGAATGCAAGGATTTTTCAATATAGTCAAATCAATCAATATGATATACCATATTAACAAATTGAAGGTTAAAAACCATATGATCATCTCAATAGATGTGAAAAAAGCTTTCAACAAAATTCAACAGCAATTTAGGATAAAAACCCTCCAGAAAGTAGGCATAGCGGGAACTTACCTCATCATAATAAAGGTCATATATGACAAACCCACAGGCAACATTGTTCTCAACAGTGAAAAACTGAAACAATTTCCTGTAACATCAGGAACAAGACAAGGTTGCCCACTCTCACTGTTATTATTCAACATAGTTTTGGAAGTTTGAGCCACAGCAATCAGAGAAGAAAACGAAATAAAATGAATCCAAATTGGAAAAGAAGAAGTAAAGCTGTCACTATTTGCAGATGACCTGATACTATACATAGAGAATCCTAAAGATGCTACCAGAAAACTACTAGAGCTAATCAACGAATTTGGTAAAGTAGCAGGATACATAATTAATGCATAGAAATCTCTTGCATTCCTATACAATAATGATGAAAAATCTGAAAGTGAAATTAAGGAAACACTCCCATTTACCACTGCAACAAAAAGAAGAAAATACCTAGGAATAAATCTACCTAAGGAGACAAAAGACCTGTATGCACTAAAGTATAAGACACTGATGAAAGAGATCAAAGATGATACAAGCAGATGGAGAGATATACCATGTTCTTGGATTGGAAGAATCAACAGTGTGAAAATGACTCTACTACCCAAAGCAATCTACAGATTCAATGCAATTCCTATCAAACTACCAAGGGCATTTTTCACAGAACAAGAATAAAAATTTCACAATTTCTATGGAAACACAAAGGAGCCCGAACAGAAAAAGAAATCTTGAAAAAGAAAAACAGAGCTGGAGGAATCAGGCTCCCTGACTTCAGACTATACTACAAAGCTACAGTAATCAAGACAGTATGGTACTGGCACAGAAACAGAAACATAGATCAAAGTAACAGGATAGAAAGCCCAGAGATAAACCCACACACATATGGTCACCTTATCTTTGATAAAGGAGGCAAGAATATACAGTGGAGAAAAGACAACCTCTTCAACAAGTGGTGCTGGGAAAACTGGACAGCTACACATAAAATAATGAAATTAGAACACTTCCTGACACCATACACAAAAATAAACTCAAAATGGATTAAAGACCTAAATGTAACACCAGACACCATAAAACTCTAAGAGGAAAACATAGGCAGAACACTCCATGACATAAATCACAGCAAGATTCTTTCTGACCCACCTCCTAGAGAAATGGAAATAAAAACAAAAATAAACAAATGGGACTTAGTGAAACTTAAAAGCTTTTGCACAGCAAAGGAAACAATAAACAAGGCAAAAAGAAAACCCCCAGAATGGGAGAAAATATTTGCAAATGAAGCAATGGACAAAGGATTAATCTGCAAAATATAAAAACAGCTCATGAAGCTCAATATCAAAAAACAAAGAACCCAGTCCAAAAATGGTCAGAGGACCTAAATAGACATTTCTCCAAAGAAGATATACAGATTGCTGACAAACACATGAGAGGATGCTCAACATCAGTAATCATTAGAGAAATGCAAGTCAAAACTACAATGAGGTATCACCTCACACCAGTCAGAATGGCCATCACCAAAAAATCTGCAAACAATAAATGGTGGAGAGGGTGTGGAGAAAAGGGAACCTTCTTGCCCTGTTAGTGGGAATGTAAATTGATACAGACACTATGGAGAACAGTATAGATGTTCCTTAAGAAACTAAAAATAGAACTACCATATGATCCAGCAATCCCACTACTGGGCATATACCCTGAGAAAACCATAATTCAAAAAGACACATGTACCATAATGTTCATTGCAGCACTAGTTACAATAGCCAGGACATAGAAGCAACCTAAGTGTCTATCGACAGATGAATGGATAAAGATGATGAGGCACATATATACAATGGACTATTACTCAGCCATGAAAATAAACAAAATTGAGTTATTTGTAGTGAGGTGTGTGGACCTAGAGTCTATCATTCTGAGTGAAGTAAGTCAGAAAGATAAAAATAAATACTGTATGCTAACACATATATATGGAATCTAAAAAGAAAAAAAAAAGAAAAAGGTCATGAAGAACCTAGGGGCAAGACAGGAATAAAGATGTAGATGTGCTAGAGAATGAACTTGAGGACACAGGGAGGGGGAAGGGTAAGCTGGGAAAAAGTGAGAGAGTGTTAGTGTATATATGGACATGTATACACTACCAAATGTAAAATAGATAGCTAGTGGGAAGCAGTCTATAGCACAGGGAGATCATCTCAGTGCTTTGTGACCAGCTAGAAGGGTGGGATAGGGAGTGTGGGAGGGAGGAAGATGCAAGGTGGAAGAGATAGGGAGATATATGTTTATGTAGAACCGATTCACTTTGTTATAAAGCAGAAACTAACACACCATTGTAAAGCAATTATACTCCAATAAAAATGTTAAAAAAAAAAAGATGCAGACATTGAGAATGGACTTGAGGATGGGGGAGGGGGATGGGTAAGCTGGGACGAAGTGAGAGAGTGTCAGGGACATATATACACTACCAAATGTAAAATAGTTAGCTAGTGGGAAGCAGCTACATAGCACAGGGTGATCATCTCAGTGTTTTGTGACCACCTAGAGAGGTGGGATACGGAGGGTGTGAGGGAGACTCAAGAGGGAGGGTATATGGCGATATATGTGTATGTATAGCTGATTCACTTTGTTATACAGCAACAGCTAACAGAACAATGTAAAGTAATTATACTCCAATAAAGATGTTTTAAAAAAAAAGCAGAGGTAATGTCTAACAGTTGCTACAAAGTACTTAGAATAGCAACATGAACAAAGCAGGGTCAGAAAAAAACTTTAAGAATGCTGAGCACCATCTTAAAGCTAATACTTTTTTTCTGTGTGTGTGGTTTTGATTTTGAAGTCTCTGAAACTCTCTACCGTTCACAATAGAACAAATTTAACATACAAAAGTCAATAAAATGTTATACTATGTATAATTACATCATCTCCTAGTTTTATACATCCATTCCTATATTTTAAAAAATAAATATAGATTTTGAGGATTTGAAAGGGTGGAAAGTGTCTGAATCTGCACTATTGTGGAGGATGAATATGAAAGTAAAATTTAAATGCACTTAACCATATTGCCATTTTCTCAAATTGAAAGTGCCAAGCCCAGTCAGTGCAGAAAGGGAATAGGCTATAGGCTTACCTAGAATGTCTTATCAGCAGTTTGTTTCATATAACAAGTCTGGAATTCAGTTTTCTTTAATTCAGGTATTAATTTTCATGGAGTTAAAATTTATTGAAGGTGCTATTTTATACAAATATTAAGATCAGAGTCAAGAGACACGGTGGTTACGTTGCAATAATCTTTAAAAAGGATGATATACCAACCAAGGTTCATATTTATGCACATTTGCCTATGAAAGACCAACTCTGGAAAGCTTGTGCAAATGTCTACATATAGCTAGATGGATAAATAGATATTTATATGCATGAAGGTTAAGATATACATATAGATAGGACTTATTTTGTTGTTAAATATTTTTAATACCACTCTGATTATATATACATATATATTTTATTCTCAAGGAAGAGGACTCAAAGCATAACAATATAATCCATTTTGGCACTTTTAAGTTTTTATAAGCTATAAAATTAATTTGGGTAAACTGTGTAATTCAAAGTTCCATGAAAGGTGTACTTTTAAAACCTTATGTTATGTCTTAGGTGGAGGAAAGACAAAATATTCTGGCCTGTTTTGAATAGCAGGAAGATAAGGAAAGTGAGAAAATAATGAAATGAAGGAAAGATTATGGTAATATTGGGATTTATATGCTTTTAGAAAAAAATGACTCACAATAATGCTTCTTCTCTTTCCTGTACACAACTCTTAATAACATTGCAAGTCAAAAACAAACAAACAAACCACAGTTAGTACTTTGGACCTGGCCCTTTATCCACAGTCACTCCACATAACAGGTGCCAGTTTGGGAGGAAGTTTGGGGATTCTAATATAATAATATCAGATAATATTAATAATAACTTGTAGCCCTGTTTTATCATCCAACACCCAACTTCTGAAAAGAGGAGTTTGAACTCTTGGCTTCTATTTGCATCTTACATCACTTTCCTCAACCCTGTCTCACTTCCCCAGCACACTCACTGACTCTGAGAGTTCAGTTTCCACCCACTTCTTAACACTGCAGATAGCTCCCTCCTCCTTCCCTACCCTGAAATTTCTCTCATCAAGGTCAGTGGCCTAAATAAAAGCAATTCTAAAGGTACATATATATTTAGTTCTGATCTTCTTTGACCTTTATGCAGCTGTATCACCCTTAATTTTTCCTTCAGCAGTGCCATACTCTTTTATCTCCACTCCTTAAACCACTCTTTGGTTTCTTTTGTGAGCTCCTTTGCTCATCCTCTAGCGAAGACATTCCTCAGACATTTATCTGTCCTTCTATCTCCTGCCTATGTATATTTCTTGTGGGCAGTTTTATTTCCCATCATGGTTTTAATAAGCAAATCTATGCTGATAAAACCCTTATCTCAATGTTGTTAGTCCAAGTCTCTTTTCTGAGATCTGCTTACTGATCATCTTTACTTGGATGGTCCACAGAGATATCAAATTTAACAAATCTAATGCTGAACTCAATATCATATCATTACCCATCCCCCAATTGATCCCTTTTGTATTCTCCTGGTTTATCTGTTGGCATCATATTTCATCCTATTGCTCAAGTCAGAAACCTGAGAACCATCCCAGCTCCTCCCTCACTCTTACCTCATACTTCTGATAACCAAGTTCTGGTGATTCTTCAATTCAAACATCTCTCAAATCTACCCACTTCTCTTTATCTCAACTTAAACAATCATGGTTAGTTCTTCTACAGCCCTCGTATATGTTTCTGCAATAACCTGGCTGTTTACAATCATTCCCAGAGCAAACCTATTCCTTATTGCAGACAGAGTGACCTTTCTAAAATATTATCCTAGTCGTTTCACTCTCCTGTTCAAAACCCACTATTTTTCATTCATTCACTAAACTCCTGCTTCATTTACAGACAGTGTATTGTGCCAGGCACTTTGCTGAGGACCAGGGCCACAGAGACCATAACATATTACGCAGCAAGACACAGTTTCTTTCTTGCAGCAAGACATTGATTCTTCTTTTAAACCCAGAATCCACATTTGCAGCATCAGAATTCTTTATTGATCATAATCGTTCATTTGCCTTTTTTGAACCTTGGTGAGTGAGGTTATTCAGAATTTTTCATCCCATAAATGTTACTGATATCTATTTCCCTGATTTGTTTCTGCTTCATCTCTCAATCCCTTCCAGACTGAACCTGGACCTATTTTCTCTAAGTCTATTAATCAAACAGTTTGAATGCCTTAGCTTGGCTGTATTCTCCAATGGTGCTCCCAGAAGTTTCCCAAATTGCATTTTCAACAAGATCCTCTTCTCAAAAATATTGTTTGGCATTAGAGCTGCTATATCCTGGCCTGGTCTGTGAATTGCTGACTTTTCTCAGAAGGGGCTACAAATTTGTTCCTGTTTTCTCAAAGTTTTGTATCACCAATTATTTTCTAATTTCAAAATATAAAGCTTTGCCTTAATCCTCTTTCTCCTCATTTTCTTTACAGCATATATTGCTTTTGTTCAATTTTTCCTTTTTAAAACTCTCTTTTTCTCTGGTTTTTATGAGCATTATTTTGGACATCTTGCTAGCTGTCTCTTGGCTTACCTGTTCTTATCATTGGCCTGTGTTTTTTCTGTCACCCAAAAAATGTAACAGACCTTAAATAAAATTTGGACCAGCATTCTCTTATTTTTTTTTCCTCTGAACATACATGAGTTATTTTATATATTTTCAAAGTTTTAATGATCATTTCTATATGTTTCCTTTCAGTTCCAGAATCACTGATGCTCAATTCTTGAGCTAGAGGTATTCTCCAAATTATGCTAGAGGTCTTCTGTGTCTGAAACTCATGGTGCCCCTCTTTGTTAATCCCCTTCATAACTTCTTTCTTTTCCTGTGGACTGTACTTCTGTTACTACTGGATGAATTAATATGTGTAAGTGGCATACTGTGGATGGCACACAGTAAGGCTCAGTATTCATTCATCCCTTCCTCCTCACTATCTCAGCTTGAAACGGTGCATTTTGCTTCTACTTCTCTTAGAAGGTAAGTGCATGAAAGTGGCAATTTTCATGGAGTCTACACCATTTTAGTCTCACTGTCCTGCCCTAATGAAGCACTCCTTTCTATTGTTTAGATAATCACAACTTTCTAACTAGCCTCCTCATTCTACTTTATACAGCACTCTATTTCCAGATAAAATTCCTATGTCACAGCCTTAATCATCTAATTGATCTGTTCAGGTACATTCAATGGTTTCCCAACGTCTGATGACTATTAACTTTGAGCTTATGAAGGTACAGAATGATGCTCACATGCCTTTTGGTGACCCTAAATATTCAACTCAGTGTGTTGGATTACTCAGGTGACAGGAAACATGGCAAAAATCCCACAGGTATAAAGTTAATCTTCAAAGCATATAGCACTTGAATAAGTATTACATGCCTGCCTTCTATTTTTCTTCTTTCCTAATGTTAATTCCAAAGTAGATTTTAGTTATTTATTTTTTGGTTTTAAGCTCCTCACATTATAGTTAAAATTCCTGTTCCACATACTTGCCTATGTAATCCATCTATCATAAAGTGAATGCAACAGAGAGTATGATTATAGATGAATGTGATTGTTTCAATCAAGGAAAGAACATATCTCCTCGCTTTTACTTATACAACATACATAAATTACATTTATCTTTAAGACTCAGAAGGCAGTTTAGAAACAACTCTAGAATCGCTTGAGTAACTCACAGTTCTCTATAACATCTACATTATATTATTTTACAGATAAAACATAAATATGAGAAAAATGTTAGATGTGATAACAGTATTAATATTCCAATTTCTGGCTATCCAGGTTTCTTCTCAAGCAAACTTACTTTAACATATAAAAGTATACACATGCTTTCCTGAGAAATCTGAGGCATCAGCAGCCCTTGAGACTTCGGTTCTAACCATCCTCTGACATTTGCCATGTGACTCCATCCAAACTGTTATTTGTGTATATCCCATATGTCCTAATTCAGAAAGCAGTCTACTCTTTCAGTATTACTGCAGAAGTGTTGAGAAGACCAATAGAATGCATACAAAGTAGTCTAAGATAAGGGATAAAGACCTCAAATGAAGAAAATATGTATTTAATTTATTTTCCAAATTAATTTCATTGTTTTTTCTCCCACTGCTACCTTACACTTTCTTGGTACTATAGAGGCCACTCCCAAAGGGAAAGAAAAACACTCTCCCAGCCACCCCCATGTTCACATCTTTCCTCTAATACATAGCGGTTGAGGTGGAGGGAGAAGATAAGGAACATTTATATTGTTTTTGCAACCCCTAAAAATCTTTATAAAATTGTTATATTTAAATAATTAGTATTATTAAATAACTACTTATTCTATATTTTATTTTCAGTCACCTATGCTAGAACTCCACCACCCACCCAAGCCAATTTTGATTTTACAATTGGCCATTCTCCTCCTGGAATAGTGCTCTAGGCAACCTCAGCCCATAGTTGCCCATCCTGCTTGTTAACGCTGCAGGTCAGATGCTCACCAAAACAGAAGTGCAAACATTTCTCACTTATTACAATTGTATTAATTGATCCCAAATTAAGGACTTTCCACAGCAACATAGATTAGTTAAATATTCTTATATTTCTTATTTCTGAACTGTCTAAAATCTACATCCTCTTAAATATACAGTTTCCCATCTCTAGCAGAACACATACAAGAATAATATTATAAAGTACATAACACTAGACATTTACTTTAGCTTAGTTGAAAATTAAGCTGCTCAGTTAACTATACTAAAGCCAATGTGAGAAACGTACAGACTGACCATTCAAGACAAGACAACAGGGAGTCAGGCTGGTGAAGAGGAAAAGATTCTGGTTTGTAGCCCATAAGTGATTTCAGACCAGTTTCTAATATGTTCTAACTGTGATTCTGAGTAAGTCAACAAGATTTCACAGGCAACATTTTTTTTTTTTTTTAGCTATACTACATTGAGATTTACTTCTAATGTGATTTCCTATTAGAATAACATACAAGTCTAAGGGTTTCATGAGACCCTATTGGATATCTTTTCCGAGTTTCCCTTGGAGCAAGTTTCTTCAGTATGTCACAAAATATTTTATTGACAAATGAAAATGCACTGAGACTTCTGACTTAACAAGCAAAGCAAGATTCAACTCATGGGATTGGAAAACAATTAATTAAAATTGAAACCATAATAAGGAAGTTTCCATACCATTAGTTTCATAATGCACCTGCCTTAGCATATCTCACTGTCACTAGTAAAATAAAATTGCTTCATATTTCATATTTATTATTTTGCACACAGCATGTGCTTTAGATTATCCAATATATCTCAAGTAATATAAAAAGCATTAATTAAGCCAAGCCAGTCTCATCTCTTTTGCATAGTCTCTGATCATCTCCCTTTATACCCACATTTTGGAAATTCTTGTGATTATATTTTTAATTATATGTTATCTCTTAAGCCTTTATGACAGCATCTAGCTTCTAAATTGTCAGTTTGAACCTTGAAATGCAAATTTGCATAAACTACATTAAAAATTATTTTCATGGCTTCAATATCCAAAGTTCTGACTACATACAGATATATAGTTAATAAATCTAATGCCAATATTTTATAAAAGTTTTGAAATAGAAAATTTCTGGTTTTATTTTTATATACTTTTTCAGACAAATTTAATTCTTCTAGCACAAGTTTTATTTCAAGTTCCAAATAATATCACACCTAAGTAGCTCAAAAGAATCTTAATTCCTCCAAAAATTTTCTGAAGAAAACCAGGCCAGGGAGCTATTCTTTTTCTAAATGGCAGACTTGGCAAATCTGCCTCTCCAGAAAGATTGCGGCTGCAAAGACTGCCAATGTGTTCCACAAGGAACCCTCTTTCCAGGTAACTTTGACATCCTTTGTGGTGCTAAACGAATTTGGTTGCTTCATAAAGAAGATTAAAAAATACCTAGAAACAAATGACAATGGAGACACGACGACCCAAAACCTATGGGACGCAGCAAAAGCAGTTCTAAGGGGGAAGTTTATAGCAATACAATCCCACCTTAAGAAACAGGAAACATTTTGAGTAAACAACCTGACCCTGCACCTAAAGCAATTAGAGAAAGAAGGACAAAAAAACCCCAAAGTTAGCAGAAGGAAAGAAATCATAAAGATCAGATCAGAAATAAATGAAAAAAAAATGAAGGAAATGATAGCAAAGATCAATAAAACTAAAAGCTGGTTCTTTGAGAAGATAAACAAAATTGACAAACCATTAGCCAGACTCATCAAGAAAAGAAGGGAGAAGACTCAAATCAATAGAATTAGAAATGAAAAAGGAGAAGTAACAACTGATACTGCAGAAATACAAAAGATCATGAGAGATTACTATAAGCAACTCTATGCCAATAAAATGGACAACCTGGAAGAAATGGACAAATTCTGAGAAATGCACAACCTGCCAAGACAGACTCAGGAAGAAATAGAAAATATGAATAGACCAATCACAAGCACTGAAATTGAAACTGTGATTAAAAATCTTCCATCAAACAAAAGCCCAGGACCAGAAGGCTTCACAGGCGAATTCTATCAAACATTTAGAGAAGAGCTAACACCCATCCTTCTCAAACTCTTCCAAACAATATCAGAGGAAGGAACACTCCCAAACTCATCCTACGAGGCCACCATCACCTTGATACCAAAACCAGGCAAGGATGTCACAAAGAAAGAAAACTACAGGCCAATATCACTGATGAACATAGATGCAAAAATCCTCAACAAAATACTAGCAAACAGAATCCAACAGCACATTAAAAGGATCATACACCATGATCAAGTGGGGTTTATTCCAGGAATGCAAGGATTCTTCAATATACACAATTCAATCAATGTGATACACCATATTAACAAGTTGAAGGAGAAAAACCATATGATCATCTCAATAGATGCAGAGAAAGCTTTCGACAAAATTCAACACCCATTTATGATAAAAACCCTGCAGAAAGTAGGCATAGAGGGAACTTTCCTCAACATAATAAAGGCCATATATGACAAACCCACAGCCAACATTGTCCTCAATGGTGAAAAACTGAAACCATTTCCACTAAGATCAGGAACAAGACAAGGCTGCCCACTCTCACCACTCTTATTCAACATAGTTTTGGAAGTTTTAGCCACAGCAATCAGAGAAGAAAAGGAAATAAAAGGAATCCAAATCAGAAAAGAAGAAGTAAAGCTGTCACTGTTTGCAGATGACATGATACTATACATAGAGAATCCTAAAGATGCTACCGAAAAACTACTAGAGCTAATCAGTGTATTTGGTAAAGTAGCAGGATACAAAATTAATGTACAGAAATCTCTGGCATTGCTGTACACTAATGATGAAAAATCTGAAAATGAAATCAAGAAAACACTCCCATTTACCATTGCAACAAAAAGAATAAAATATCTAGGAATAAACCTACCTAAGGAGACAAAAGACCTGTATGCAGAAAATTATACGACACTGATGAAAGATATTAAAGATGATACAAATAGATGAAGAGATATACCATGCTCCTGGATTGGAAGAATCAATATTGTGAAAATGACTCTACTACCCAAAGCAATCTACAGATTCAATGCAATCCCTATCAAACTACCACTGGCATTTTTCACAGAACTAGAACAAAAAATTTCAAAATTTGTTTGGAAAAACAAAAGACCCCGAATAGCCAAAGCAATCTTGAGAAAGAAAAACGGAGCTGGAGGAATCAGGCTCCCTGACTTCAGACTATACTACAAAGCTACAGTCATTAAGACAGTGTGGTACTGGCATAAAAATAGAAAGATAGATCAGTGGATCAGGATAGAAAGCCCAGAGATAAACCCACGCACATATGGCCAACTTATCTTTGATAAAGGAGGCAGGAATGTACAGTGGAGAAAGGACAGCCTCTTCAATAAGTGGTGCTGGGAAAACTGGACAGGGACATGTAAAAGTTTGCGATTAGATCATTCCCTAACACCATACACAAAAATAAGCTCAAAATGGATTAAAGACCTAAATGTAAGGCCAGAAACTATCAAACTCTTAGAGGAAAACATAGGTAGAACACTCTATGACATAAATCACAGCAAGATCCTTTTGGACCCACCTCCTAGAGAAATGGAAATAAAAACAAAGACAAACCAAATGGGACCTAATGAAACTTCAAAGCTTTTGCACAGCAAAGGAAACCATAAACAAGACCAAAAGGCAACCCTCAGAATGGGAGAAAATATTTGCAAATGAAGCAACTGACAAAGGATTAATCTCCAAAATTTATAAGCAGCTCATGCAGCTCAATAGCAAAAAAACAAACAACCCAATCCAAAAATGGGCAGAAGACTTAAATAGGCATTTCTCCAAAGAAGATATACAGACTGCCAACAAACACATGAAAGAATGCTCAACATCATTAATCATTAGAGAAATGCAAATCAAAACTACAATGAGATATCATCTCACACCAGTCAGAATGGCCATCATCAAGAAATCTAGAAACAATAAATGCTGGAGAGGGTGTGGAGAAAAGGGAACACTCTTGCACTGCTGGTGGGAATGTGAATTGGTACAGCCACTATGGAGAACAGTATGGAGGTTCCTTAAAAAACTAAAAATAGAACTACCATATGACCCAGCAATCCCACTACTAGGCATATACCCTGAGAAAACCATAATTCATAAAGAGACATGTACCAAAATGTTCATGGCAGCTCTATTCACAATAGCCCGGAGATGGAAACAACTTAAGTGTCCATCATCGGATGAATGGATAAAGAAGATGTGGCACATATATACAATGGAATATTACTCAGCCATAAAAAGAAACGAAACTGAGCCATTTGTAATGAGGTGGATAGACCTAGAGTCTGTCATACAGAGTGAAGTAAGTCAGAAAGAGAAAGACAAATACCGTATGCTGACACATATATATGGAATTAAAAAAAAATGTCATGAAGAACCTAGGGGTAAAACGGGAATAAAGACACAGACCTACTTGAGAATGGACTTGAGGATATGGGGAGGGGGAAGGGTAAGCTGTGACAAAGCGAAAGAGAGGCATGGACATATATACACTACCAAACGTAAGGTAGATAGATAGTGGGAAGCAGCCGCAGAGCACAGGGAGATCAGCTCGGTGCTTTGTGACCGCCTGGAGGGGTGGGATGGGGAGGGTGGGAGGGAGGGAGATGCATGAGGGAAGGGATGTGGGAACAGTTGTATATGTATGACTGATTCACTTTGTTATAAAGCAGAAACTAATAAAAAAAAAAGAAGAAGAATGATTTGGTAATATTTATTGAAATTCAAAGTTTGGCTTACATAAGGCTACAGGGTTTCTCTAAACTCGATAGGATTATGGTTTCAGTTTCACAACTTCTAAAAGGAATGCTGTACCAGAGTACAAAATAATCTGGCAGAACTCTCTTCTCACTTCTCTGCAGTACAATTCTGAAACCCTTGTGTTTTATTCTCTTGATAAATAGTTCTCTCTCTTTCTCTTTTTTTTTTCCAACTAGCATTGTGTCAAAGAGATATTTACAGACAACTAGTTAAGATAACAGCCTAAGGATGAAACCTTTCCTAGAGGTATATTTCTACAAATATCAAAATTTATTATTGTCTTAAAAATATCTAAACACAGTCCAGGGCCAGGACCATTGTGATAAAAATAAGGCACTTGCCCCAGTGCAAAATTTAAGGGAAACCTCCCCAAATTAGCAATCAAGATAAGTAACATTTTAATGTAATAGTCTAAAACATCAAAATTAGTGCAAAAATCCATGATGAACAAAATATTAAATTTTTAAATAAAAATCTTAGACACTATATCTAGCTAAATAAGTCCTTACATTTGCCATTTGTTCCATTTTAATTGGTTAATTGTAGGGTAACTACAGTTCAATTCATAAATGTTGGTACAAATATCATTAAACACTAAATCTACAATTTTACTGTTTGTCCTCCTTATAAATGGAATTTTAATTGTTGGCATGGGCAAATGTGAGATTCACTTTATACTCTGTTGTTGTTTCCAAAAAATCACAATTCTTTGTGATATTGAATAGTATTAAAATCATGTTTACTAGGTGGTCCAAATTAGTATAATGCTAGTCTCCCATTATTAATAATAATCAAGTTGTGCATGTGCTTGAGATAAAGATATAATTATAACTACTTAATTTCACCTTGATGGACTTATTACACTTATTTTAGTTTTAAGATTTTTTAACAAACATTTTGAGTCCACAAATAAAAATAACAATAATATTTTTTTTATACTTCCACACAGAAGCACTACAGTGTGACTTTGTAATTTACAAATAATAAGTCACAACTAGAGGACCCTGACAAGATCTCAGACACTTTGTTATGCTGCTTTTGGAGGAGTGGCTCACACTAACCATCATAGCACACTGTTTTGGGAAAGACCACCAGAGCTTATATAGTTACATATAAAGAACACAGCCTTATGTATAATAATATCAAAATAGATAGTCCTTGATAACACCAAGCATCAAAGTTTCAATTATTTAAAACTTCAGAAAAAAAGTAGACAAAGGGCGCCATAGAGATATTTTCTTGCTGAAGATCCACTTCCTTGTGTAAGTTTCTCATTTTGCTTTGAACGGAGGGGGCAGCTTTTCAACTGACATAATGAAAACACTGCTGCAAAAACGAGAGGCCAACCTGTGTACAATTGCAGTTCACCCAGAAAGAATGCTAATTCTTGGCTTCAGTGCTTTCTTTAACGAAATTATTCAGGCCTTTCTGTGGCATGGAACACTGTGATCAGCCAGAAATTGTTGGAGATGAAAATAACCTTTCTTTGTTATAACCCCTAACATGTAGTACTCTTTTCAATCTCATCGGAGACCTTTGTACATAGTTAAAAAAAAAAAAAGTCAAGGATGGGGAGGGATGGTGGAGTCAATTATGTCATAGTTATTTTCTTTAAAGGATACAATTTTCTAATTTAGTATGTGTTCACAAGGGATTTGCAAAAGCAGCATGAGCAAGTGCTTTAATAAAAATATGATATCATTTTGAAATTGCTCAGGTGTGGTCAAAGTACTCTGGATATATAAGAAGAGGAGCTGATCTGAGGCCCCACTCTACCCTTATGAGCTGTAAAACGTTGACTTCTCATTTG
This sequence comes from Mesoplodon bidens, assembly GCF_964165515.1. NCBI lineage: Eukaryota > Metazoa > Chordata > Mammalia > Artiodactyla > Ziphiidae > Mesoplodon > Mesoplodon bidens. The sequence goes on from NC_138167.1 coordinate 55,215,228, forward strand.
AAGTGTCCTTTTCCATAAAACGGCATTACTAATTCCCATGTCACCAAGTTGTAGTAAGAATTAAGTAACATGATAACTACAAATAATTTGTAAATTATGAAATGTTACACAAATGTCATGAAGAATTTAAAAGATAACAAAGTAGAAGAAGAATATGAAGTAAGATTGTAAAGCCAATCTCCATTTGTAGTAAAAAGAGTATTAACTTTAAAATCATTGTTATCAGTCTACAGAAGTACAAAATGGTAAATTAAGACACTGCAATGAAGTCATTTCTTACATTAAGATTTTCCCTCCTAGGAACATGAATTCAAAGATTGAAGAACTATTAATGATTCTTACAATTTACTAGGTTAGGAAAGTCACTTCATTAAGAAAAAACACTTTAAAAGTTATTTTCAGTTAAAAAAAACAGGAAAAAATTAGAAAAGTGGATGGAAAATTATCTTATTTTGATAATTAGTTACCTTAGTTTGGTAACTTTCCAAGTAGTATTTAAGTAACATGAAAAGAATAGACATTAAAAATAAAACAATTCCATTATTAAGGAATACTTGAAGAGTAAATATTTTACATCATAGTACTACTTGACCACTAGTAATTACCAGAGTAGATATTATGTAAAATAAAATAGAAATTTCCAAATACTCTGATTGAGTATATTAAAAATATACAGTTCCTTGCATCACTACATTTGCTTTCCTTAAAACAACTTTATAAAACACAGACAAGTTTTGTATGGCAAAAGAATTTTGAATAAAGCATATAGAATTCTTAAAGTTTATTTTTTATCTTGATTAATTTCTCTTTTTTCTTTATTCTACAAACTCTCCCTGAGAAATGTTACCTACTCTGGGTTTCCTTTAATATTAACATATGATTTTCAACTCTATTTCTATTCCCAATCTCTTCTGAAGTCCACATTCCTATTTTCAACTATCTGCTGGACATTATACTTGGATATGTACCACAAACCCTTTAGCCTGTTCCAAAACAAACTCGTCATCTCCCACTCTATGACATCTGCTTCTGTCCCTATATTTCTATCTGATTGAAAATAACTGCTACCCACACAGTGATTTATGTCTAAAATGAGACAGTCACAACCTTGCGTGACCTCAGACCTATCTGATCTGTCATCAAATTAAATGGGTTCTACTTCTAAAACATTTGTCATATTGGATTTCATTCCCACTCTCCAAATACTCATCCTCTCAGCCATGTAGCATACTCTACTATAGTGTTTCTCTGTTTAGCAATGTTCTGTTGGGGTTTACAGGATAAGTTGAGCAGGAGAATCCACTCAAAGATTCCAGGAAATTTAGTATTACTACCCCTTACTAAATGCTTGTAACACCCTATAGTCATTGGCATGACCAACCTCCCTATCACACACATTTCTACGTATCTCAGAGGGTGATTGTACGGTTCTCTAAATATCCCATTAAATGTCTTGCCTCTGAGTCTTTAGAACCTACTCGTCAGTGCCTTTGGGAACCTCTTTCCTCCAACATCTGTCTAGAAAACTACCAGGCACTTCTCAAGCCTCAGCCTGCAGGACCTTTCCTTCTCTGTAAGCTTCCCTGAGCTAAACTGGTCATGCACATCTCCATCTTCTATAGAATGGGATATATCTTTAGCATAGGACTTGCAAAATTTTATTTTAATTTTTTGCACATCTTATTCCCTTCAAAACTCTGAGCTTAAGGTATAAACTATAGTTTTTAATCTTCCATTCATTCTTTCATGATTAAATACTGTTATAAATTTTCTATTGGCAAAAAATATAGATAAATGTTATATAAGCTTTTCCTAACTGTTCTTGTTAAGGTTACCAAGGATCTCCAGTTATCAAAACCAATAGTCACTTTTTTATTCTCATACTACTTAACCTCTTGGGAGCATTCAAAAAAGTTAACCACTTCATCTTAAAAACACATTTTTCCTTGACTCTATTAGCCAAACTCTTTTGGTTTTCCTTTTGCTCTGCTAACTACTTCTTCTTGCTCTCCTTTGATGGTTCATTTCTTCTCGTTCTATCTCTGAAGATGGAATGCTCTAGGATTCTTCTCTGACTAAACACTCCCCCAACATGACCTCTTTAAATCCATGCTGCTAAGGATCATTTATATGACTCCTTTTTTTTTTTTTTTTTTTTGCAATACGCGGGCCTCTCACTGTTGTGGCCTCTCCCGTTGCGGGACACAGGCTCCGGACGCGCAGGCTCAGCGGCCATGACTCACGGACCCAGCCGCTCTGCAGCATGTGGGATCTTCCTGGACTGGGGCACGAACCCATGTCCCCTGCATTGGCAGGCGGACTCTCAACCACTGCGCCACCAGGGAAGCCCTTGACTCCTTAATCTATATATCCATTTCCATCTTTACCCCTGAGCTCTGAACTCCTACTGCTGTGGATGGACTTTTCCACTTGGATGTCAAATAAGCATCTGAACGCAGCATGGCCAAATTTAACATATTCTTCCAACTAGTTCCTTTCTGAGTCTTCTCCTCAGGAAATATAATCACCATTCACACTCTGGCTCAAACCATAAAACAAGAATCTAGTTACTCTAGATTCCTTTATTAACTCTAGTCTCCCCATACACAATCTATTATCAAGTCTTGTTAGCAATATCCTCAGTTGACCTAATATCTTAATATATATAAAAGTGTACTGCATGTTATATTTATGTGTGACCAAAGTATATAATATGAAACACCACACCTAGTTACTGTAAATATACATTCTTTTCAAGTGCTTATGGAACGTTTAAAAATATTGTTCTTATGTTGGACCATAAAGCAAAACTCACAAATCAAATAGAGTGTGTTCTCTAATCTCAATGGAAGTTTAACACAAAGGTGTCTAAAAAATCCTCAACTGTTGAGCAGTTAAGCAGTATGCTGCTAAATAATCCATGGTTCAAAGAAGAAATTAAACAATGCCTGGAAGTGTACCATTTCATAAAGAAAGATTATAAGGGATATTTCTGAGATGCTTCTAACTGTAAGCTTGTTCATCCTTCTGACCAAGACAGCCTTAAAGTTCCTCTCAGCTTGATTAAACTTTAGACAGGTATCTTTCTATAGGCCCCTGACCTCCCTTTTCTTAGAGCATTTACTTTAGAAAATTTACAATTGTTAATTCTTTCTCTTTCTTTTCCCCATTGCAAGTTTCTCTCTTCTGTTGCAACAGTCTTGAATAAAGTCTTCCTTGCCTGTTTTACTGGCCCAGTGTAATTTTTCTTTCATACTTCAACCCATGGTTTCTAGAAAAGCCCTTTGGCAGGTTATATTATTGTTCACCAAATAATTACACCCCTGCCCCTATAGAAGGAGCATGTTTCTCACTCTATGAATTTTGAACTTGGCCATGTGATTAGCTTTGGCTAATGGAAGCAGTGGTGTAGCAGATGTGAATGAGGCATCTGTGATCCAAGCATTTAACAGTGTTTGCCTGGTTTGTCTTGGCCCATGCTATTCCTGTCCCTGACTCCTATCCACTACCCACACCTCCTCCACCTCCTGATATAAGGAAGGCATGCCCGGGAACATACTGAATCCCTAATGAGAAATTCTGAGAGACTCCATGCTTAGAGACTGAAGCTTGGAGCAAAGCTGCTCCAGGCAATACCAGACACATGAGTGAGCAATAAGTATCCTTATAAGCCACTGAGATTTTGAAGATGATGCAACTTACTTACAGTAAATACATGTGCCTTTCAATTAATATGCCATGGATGCTACATCCTTCTGAAGTCCCAATCTGTTTTCCTCCTCTTGTTCTGTGGCACCTTGAACAAAGGTCAAAATCCTTAACATGCCCCTGCAAAGCCCTCCATGATCTGTCGCCAGTCACCTCTTTATCCTCACATTCCTTCCATTTTCTCTTCTTTGCACACTGGCCACAGTGACCTTCCTTCTATTCTCCCAAAACACTATGCTCCTTTCCTCCACATAACATTTGCTCTCACTACTTTTTCCCACCCTGGAATATTCTTAGCTGCACGACCTCCTCCCACCTCACCTCATTTACTTAATAAAGTTCTACTAAACCTTCAGATCTTCTCTTAAATACCTCGATCAGCAAAGTGTTTGCTAACCTTCACTCAAGGTTAAGGTTCCTTTAATATGCAGTTTTATAATCTGATCTTATTTGTCTTCAGATCACTCATCAACTATTTAACTATATATTTTCATTATTATTATTATGCGATTGAGTTCTGTCTCATCCACTAGATATAAGCCATAGAAGACAAGGGACTATGCATGATTTTACTCACAATTGTACCTCCAGACCCTGCACATGGCGCAGCACAAAGCAGGCTCTCTGTCAGTTCTTACACATAAAGAGTGAAGATTCAAACTGAGCTCCTTATATACAAGTCCATTCTTTTCCTCACTATTATATGAAGTAGAGTATTTACCCTTGGACACTATATAAGGAGGATTACTTTTTTGCTTTTTTTTGTTTTATTTTTAACCCATGCTCAGTTTTTGTGATTGTACATATTACTCATCTTAAATACTGCAGATATTTTTTCTGCTTAAGTAGAACTTTATGTTGGATAAATTCTGATCATTTCTTTGAATTTTTAAGATCATTTTAAATTCTAATCTGTTCTCTAAGGTGATAGTGTCTACTGTGTGCCCATGGACCAATTCTTTTCTTTCTCATCTTAATTATTACTTACAAAGTTAAAGAGTGCACTTAGCAGTCCATCTCTGATGAATGAATTCCATAAAACATCAAGAGCTTGCCCTCAGTCTCTCTTGTGTGAAAAATGAATTTCCTCTTTGGGAATTGTAGATGGTTAACTTAGGAGTGAACTTTTTGTATTTACAGAAGTGAAATCCATAATGTAGGTACTCAGTATTCTTCTCAAAGAAAAAAAAAAAGGTCTAGTTTAAGTTAAAGGTCTAGTTTAAGTTAAATACATGCTTAATTGTAGTAACCCAAAGGGTAATACAGTAGAGCTTGATTATGAACTAAAGAGGAATCAAAAGTGTACAGTCTGGACTGTGGAGACCTTGTGGTGCCCATGCTAGTCCAGGTGCATGGTAACAACTGATGCTGACAAACACAGAGCAATCAGCTATCCCCCATGCCACTCAGCTTATATTAAAGTTCTGCTGTTAATTTGAAAGTTTAATTAAGCTTAGAAATTTAGCATATTCAAAACAACACTCTAATTTCTCTATGATTCTAGCTTTTAATGATTATTCATTGCAAAACCAGAGCTCCCCAAAATCCAAATGAACAGAAAAAAAGAGAAAAAAATATTCTAGCTGAGGCAAAAATGATGTTTAAATAATAATCATAATAAAATGAATACCAAATGAACACTCATATTTGCAACTCCTATAAGTCAGAGGTAAAAAAAATTCTTACTCTTCAGAGCATCTTAAACTTATCCATCTAAGAAATTACATAATACTCAAAATACGGTCTAATGCCACATTTCCAGTGCCAAGTTGAGAGCCAGTAATCAAAATTCATTGACTCATATATCTTAGAAATAGTTTACTAAAATTTTACACTTTATAAGGCAAAAAAGAAAAAGAAAAGAAAGAAAAAGGAAAACTGCAGATTAAAGACTAAAAGTATTCTAGTGAGTATTGAGAAAAGAATAAATCTTATATTATCATAATTTCCTAAGTCAAAGATACTTTAAAAAGATACCCTACTATTTTATGAGAAAATAAAGTGTTGCATAAATAAAAGTGTTTGTAATTTGTAATTTGTAGATTATATTTTTCTAAAAATTGGTACAAATGGAAAAATACTAAAAATGGAATGTGTTTATATAACTTTGTTGACAGTTCCATAACAAATGAATTAAGTCAATATCTTCCAAATTGTATCTCACTTAGAGATGTTAATGTGTTTATTGTAAAAATGTTACTTGTCAGATACATTTGTGAAATGCTACAAATATGCTTCTCTAAAGAAGAACGCTACATGTAATCTTCTCTGAAGACTATAAAGCACATTTTCAATAAGCCTGCTTAATTTGACTAATCTAGCTTTTTTTCTCAACTTATTTTATAGAGTAAGTATTTTACCAAAGAAACATTTCAATGTTCTGTGGCACATAGTTTGGGTAAAGTTGAATTTGGGGAAGCCAGGTAACAGAGTGCATCCCTAGTCTTTAACTATGAGATCAAAGAGGAAATATTGTGTAACATATCTATCATTAAAACAAGTAAAATTCTGATTGTATTGGCCAAAACTGATGCCATGTGGTAAAGCTTATGTTAATCACTGTTAACTGAATAATTTGAATTGTGGCTCATCTATATCCTTATAAAGTAAAAACAAAATATAGAACAAATACCAAAAATTACAATTCTAAAACATTTCCTGAAAAAAAGGAAAAAGATTTGAAACTATATTTTGAAAGTTCATACTACATACCTTGGAAAATAATCTACCCCACACCAAAACATATCCTAGTAAAATTATCAGACTTTAAAGAAAAAGAAAAAAAATGGGAGAGGTGCATCCATATACAATGACCAAATCACTTAGAGAAAGAAAAGCAGATTGTCATTTCAATAGCATCTCTCTCTCTCTCTCTCTCTCTCTCTCTCTCTCTCTCTCTCTCTCTCTATATATATATATATATATATATATATATATATATATATATACACACACACACACACACACATATATATATATATGGCCTATTTGGGCTACCATTCATCTATGGATATGTATGCGTATGTATGTATTTATGTGTATATATATATATACACACACACACACACACACACACACACACACATATATGACAATGTAAGTGGAAACTGTTTTTGGTAAATAAGGGGATGAAAAGAATAGAGTACAAGACATGAGCTACTAGCTAGTTTTTTTAATATAATTTGTTTTCCATTTTTGTCACTGACCCATGTAAATATTTCAGGTGACTATAAAACAAAACCAAATTTTAAACAAGGAGATTCTAAAATTAAAAATAGAATGAAACCAATGGTCCCAAATGTGTATCCAGTGGTGGTATGACCACACTGAGAGGAACTCTTCTAAATGGGGAGTTGCTAACCAATGGGCACAAGGTCTCAATTGTGCAAGAGGAATACGTTCTAGAGATCTGCTGTACTACAGTGTCCTTATAGTTAGCAATACTGTATTGTACACATAAAAATTTGTGAAGAGGGTGATCTCATGTTCTTTTCACTATAAAATAACTTTTAAAAAATACACATACACAGTAATTTGACTTCAGCTTCCTAGTGGGCTATTCTACAGACAAAACAACTGCAAATTACCTTCTATCAGTAATAACAATGTTGGTGGTAGTGTGGCATTATAGACACTGTTATATGTACAACTTTAGAAGAAATAAATATGTGATTTTGTGATAATATAAATTTATCACCCCTGATTTTCCTGACACAGAGATTCTTGACATGGGAGAATATAAGATCGAAGTAATTAGCCAAAATTCCTCAAATCTTGAATTCCAATTGTAAAAATAAGTAGGAACTAAGAATATATATGATTTTCAAAATCAAAACAAAACATATTTATCCTACTCTGTCAATTGAAAAACAAGCAAAACAAAACAATAACCAACTTAGTAGAAATAAAATTCCCCAATAGCAAAATTGAAAACTTGAAATACTAAAGAAATAATAGAACTTGGAGACAATGATTGATTCCAGATTTGTGGTAAGTTGCATACAAGTCAGTGAAGTATAAAGAAAACCACATTCATCTTGAGTTGATAGCTGTTGAAACTGGTCTTGTGTTTATAAGGGTTCATTAACTTTTCTGTCTAGTTTTGTACATATAAAAACTTTTTTTCATAAAACAAACAAACAAAAATTCCCAGATTGCACAGTCTGTTTGGATGCAAAGTCTTACAGTGTACAGTGCCCATAAGTGTTTCATAACCTATAGAAAACATAATTTTCAAGCAGCTGTGAAGAACTACATTCCAACAGGAAATCTAAATAGTGGTAAACTCTTGCAATTACAATCTAACTGATTTTTACTTCAAAAAAATACTGTGTGTTTCTTAATTTAAGGTCTACTCTGGTCTGGATTGTTTCCCCCAGATTTACATGTGAAGCCCTAACCCCCCAAAGTGATGGTATTGGGGATGAGGTCTTTGGGAAATAATTAGGTTTAGATGAGGTCATGTGTGTGGGACACTCACAATGGGATTAATGTCCTTAGAAGAAGAGACATCAAAGAGCTTGTTCTCTTCTCGTTCTGTCATGTGAGGAGACACTGAGAAAGTGGCCATCTGCAAAGTAGGACGAGAGTCCTCACCAGAACCCAACCGTCATGTTGGACTTCCCAGCCTCCAGAACTGTGACAAAATAAATTTCTGTTGTTTAAACCACCCAGTTTATGGTATTTACTATGGCAGCCCAAGCTGACTAATACAGAGCCTCTCACTTGATAGGTGCTCAATAAATGACAGCAGAATTGAAAATAGAAGCAAATTTCTCTCTGTGTTGTGTATAAAATACTCAAAACACCAAAAGAACACTTTGTTTTGAACTTGCAATATTCTGAGTATATAAACATAAATCAACTAATGTGTAAAATGTTCATAATACCAGAGGCTTAAACTGTAAATGATTAGAAACATTATATTACTGATATGATTACAGAATGACACTTTATAAAAATAGGACAGCAACAATTAGAATCATGCTACATAATAACCATATACAATGTGGAAAAAATTTCTTGCCTAGAGCATCAAATTAAGGTGGATAATTTTATTCTGTGTAAGAAGATAAATAACACATATTTGGTATGTTAAAAAGAAAAGAAGGGGAAATTAATTTACATTTGTTATCTTAATTAATTCTTGACAACACCAAGGCCTCATTCTTCTATACCATGCTATTTCTAGTTTATTATACATAAACTAAATAGCATGTGAATTAGTTACTTGATATTTCTACTTATAGTCAAAACATAAGAACATAAGTTTATCTCTAGTACTTTGTATTTAGCACAAAAATATAAAGATATTTAGATTTTTGTATAAAAAAATAAGAACTGAAAACAGATAAATGGGTTTTTCCTTCTTTTTTTCTGACTAATAAGATTTTTAATTTATCTTCAGTCTGATTTCCAAAAAAAGGTGAGCAAAGGGTCATACTGAGAGGGGCATCAAGTTTACTGTTGTGGAGTGCTAATCTTTGGGCAGTTATTTGCTAGGTATATCAGTATAGTGATAGTTGAAAACAATAAATCAGAAGATAACTATACTTCAAGTTCATTATAGCACTGGTGAGTCTTTCTTGAAGTAATGAGTGACAACATCTTTGAGTCCTAACTTCAATAGCTATCACAAGGTAAACAGAACAAGCTTACTTCCGTACCTTTTCCTACTTGTGTTTTTCATTCATCTTTCTTGAGGAGAGGGTTGTAAATAGGAATTTTTATAAGAATGAATACTCTGAATTGGAAGGTGGCTTTAAGAAAGTGTATTTGGATTCTGGAAGAAGTCAGAGGAAAGTGGGAGACACTACTTAACCCTATGAATATCCATTCATTCATTCAACAACTAATTTTTGGCTGCCTACTATATGCCAGAAATCTTAAGTCTGGGAAATCAGCCACAACCAAGATAAGAAAAATCACTGTTTTCAAAATATTTATATTCTATAAGAGAACCAGTGTATACAAAGAAGTAAATAAATAAGATATTTTCAATTAGTTATAAATGCCATTAAAATATAAAACAAGTAAAATACAAAGTAGACCATGCCTTGAGGGACTATTTTAGATTAGAGGATGGGGCAAAGTCTCTTGAAGGAGGTGATAGTTGAACAAAGAAATGAATAAGAAGGAGGTCTGGGGGGAAAACATTCTAGGCATAGGAAACATCTAGTGCACTAGGTCTCCTCAACAACCCTCAGCTTTGAATCTCATAATATTAAGTCGCCCATCCAGTACCCTTTCTTGGTACAACTACATATCCATTTCTCAGAAATCTTTGCTCATTGTCACAATCTCCAACACTAATTTTATATCAGCTTTTGGTGGTTTAAATATCTATACCCATAACTCCTTCAACACACTGGCCTCTAGGGTCCTTGATTTCCACTCATTCAGTGATCTTGTTATCAACACTACTTCATCTCCTCTGGTCATAACAATAAAAATAATAGTCTCAGTTTATACATCATACTCCTTGACTACCACCTTTTTTCTTCCAAGTTCACTCACTCTAAGTACCCTGACTCCAGTGATTCTCCTCCCCACCAGGACCTACAACCTATAGAGGTACCACCTGTTTTCTGTCCCTCATCCCCAACTCAGCTCCTCACCACTTTCCTTACTGGTGATAAATTTCATGATACTTCACTTAAATCACTTCACTGTATAAAACTCCAACTCCCTTGTCTCTTTCTTGCTTCACTCTATTCTTAACTAAATCCAACCCTAGTCAAAATCAATTCCACCTGTTTTCCCTACAGCCATGTATCTAAACATGGCTGGAAAAAAAATCACACTGTATAATCATACTGAATGGTTTCACCTTACATTCATGAACAATATCTTGAAAAGGGCTATTAAACCAGACCATTCACTCTCTTAGATTCTCCTGGATTACTATTTCATACTTACTTTTCTCTCCTTAGACTGTGAACATTTCCTCCCCCATAGCCATCCTTACTGAGTAAACACCATGTGTTATTCTACAGAAGCAGAACTTCCACTTGTGCATAAGATCCCATTGCTCTAGCCTACTCAAGTAAGTCTTCCCTTTTCTTCTTGTAGCAAAAATTTTTTTCAACACCCACTGTTTGTTTCCATTAGCATACAAACTTGCTGTTACTTCTCTTTTCCAAACTATATTTCTTTAGAAGAGTGAGTAAATAAGAAAAAGGAAAATAAATAGTTTTTTTTTTTCTGGAAGAATAAATTAATAAATAGCAAGAATAATCAATCAATTTAAAAAACTTACAGAATTTATATGGGTGTGGTTGTATTAAAAGTATTAGAATCTACTATAAAGCAACAATAATATAAAAATGGTAATAAAATAGAAATAGAACTTTTTTATGGACTAGAAGTATGTAAACAAACCTAACATCAGATGAAATAATTATGGCATTTCAAAACAAAAAAGAAAGCAGGTAGTTTTTTTTTTTAAACTATGAGCTTATTGACAACCTGGGGAAAATTTGCAACATACTGATAATAGGAAAAGGAAAATATCATTAAAACACGAATAACTCTTACAGATTATTGCTCAGAAGAACAAATTGGGCAATAAACATGATTAATAATTTCAAAAGAAGATATAGAGATAGGCAGTAATATATGAAAGTTTCACTTTACAAATATTTAATAATATAAAATAAAACAAAATATAAGATACCATCATTACTTATATGTTTTATATATTATACTTTATCATGTATACACATATATACATACATACACATATACAACATATACACACAGACTTCTATATTTATATATCTATCTATAAGTATAGTGTACTTAGTATTGTGAAACATACAAGGAAGTGAGGATTCTCATGCTAAGTTGGGATATCAACTGATAACTTCCTGTAGGTAACTTGGCAATATGAAGCAAAGTCTAAAAACTATGGTTATTTTATAACAGCAAAAAATTAAAAACAATATAAATTTACAACAGTAGATTAACTAAATAAATTGTAATGCATCCTTACGCTAGCATGTGATAGAACAATTAAAAATCATAATCTTGAAGAATATGTAAGAATAGCTTATGTTGCTCCAAGCACACTGCCAAATCTAAACATAGGTTACAAAATAGTATCAAATAAATGGTCTAATTTTTCTAAAATATTCATTACAGTGTTCATTATAAATAATATACCAAAAGATGATTGGATAGCAGAGTATTAAGACTGGTTATTCTGAGTTACAGAGCTATGAGTAATTATAGTTTTCTTTAGTATTTTCCACCCTTTTTATAGAAGTATATTCAGTATATAGCAGTTAAGAAAGCAACAAATATTGAAGATGAAGATGGTGAAAAGGAAGGAGGCAAGTCGGGAAGGAAAGTAAAGTTTCCTTCTCTTCACTCTGTTTAGGGGCAACTGGGCAGAATCACCAGAGCCTCAGGGTAGACACATGGTTGGCAGACCCCTGCACAGGAAAAACTAGCTTATTGCAGGGTTGAGCCAAATCTCACTCCATCGTCACCACCATATTTGCAGAATTAATTATTAAAACCACCAAAAGCAATGACATATACTGCAGTAGTGAAGAGATTCTAGGCTCTACATTCCAAACATGTAGCAGGGCAGTCATAGAATATTTCTGAATTTAAGTATTTATTTGTTTACTTAGTAATATAGAAGAGATTCAGGGGAAAGAGCATTACTGTTTTTATAAATCAGAGTTATATGTCTAAGAAGATTCTGAGGCATTCTAGCATTTAAAATATTATACTTCAAATTTTTTTGTCTTTAACTTTTGTGATATCATTTTAAAACATAAGTAATAATCTCAGAATTATTGGAAACTCCCAGTAATAGAGATTAGAATTATAAAAAACTTAGTGTATCATAAAATTGTCTTATTTGGAATTAAATAGAATAATGACAAATTGAAATCCACACTCAGATGACATTCATTAATGCTTGCACCAAGAGGGAAAATGAGGGATAATCCTCATTCTATACATATTACACAGCTATTTTTCAAAATCGTATCAGATAAATTTTCCACCATTTGAACTATTTTAATGTCTTTACATATTTTAACATTTTAGCAGGAGTTTCTAGAACCTATAAGAAAAGAGCATTAGAAGTCCTAAGGTTATAGTCTCTTGACTCAAGCAAGAGAGTATCATTCACAGGACAATGAACGTACTATACACGTTGTAGCTCTGAAACAGTGAATTTAGGACAAGTTCAACTGCACCAAGGCATGGGCTAATAAACATCAGACAAAGCCGTCATTGTAAGCCAAGGCTCATCTATTGTAACATGTGATCATACAAGGCATAATAATGTCTTTGTTCTTGTATTAGTGCACAGTTGTCAAGGGGAATTATATATTCTAAATTTATTTGGTTAACTTGCTCATAGTAAACAAGCAAGTGTTTTATAAATGTAAACATATTTTACAAATATAAAAACATTAAAATATCAAATAAAAATATGAATTTTTACTACAATTATAGTCTAATAAATAAAAATAATAATTATAAAAATTAAATTGTAAGAACCACAAAATATAGGTCACAAGATTTGCAGATGTGCCCTGTCAATTACCATTTTCTTATAATAAAAGTTTTGACTTATAAGCCTCTTTAGAGAATCTATAATCTAATTTAACCAATGTAAGAACACCTTGCTATTGAACAGATACCGCTAATTTACACAGAAGCAACCATGGTCCCTCAAGGGCCTTTCCTCTGTTTGTATAGTTAATTAAGTGTGGGGATAGAATCACAATCTTCTGAAACCTATTATATTGTTCTCACTGAACCACTGTGTTTCTGTACAAAATCCTTGTTCATGTGAATGCCATAAACTGAAAATCCAGGTTTTTTTTGCATTTTGCATTTTATAGTGGCTTCCTCTTGTGATATCAATGACCCCATGCACTTTGTGAACTTCCCTTCAGTCTGTCACGCCTTGGAACCACCTCTTTGATTCCTCTCTCTTTTGAATCTTCCTCCTAATATAAAATTTAAAAATGCTCAAGGCTTCTCAGGCTAAAGAAATAACCTAAATTAGAATGTAGGATATATGAGGACTGGTGTTTTGTCTCTTCTGTTTACAATGTCCACTTTGTTCAAGGCCACCTTGGACAGTGTCTGGCACTGAGCAGATACTTAGTAAACTTTTATTAAAATCTAAGTAATCCCTGGACTCCACCTCATTTTACAGCTACTAACCTCTTAGTGTTTCCTTCCACAGTCATGGACAAATACCTTAAAACTTCAGCCAATTAGATTATAGCTTTACACCCACCACTCCTCAGAAATAATTGCCAGTTAGATAATTGATAGACTCCTAATTTTCAAAATGCAGTGGTATATTTTTAGTCTTCATCATATTCGAACTCATTTAAGAACTGAACACTCGGAGGAGCTTCAAGATGGCAGAAGAGTAATTTGCGGAGATCACCTTCCTCCCCACAGATACATCAGAAATACATCTACACGTGGAACTGCTCCTATAGAACACCCACTGAACGTTGGCAGAAGACCTCAGACCTCCCAAAAGGCAAGAAACTCCCCACGTACCTGGGTAGGGCAAAAGAAAAAAGAAAAAACAGAGACAAAAGAATACGGACGGGACTTGCACCAGTGGGAGGGAGCTGTGAAGGAGGAAAGGTTTCCACACACTAGGAAGCCCCTTCGTGGGTGGAGACTGCAGTTGGTGGAGGGGGGAAGCTTTGGAGCCACGGAGGAGAGCACAGCCACCGGGGTGCGGAGGGCAAAGCGGAGAGATTCCCGCACAGAGGATCAACGCCGACCAGCACTCACCAGCCCGAGAGACTCCTCTGCTCACCCGCCGGGGTGGGCGGGGCTGGGAACTGAGGCTCGGGCTTTGGTCGGATCCCAGGGAGAGGACTGGGGTTGGCGGCGTGAACACAGCCTGAAGTGGGTAGTGCACCACGGCTGGCCAGGAGGGAGTCCGGGGAAAAGTCTGGACCTGCTGAAGAGGCAAGAGACTTTTTCTTGCCAATTTGTTTCGTGGTGCGCAAGGAGAGGGGATTAAGAGCGCTTCTTAAAGGAGCTCCAGAGATGGGCGCGAGCTGCAGCTAAAAGCACGGACACCAGAGATGGGCATAAGACGCTAAGGATGCTGCTGCCACCACCAAGAAGCCTGTGTGCGAGCACAGGTCGCTATCCACACCTCCCTTCCGGGAGCCTGTACGGCCGCCACTGCCAGGGTCCCATGATCCAGGAACAACTTCCTCGGGAGAGCGCACGGTGCGCCTCGGGCTGTTGCAACGTCATGCCGGCCTCTGCTGCCACAGGATCACCCCACATCCGTACCCCTCCCTCCATCCGGCCTGAGTGAGCCAGAGTCAACTAATCAGCTACTACTTTAACCCTGTCCTGTCTGAACAAAGAACAGACGCCCTCAGGTGACCTACACGCAGAGGCGGGGCCAAATCCAAAGCTGAACCACAGGAGCTGTGCAAACAAAGAAGAGAAAGGGAAATCTCTCCCAGCAGCCTCAAGAGCAGCGGATTAAATCTCCACAATAAACTTGATGTACCCTGCATTTGTGGAATACCTGAATAGACAATGAATCATCCCAAATTGAGGAGGTGGACTTTGGGAGCAATGATATACAAATTTTTTTCCCTTTTTATCTTTTTGTGAGTGTGTATGTGTATCCTTCTGTGTGTGATTTTGCCTGTATAGCTTTGCTTTTACCATTTGTCCTAGTGTTCTGTCTCTTTGTTTGTTTGCTTTTTGGTTTTGTTTTTAATTTAGTTTTTAGCACTTCTTGTCATTGGTGGATTTGTATTTTGGTTTGGGTGCTCTCTTCTTTATTTTTTTATTATTTTTGTAATTTTTTATTTTTAATAATTAGATTTTTAATTTAATAACTTTACTTTGTTTCTCTTTCTTTCTTTCTTTCTTTCTTTCTTTTCTTCTCCTGTTTATTCTGAGCCATGTGGATGATAGGGTCTTGGTGCTCCAGCAGGGCATCAGGCCTGTGCCTCTGAGGTGCGAGAGCTGAATTCAGGACATTGGTCCACCAGAGACCTCCCAGCTCCAAGTAATATCAAATGGTGAAAATCTTCCAGAGATCTCCATCTCAATGCCAAGACCCAGCTCCACTCAATGATCAGCAAGCTACAGTGCTGGACACCGTTTGCCAAACAACTAATAAGACAGGAACACAAACACACCCATTAGCAGAGAGGCTGCCTAAATTAATAATAAAGTCACAGACACCGCAGACCACACCACCAGATGTGGACCTGCCCAACAGAAAGACAAGATCCAGCCTCATCCACCAGAACACAGGCACTAGTCCCCTTCACCAAGGAGCCTACACAACCCACTGAACCAACCTTAGCCACTGGGGGCAGACACCAAAAACAATGCGAACTAGGAACCTGCAGCCTGCAAAAAGGAGACCCCAAACACAGTAAGTTAAGCAAAATGAAAAGACTGAAAAACACGCAGCAGATGAAGGAGCAAGGTAAAAACCCACCAGACCTAACAAATGAAGAGGAAATAGGCAGTCTGCCTGAAAAAGAATTCAGAATAATGATAGTAAAGATGATCCAAAATCTTGGAAATAGAATGGAGAAAATACAAGAAATGTTTAACAAGGACCTAGAAGAACTAAAGAGCAAACAAACAATGATGAACAACACAATAAATGAAATTAAAACCTCTCTAGAAGGAATCAATAACAGAATAACTGAGGCAGAAGAACAGATAAATGACCTGGAAGTTAAAATAGTGAAAATAACTACTGCAGAGCAGAGCAAGAAAAAAGAATGAAAATATTGAGGACAGTCTCAGAGACCTCTTGGACAATATTAAATCCACCAACATTCAAATTATAGGGGTCCCAGAAGAAGAAGAGAAAAAGAAAGGGACTGGGAAAATATTTCAAGAGATTATAGTTGAAAACTTCCCTAATATGGGAAAGGAAATAGTTAATCAAGTCCAGGAAGCACAGAGAGTCCCATACAGGGTAAATCTAAGAGGAAACATGCAAAGACATATAATAATCAAACTATCAAAAATTAAATACAAAGAAAAAATATTAAAAGCAGCAAGGAAAAAACAACAAATAACATACAAGGGAATTCCGATAAGGTTAACAGCTGATCTTTCAGCAGAATCTCTGCAAGCCAGAAGGGAGTGGCAGGACATATTTAAAGTGATGAAAGGGAAAAACCTACAACCAAGATTACTATACCCAACAAGGATTTCATTCAGGTTCAATGGAAAAATTAAAATCTTTACAGACAAACAAAAGCTAAGAGAATTCAGCACCACCAAACTAGCTTGACAACAAATGCTAAAGGAACTTCTCTAGGCAAGAAACACAACAGAAGGAAAAGACCTACAATAACAAACCCAAATCAATTAAGAAAATGGGAATAGGAACATACATATCAATAATTCCCTTAAATGTAAATGGATTCAATGCTCCAACCAAAAGTCATAGACTGGCTGAATGGATAGAAAAACAAGACCCATATATATGCTGTTTACAAGAGACCCACTTTAGACCTAGGGACACATACAAACTGAAAGTGAGGGGATGGAAAAAGATACTCCATGCAAATGAAAATCAAAAGAAAACTGGAGTAGCAATTCTCATATCAGACAAAATAGACTTCAAAACAAGACTATTACAAGAAACAAAGAAGGACACTACATAATGATCAAGGGATCAATCCAAGAAGAAGATATAACAATTGGAAATATGTATGCACCCAACATAGGAGACCTCAGTACATAAGGCAAATACTAACAGCCATAAAAGGGGAAATCGACAGTAACACAATCATAGTAGGGGATTTTAACACCCCACTTTCACCAATGGACAGATCATCCAAAATGAAAATCAATAAAGAAGCACAAGCTTTAAATGTTACATTAAACAAGATGAAATTAACTGATATTTATAGGACACTCCATCCAAAAACAACAGAATACACTTTCTTCTCAAGTGCCCATGGAACATTCTCCAGGATACATCATATCTTGTGTCACAAATCAAGCCTTGGTAAATTTAAGAAAATTGAAATCATATCAATTATCTTTTCTGACTACAACGTTATGAGACTAGATATCAATTACAAGAAAAAAACTACAAGAAATACAAACAAATGGAGGCTAAACAACACACTACTTAATAACCAAGAGATCACTGAAGAAATCAAATAGGAAATCAAAAAATACCTAGAAACAAATGACAATGAAAACATGATGATCCAAATACTGCGGGATGCAGCAAAAGCAGTTCTAAGAGGGAAGTTTATACCCATACAATCCTACCTTAAGAAACAAGAAAAATCTCAAATAAACAACTAAACTTACATCTAAAGCAAATAGAAAAAGAAGAACAAGAATACCCAAAGTTAGCAGAAGGAAAGAAAACATAAAGATAAGATGAGAAATAAATGAAAAAGAAATGGAGGAAACAATAGCAAAGATCAATAAAACTAAAACCTGGTTCTTTGAGAAGATAAACAAAATTGATAAACCATTAACCAGACTCATCAAGAAAAAAGGCAGATGACTCAAATCACCAGAAATAGAAATGAAAAAGGAGAAATAACAACTGACACTGAGAAATACAAAGGATCGTGAGAGATTACTACAAGCAACTATATGCCAATAAAATGGACAGCCTGGAAGAAATGGACAAATTCTTAGAAAAGCACAACCTTCTGAGACTGAACCAGGAAGAAATAGAAAATATAAACAGACCAATCACAAGCATTGAAATTGAAACTGTGATTAAAAATCTTCCAACAGGGCTTCCCTGGTGGCGCACTGGTTGAGAGTCCGCCTGCCGATGCAGGGGACACGGGTTCGTGCCCCGGTCTGGGAGGATCCCACATGCCGCAGAGCAGCTGGGCCCGTGAGCCATGGCCGCTGAGCCTGCGCATCCTGAACCTGTGCTCCGCAACGGGAGAGGCCACAACAGTGAGAGGCCCGTGTACCACAAAAAAAAAAAAAAAAAAAAAAAAAAAAATCTTCCAACAGACAAGAACCCAGGACCAGTAGGCTTCACAGGCTAATTCTATCAAACATTTAGAGAAGAGCTAACCCCTATCCTTTTCAAACTCTTCCAAAATATAGCAGAGGGAGGAACACTCCCAAACTCATTCTGTGAGGCCACCATCACCCTGATACCAAAACCAGACAAAAATGTCACAAAGAAAGAAAACTACAGGCCAATATCACTGATGAACATAGATGCAAAATTCCTCAACAAAATACTAGCAAACGGAATCCAAAAGCACATTAAAAGAATCATACACCATGACCAACTGGGGTTTATCCCAGGAATGTAAGGATTCTTCAATATATGAAAATCAGTCAATGTGATACACCATATTAACAAACTGGAGGATAAAAAACCATAAGATCATCTCAATAGATGCAAAAAAATCTTTTGACAAAATTAAACACCCATTTATGACAAAAACCCTCCAGAAAGTAGGCATAGGGGGAACTTACCTCAACATAATAAAGGCCATATATGACAAACCCACAGCCAACATTGTTCTCAATGGTGAAAAACTGAAACCATTTCCTCTAAGATCAGGAACAAGACAAGGTTGCCCACTCTCACTGTTATTATTCAACATAGTTTTGGAAGTTTTAGCCACAGCAATCAGAGAAGAAAAAGAAATAAAAGGAATCCAAATCGGAAAAGAAGAAGTAAATCTGTCACTACTTTCAGATGATATGATACTATACATAGAGAATCCTAAAGATGCTAGCATAAAACTACTAGAGGGCTTCCCTGGTGGTGCAGTGGTTGAGAGTCCGCCTGCCGATGCAGGGGACATGGGTTCGTGCCCCGGTCTGGGAGAACCCCACATGCCGCGGAGCGGCTGGGCCCATGGGCCATGGCCACTGGGCCTGCGCGTCCGGAGACTGTGCTCCACAATGGGAGAGGCCACAACAGTGAGAGGCCCGCATACCACAAAAAAAAACCAAAAAAACAACAACAACAAAAAACTACTAGATTTAATCAATGAATTTGATAAAGTAGCAGGATACAAAATTAATGCACAGAAATCTCTTGCATTCTTATACACTAATGTTGAACAATCGGAAAGTGAAATTAAGGAAACACTCCCATTTACCATTGCAACAAAAATAATAAAATACCTAGGAATAAACCTACCTAAGGAGACAAAATACCTATATGCAGTAAACTATAAGACACTGATGAAAGAAATTAAAGATGATGCAAACAGATAGAGAGATATACCATGTTCTTGGATTGGAAGAATCAACATTGTGAAAAATGACTGTACTACCCAAAGCAATCTACAGATTCAGTGAAATCCCTATCAAACTACCACTGGCATTTTTCACAGAACTAGAACAAAAAATTTCACAATTTGTATGGAAACACAAAAGACCCCAAATAGCCAAAGCAACCTTGAGAAAGAAAAACGGAGCTGGAGGAATCTGGCTCCCTAACTTCAGACTATACTACAAAGCTACAGTAATCAAGACAATACGGTACTGAGAGGAAAACAGAAATACAGATCAATGGAACAGGATAGAAAGCCCAGAGATAAACCCACACACATATGGTCACCTTATTTTTGATAAAGGAGGCAAGAATATGCAATGGAGAAAAGACAGCCTCTTCAATAAGTGGTGCTGGGAAAACTGGACAGCTACATGTAAAAGAATGAAATTGTAACACTCCCTAACACCATACAAAAAGTAAACTTAAAATAGATTAAAAACCTGAATGTAAGGCCAGACACTATCAAATTCTTAAAGGAAAAACATAGACAGAACACTCTGTGACATAAATCACAGCAATATCCTTTTCAACCCACCTCGTAGAGAAACAGAAATAAAAACAAATCTAAACAAATGGGACCTAATGAATCTTAAAAGTTTTACACAGCAAAGGAAACCATAAACAAGGCAAAAAGACAACCCCCAGAATGGGAGAAAATATTTTCAAATGAAGCAACTGACAAAGGATTAATCTCCAAAATCTACAAGCAGCTCATGCTGCTCTATATTAAAAAACAAACAACCCAATCCAAAAATGGGCAGAAGATGTAAATAGACATTTCTCCCAAGAAGATATACAGATTGCCAAGAAACACATGAAAGAGTGCTCAACATCATTAATCATTAGAGAAATGCGAATCAAAACTACAATGAGATATCATCTCACACTGGTCAGAATGGCCATCATCAAAAAATCTACAAACAATAAATGCTGGAGAGGGTATGGAGAAAAAGGGACCCTCTTGTACTGTTGGTGGGAATGTAAATTGATACAGCCATTGTGGAGAATAGTAGGGAGCTTCCTTAAAAAACTAAAAATAAAACTACCATATGACCCAGCAGTCCCACTACTGGGCATATACCCTGAGAAAACCATGATTCAAAAAGCGTCATTACCACAATGTTCAGTGCAGCACTATTTACAATAGCCAGGACATGGAATCAACCTAAGTGTCCATCGACAGATGAATGGATAAAGAAAATGTGGCACATATATACAATGGAATATTACTCAGACATAAAAAGAAATGAAAGTGTGTTATTTGTAGTAAGGTGGGTGGACCTAGAGTCTGTCATGCAGAGTGAAGTAAGTCAGAAAGAGAAAAACAAATACTGTATGCTAACACATATATATGGAATCTTAAAAAAAAAAAAAGAAAAGATTCTGAAGAACCTAGAGGCAGGACAGGAATAAAGACGCAGACGTAGAGAATGGACTTGAGGATATGGTGAGGGGGAAGGGTAAACTGGGACGGAGTGAGAGAGTGAGAGAGTAGCATTGACATATATACACTGCTAAATGTAAAACCGATAACTAGTGGGAAGCAGCTGCATAGAATAGGGAGATCAGCTCGGTGCTTTGTCACCACCTAGAGGAGTGGGATAGGGAGTGTGGGATGGAGGGATATGCAAGAGGGAAGAGATATGGGGTATATGTATATGTATAGCTGATTCACTTTGTTATAAAGCAGAAACTAACACACCATTGTAAAGCAATTATACTCCAGTAAAAATGTTTTAAAAAACCCCAAAAACTGAACACTCTCTTTTGTAAATGTTCATCTAGTTACCTTATCCTGGTTTTCTTTATCTTTCTCTGTTTTATTGTTGTTTTATATCGTCTCCTTTTCTGGCACTCTTCCCTTACCTAAACAAATGATGAAATACTTTAATTATGACCTTGGCTTCCTCTCTTCACTTTGTTCATTCTCTCTGGCCATATCTTTTTCATCATGGTTTAAATTACGATAACTATGCCACTAGTACCCATATCTGTTTCTAGTCTTAATCTCCTGACTAAGCAAAAGATTGCATATCCTCTCTTCTTGAATGACCCACAGGACCTTAAACATAACATCCTCAAAATACATTTTTTTTCTGTATAATCCTCTTTCACCAAACTGAGTTCTCTTGAGTTTTCACACTTCTATCCCGTCTTTAGAATTTTTCTCTATTTTTGATTCTCAGCTATCTATGATTTCTATTTCTTTAAAAAAATGCAATCAAGAGAGAACTTCTAAATGTTGCTAGTACACATCCACCCACTTCCACCCACTTACTTTCATCTGTGTCCATATATTACATATTTTCTTCTGTTAATTTGCATGAGCTGCCCTACTTCTACCTCTAGCTAATCCCTCCTCTACTTGGAAGCCATCCATACCTCTTTAGTTACTCAAAGACAATACTCCAGAATATCATCCTACCTCCTGTCTCCTGGATTTTTCCTCTTTATTGGATGATTCTTATCAACATGCAACCTGATTTAAGAAATTTTTTCATCTTAAAAATTACAACAAACCTTCCTTGATGCACATTCCTATCCAACTACTCTTCCATTTCTCTGCTTTGTTTTATAGCAAAACTCAAAGAATTGTTAATACTATCTCCCCTTCATATCATCTTGAACCAATTCAATCAGGCCTATCTTCTTACTGATCCATATAAGACCCTTTTTCAAGACCCTGGAGACTTCTACACCATCAAATTTATGGCCAATCCTTTGTTCTCATTTTTTAGGAGGTAGTAGGAGTTTTTGACTTAGTGCATCACCCCATCTATCTCAAGACAGTTTCAAGACTTCCCTAACCAAGTATAAAAAATAGTGAAAATCCTGTCCCCAACATCCCAACCCCAAAGCCCCTCTTCTGCAGGCTCCCAGCTCTTCACAGCGCCTATTACCACCTAACATACATTTACTTTTTGTGAAATGTAAGCTCAATGAGATTGAGGACTTTGTGTTTACACCAGTCTCCAGCCCATATTATGCACTCACTAAATATTGTTTATACTATTTGTTTTTACTATTTACATGAGTATACTAATTAATGAATTTATTTCAAACTCTCCTAATTTTTATCTGCACTATATCATGTGACTACCAAATATATATTTCTATATCAATTTCCTTTTCCTTTAAATCTACTTTCCATGCTATTATCTTTCCAAAGAATAGACTAAATTATATAGTAAATAAATCTACAGCAATGGTAACATTCTAAGGAAAAGAAACAATCAATATAATATCTTGCATGGCTTGATCAAAATTTAGGAAAATTCTTATTTTATCGAACATTTTCATTAGCTAATTGACATATCTTTTCATTGCTTTAAAAATATAGTACTTAAGAGCACTTTATAGCACTCATGGTCATACATACTTGGATTATAATTGTGGCTCTGCTATCCCATGGTTTTGGTCATGTTATTTAACCTTAGAACCTCATTTTTATTATCCATGAAAATGGGGTGATCATAAATAAGATCAGTTTCCCAAGGTTGTTAAGAGCATTAAATGAACTAATATGTGTAATTATCACTATTGTTGTTATATAGATAGTTTTTCTATTTGTTCAGTGCTCACTCAGGACCTCACACCTACCAGGTTATTAATGAAAAAATTATTGAACTGAACTTATATTCTGGCTCATAGCCACCTAACAGAAGCCTTATTTCCTTCATTTGAAAGCTATCTCAATTAGTATTAACATAATTCACAATACTATTTGCAAAAACATGTATAAGACTAAGCATAACAATCAAAAGAAATATTTTTCAGTCAAAAATATCATTGAATGGTGGACAATGAAGATATAGGCTGTCTACTTTAAATATACTGTAGATCTACTTTGCTACAATACCTGGTCCACTGTGTGAAATCAATAAATATTAAATTATGGTGATTTACATTAAATATTTAGAAGAGGTCAGTTCTGTACAATTATTATATAGTTCAGCCCCTGAACTGTCCTTACAAAATGGAATCAAATTCCAGAGAGATAATAAAGTATTAGTGCTCTTTAGATAGAACAAATAAGTCAGAACACCAAGTTCATCATTTCTATAATAACTGAAAGAATTAAATTGAAATAATTCATTAATATCAAATAATGCTATTGTTTAAGACCAGGTATAAGAACCTAAGGGGTGTTCTATCTATTTTCAGATCTAACACATTTTAATATTAACTTGTCAAGAAAAGATAGATTAAAAATACATATTGCACCTATAATTTTTAAACTATTTTAAATTATAAGTTTAAACTATTTAAACTTATTGTAAAAGCGTTTTCTCTTCTACTAACTTGTTTCCTCAGTTTGACTCCTTTGACTTTATCCCACTTTTTTATCTGTGTGTTGGTTTACAATAAGAATGTTATAGTTGATTAAATCAGTAAGGGAGCAGATGCAATAAAACATATATAAGACATTAGAAACCAATACATTAATATTATTTTTGCGATTAAATGAAAACAATGAGAATAAAAGCCAAATTTCTATTTAAACACAGTTTTGATTGCTTTAAATATCTGGAGTACATCATCAGCAGTATTTGTAAATGAGCACAGCATTATCAAGTATAAAAACTATTCCATGAAAATAAATATCTTGAGAACACAGTACAATGTGCATACACAACCAATCTTTAGAAATGTTAAATTATTTCAGAGCGCTTGGGGGACAGTGTTATATAATTTACCTGCGTTTAAAAATTCCATCTGACACTCATTAGCTCTGAGAACTTGGCAAGCTACTATACCTTGAACACCTCAGTTTCTTCATCTGTAAAATAATAATATTACCTACGTCATCAGTTTGTTGAAAACTTAAAGGTGATAGGTATATGCCATATAAACTTGGAGTTACCTTTCATCCTTCCTTCTCCTTCTATCCATTACATTAATACTTTCTTTCCACTGTCTCTCACTTAACAATGAAACCTGGCCTCTGCCCAGATGCTCACCTCATATCCCTCAGGATACTTTTCTCCCTAGTAGATCCTCTTGCATCCAGTATAGTACCTCAGAAAATACTACAAACCACTGCTAGATCAACTTGTCTAAAGCACCAAACTGTGCATTCCATTGTTCTCTTCGATATCTACAGTTATTTCTGATGCCTACAGAATGAACTAATTCCTAAACTTGTATTTTATGTTCTCCATAATCTGGGTCTCTTGCCTACACAGCTTTATTGCCTAATATTCTTCTTCATAGATACTACATTTCACTCAACTAGGACTACTCATTGCCCAGAAAGAGGTAATGTAAACTCAGACCTTTTTTACCAAAACAGTTTTCCATTGCCTGTGATGGACTTGCCCTTCTTTGTATCACAGACTCCTATTAAGGAACATTTCTTTAACATCAAATCAAAGTTAAGTCCACTGGCATTAAGTATGACTTACTTTTTCTCATAACTTCTTTGTATTGTTGTTTATGCTATTATTTTACAGCAAAAAACTTCTGACTAGACTATTTCTCCTTTTGTCCCCTGTAATTCATTCTCCATACAGCAGCCAAACTGATATTTTAAAAATGCAATCATATCAGGTGACAACCCTGCTGAAAACCCTCTAGTGTGTTCCTATACTTAGAAGAAAAGACAAAAGCATCACACATCACTCTGTACTTGCCCACACTTCCTCCTCATTTCTGCTCTGGGATTTGTCATTCTGCCCTTAGTCACTAGGCTCATGGGCCCCTGCACTGTAATTCTTCTTTGTCTTTAATTTCTCTACATCTTTTCCTGGCCTACTTCTCTCATGAGACCTTCTCTGACCATCTTTTGTAAAATATTCACCAACACACACACACACACACACACATTCATGCACACATAACCACTCTCTACCCTTCCCCTGCTTTTTTGTCTGAGAATTTATCATTATCTGAACTTACTTTTATTAATTTTTGATGCTACAAAACACCCAACTCCTCATCATTTTTACAAATGTGTCTCTAATTCAGTATATTGGAAATGCTCAATAAACATTTGTTCAATTCATAAATTAATCCTTTTGCCAAAAAACATATAGTCAGTTTCCTTAACCAGAATGTGAATTCCTTAAGGAGAGTTGTCTGAATGCTCTAATGTTCTTGAATGCAGCAGAGTGGCTTGAACATGATAGGTGCTCAAACGTTTGTATTTGTTGTTTTTTTAATTAAGTAGAATCACAGGTTAAAGCAAAATGAATGTTAAGAATTATGTACAAAGAAGTAGAATTTCCAAAGTGAAACAGAAAATAGAACATAAAATAAAAATATCCCTCTACCAGTTTTATAAAATATCTGGTTTCTCATTCAGTGTGCTATGAGACTCTATTTTACTTTATGTAGAGGTTTTATTGGCAAGTCATCAGCCGTATTTTGTACAAAATTTCAACCCCATTGAAATCCAACTAAATCACAAGGCTCTGCAGATCCTAAACGAATTGAATTAATTAACTCCAGGTCCCATAAACCCTGCAAGGGAACTTTCTGTCAAGTGCATATTTCTAAACTCAGACAATGGCTTTTAAACTTTTTTTTGTAGTGTCATCAAACAAATTTATCTTTGTGATAATATAGAATGGGGGGGGACACAAATCAGTAAAAACACAAACAGTATTAAAACTTCAAAGGAAAACAAAATAATTCACACCAAAGTATTTTCAAAATCTTCTAACAGCAAACTGTTTTACTGAGCTATTTTTTTCCTTCCCCCCACTCAAATTTGATGCTAAAGTTTACACTGAAAAGTTTTAAAAAGTAAACAAGAGTGAGTGAGCGAAAGCTGGGCACATAGTTATCATTTCATGATTATTTTAAATGAACAAATTAAACAATTTAAGAGACCCTCAATACTATTAAGAGGACCCAGGATATTATTACAATATATACAAAATTCAAATGGTTTGAAAAAATGAGATAGAAATCTGGTAGGTGATTATTTCATTTATAAAAAATGCAACAAGTGAGACCAAAGGAAATATGACTTTTTTCAACGGGAAACTAAATGATAGAGACAGAATGGGTTTTTATATTGACCTATGTTATCAAATTAATTTCCTTAATTATGCCTATTTATTCTATATTCATATACATTTGTGACTCATATAGTTAGTTCTTTAATAATGAATAAAGAATTAAGTTTTTTAAACAAATATCTAAGATTATTTGAAGCAGTATTTTTTTTAACATCTTTATTGGAGTATAATTGTTTTACAATGGTGTGTTAGTTTCTGCTTTATAACAAAGTGAATCAGTTATACATATAAATATATCCCCATATCTCTTCCCTCTTGCATCTCCCTCCCTCCCACCCTCCCTATCTCACCCCTCTAGGTGGTCACAAAGCCTGGAGCTGATCTCCCTGTGCTATAAGGCTTCTTCCCACTAGCTATCTATTTTACATTTGATAGTGTATATATGTCCATGCCACTCTCTCACTTCATCCCAGCTTACCCTTCCCCCTCCCTGTGTCCTCAAGTCCATTGTCTACATCTGCATCTTTATTCCTGTCCTGCCTCTAGGTTCTTTAGAACCATTTTTTTTTTTTAGATTCCATATATATGTGTTAGCATACGGTATATGTTTTTCTCTTTCTGACTTCACTCTGTATGACAGATTCTAGGTCCATCCACCTCACTACAAATAACTCAACTTCATTTCTTTTTATGGCTGAGTAATATTCCATTGTATATATGTGCCACATATGATTTATCCATTTATCTGTCGATGGACTCTTAGGTTGTGAAGCAGTATTTTTAATATTTTGAAGTGTTTTAACAATTAAATACTATTTGGTAATAGTAAGACTGGCCAAAATCTGATTTTTTTAAAATGGAGCATTTGATGTCAATACCCATATCTTGAATGAAAATCACTGAAAAATGAAGGGATTGAAGATGACAATAATAATTAAGTATGAAAATGTTAATTTTTGGAAAGTTTTATGTGTTAGTTTAATGTAAAAGTAAATAGCAATTCTGTTGAATAGATATTTTATGATCAGTGTTTGGTCTCATAAATAGAACTACCTAAGAAAAATGAGAAATTTAGAAAGGAATTTTAGGTCTGAAAATATTTGCCAGAACAAAATAAATAAATAAAATTATATCTCCCAATTGAAAATAGTTAAATAAATATGGTACAATTCAACATGGACTATTATGGATGCTAAATGTGCTGATTATGATTATGTGACAATATGGATCATATTAAGTTTTTTTTGGGGGGGATGATCATACTAAATGTTAAGTGAAAGAAGCACGTTGTAAATTATTATAATCCAATCACAAATATATAAAGAAACATTTGTTTAGGAAACAGAGTTTAAAAATAGAGTTGTAAAATGATAATCATGGTTGTGACTGGAAAAGTTATTCCCTCTAATGTTCTATTTAAAAAGTGATTTTATTTTTCAAAAATATAATGCTGCATATGTGTTATGCTTCCATACAAGAGTCCTTGCACTGGAATAACTCCATTTCTAATATATCTATAAATCTATCTTTAGAAGTTTCTCCTCTGTCCATCTTAAAAACTGGAGTACCCCAGTGATTCTTTCTATCTCTTACTCCATGCACTCATTTTTGAATGGCTTAAACAATCATCCTCCATTCTCACTAACTCCCAAGTCTTTCTATCCCAATGACTACCTCTATTCTAAGTCCCAGTCCTCTATATTTCAAGGTGAACTGAATGTACCAGAGTTTTCTTGAAAAGATTTTGTACAAAAGTGTTAACAGTAATTCCTTCAATCATTCCTGGCCTCCTGTAAGCTTTCATGTGACCATACTTGTTTCTCAAGCTGGAAACCTTAATAGGTAACTTCATTTCTTTCTCTACCTCTCCTATCAGAAGCAACCAATAACCAATTACAGGCTCTTTTACTCTAGAAAGCTCCTTAATTTGATGCATCTTCAACACTCTCACTTCATTTATGCATTCATCTACAGTGTTTTTTTGATTTTTTTCCAAACACTAATTCTAAACACTTAGTCTTTATTATCTCACTTAATCTTTACACCAATCATGCACATTAGCACTATTTTATAGACAAAACTGACACACAAAAAGGATAAGTAACTTGTTAACATAGCTAGTAAGAGGCAAAGCTGGCCTTCTTAATTATTGCAACTATCTCCCTTTCTCTATGTCACTCTTTCTAACTATTTTTTTAAAATATTTTTTGTCCCCATTGCCCATTTGGTAACAATTCAAACTCATTAATGTTTCAAAGAAAGCTCTTGAAAGTCTAGAGCAAGTGTAATTACCCAAGCTTATCTCTTAACACCCCCTACCCAACCCCGTGTGTTCCTGCCAAACTGAACAGAAAGACTCAGGACATGTTGGGTTCTTTCTCAACCCCATTTGTTTATGCATGCCTCAACATCTGTCTCAATCACTGCCTGCAAATACAAGACTCAAAGTTGCTTCTCCAGTGAAGACTCCATTCCCTCTGTCATCATCCTGCAGAATAATATTTTCTGCTCACCACATTTCCATAACACTGTACTGATGTATCTGACACATTATCTATTGTAAGGTAACATAATTTAATTATTGGCTAATCTAACTTTCTTACTAAATGATAGTCTCCTCCAGAGTAGAGACTGGGTCTTATTCATCACTGTATCATTTTCTCTTCCAATAATATTAGTTGAATATCCAGCACATGCTAACACTTAACTCAATTTCTGGCATAACAGACATTTGATAAACTATTGAAATGGAAAATTATCAGAGCACCATATTATAAAGCAGATATTTATGGAAAGGGTAATTCTTATCAGACAGTCTTCAAGGTCAAGGAGACTTAGAACTAGTAGCAAAGCCTGAAAGGTCTCTAGGGATATAAGGCAAAGGACATGAAAGAGGATGAGATATAGAAGTGACAGAGAGTTGAAAAGCAGCAAAGACAAACTATACTCCCTTGAAAATTTTGTCATTTCTGAAGTAATCAAATGCAAGTTAATTTGGATAGAATTCTCTGCAACAAAGACAAAGCATTTTCCTCTTTCCTTCTTTGTGTAAACTCTTGGTTCAGCTATTGACCAATAGAGCTACTATGGTGAAATATCACTTCACCAAATGTTTTTAGTTTTAGACCATTTAAACTATTGTGAAACTCAACTTGGCAGTCACCTTGCCACATAGTGAAAGAGCAGGATAAATGCAACTTCCCTGAAGTTCTTTTTGTCATCAAACAGTAGGAGAACATTATTGGCTCCCTCCAGTTGTGGCTAGGTTACACAGGTTATATTTTAAACCTTTTAAGCCAAACTCTCATTGTAATGTGATATTATTGGGCCAGTTTGTTCAACTTGAGAGAAAGGTCTATTATAAGTAGAAGTAGTTTTGCTTCATTTCTTGAGAGTATACATAAAACTTTGGAAAATTTCGAAATCTAGATTTTTTTCCCCTAGAATGAATGGAGAAAAGAAATTCTGCCTCTCAAAACAAATTTTAAAAACCAAAATAACAAGTTCAAATGTATTTTATTAGTAAGGGTAATATATTATGAATCTATTTCTAGAACTTTCAATTTTTTTCTATTAAAATTCAATTCATATAGTAATAGTTATACTCTAATATACCTCTATCACAGAAGGTAAGTAAATGCACGATCATACTTGTGATCAAGAAAAATAAGTCTGAAGTAAAATGAATTAGTCTACTTTGCTTCTCTGAGAGTTGACATTTACTATTTGTTACACTGAACATTTACTTCACCACTCGATGTCATATTTCCTCACCAGGAAAGTAAAAATAGTATGCAATGCACAGGTTGCTTCAAGTATTCAGCTGATATTTATAATGTTTGGTACAAATAAGTAATCAATAAAGGCCATTTTAAATGAAATCTAAGTATATTAAAGTGATCAAATTCAGTCTTATTGAGGGTGTTAGTCAATAGCCTTTAATTAAAGCTAAAAGGTCAGATTATTTCTAAATAAAGCCGTTGTTTCAGTTCATCACTCATATCTTTTTGTGGTAAAATATATGATATTTTACAGAGCATATATAGGAAAGAAAAATGGGTGATCCAAAAAAAAGAGGGAACCTTGTTCATTAGAGATTTTCTTGGAAACACATTTGGAAAAATGAAGAAATACAGATTATGATTGATTTATTCTATGTATAAGTTTAATTGAATTCAAAATCAAAATTATTGAAGCTGATTTAAAGTGAAATAAACAAATAGATGTAAGGATGTAGCCAGTAAAACTAGAAATACTGCTATCCACCTTCCTATTCCAGGAATTTTAGTGTGTTTGTTTGCCTGCTTGGTTGTTTGTTTGAGATATCACGTGTCTGAACACGTGTGATATATTTTACTGAAAGGACTTCAACTGACATTCAACAAGTCACTTCAATATTTATTAACCATCAGTTATGTATACAGTATGCTGGGAAGTAAGTGTAAAAAGATAAATGAAATTTTGTCTTGAGGAGTACATTGAGTAATAAAAAAAGACCGGTATATAATTTAAAAATTACAAGATTTGGGGGCTTCCCTGGTGGCACAGTGGTTGAGAGTCCGCCTGCCGATGCAGGGGACACGGCTTCGTGCGCCCGTCCGGGAAGATCCCACATGCCGGGGAGCGGCTAGGCCCGTGAGCCATGGCCGCTGAGCCTGCGCATCTGGAGCCTGTGCTCTGCAACGGGAGAGGCCACAACAGTGAGAGGCCCACGTACCGCATAAAACAAAATAAAAAAAATTCCAAGATTCGCTCATGAGCTGTAAAATAGACACTTACAGGGAGATACTCAGAAAATGTACATTTAGTCCATCCCACTGGAGAGGGCAGGTATAGTAGCTGAGTTAATTTTTTAGATGGAAAAAATTAACCAGGTGAAGCAAGTTGAAAAGAAATTCCAGGCAGTGAGAAATAGTCTGGTATGTGGGAGGAGATTGGGGGAAATCTTTCTGAGTTTGTGAGTGCTAAAGACAAGACTGAAGAGATAGGTAGGGCTGGGTCCTAGAGTGTCCTTCATTCCATGCTAATATGATTATATTTGTCTAGGATGCAATGGAGAGCCTCAAACTATTTTACGTAAGGAAGTTAACACATTATGTGCGTTTGTGATAGATCATTTTGACCGAGGTGGAAGAAAAGACCTGACAGTATTAAGAACAGTTAAAGAGCTATTACAGTTTTCAGATGAAAGGTGATATAGAACTGAACTGTTTTATGTTTTGTTCTTTTGGCCACGAAGCATGTGGTACCAACCAGGGATTGAACTTGTACCCCCTGCATTGGAAGGCGAAGTCTTAACAACTGGACCACCAGGGAAGTCCCAAAGAACTGAACTGGAGCAAAAAAGGAAAAGATAAGAAAGATAGCAAAGACTCAAAAATATACTATGAACAACAAGGACCTACTAACTATATCCAATCTTCTGAGATAAACCATAATGGAAAAGAATATTTTAAAAAATGTATGTATGTGTAAAACTGAGTCACTTTGCTGTACAGAAGAGACTGGCACAACATTGTAAATCAACTATACCTTCAAAAAAAATGTAAAATATATACACATATATATATATATTTACTGTGGGTAAATCCATGTTATGCAATGATTATCACAATTTTATTTCTATGGCCATTTCACTAAAATGTAATTATGCGACTTCCCTGGTGGCGCAGTGGTTGAGAGTCCGCCTGCCGATGCAGGGGACACGGGTTCGTGCCCCGGTCCGGGAAGATCCCACATGCCACGGAGCGGCTGGGCCCGTGAGCCATGGCCGCTGAGCCTGCGTGTCCGGAGTCTGTGCTCCGCAACGGGAGAGGCCAAAACAGTGAGAGGCCCGCGTACCACAAAAAAAAAAAAAAAAAAAATTAAGAGTCTACTTAACTGTTCTTTCTTTGTATGAACCAAATGTACATTTTTAAGCATACTGCCATATATTTTTAAGATTCTTGCTGCTTCTAAAAAACAGTGCTAAATTGGCTTTCATAAAACCTAGCAGTTTTAATCTAAGTTTATAAATGACTTTAATTATTAAACAGAGGCTAACTGAGATTTTATAGGAGGGTTTAGTCTGCTTTGGTTCTGCTGGACTCTCTGCTATTGGAATATTTTGGCCTTCAAAAAGTGATCAAAATATCCTTTGAAACTTTCTACAATCTATTGATGATCTAAATATATTCAACTCATAATATTTATCCAACATTTCCTAGCAGAATAATCTTCTTTGGCTTTATTACAAAATCTTATGCTCCAGTAAAATGAATGCTTTACTGTTCCTCAATTATACATCATGTTTTTCCTGTTGCATGATTTTGCTCATACTCTTTAACTAAAATAGATATCCTCACCTTATTTGATAAACTATACCTATCTTTTTAAAGAACATCTCCAAAATCAACTTCTCATCCTCCAAGATTTCCCAGCCAAAACGGTGGTTCTCCAATTCTGAAGCCTAAGGGCAATTTGTTTGTATATTTTTTAACATGATTATTATATTATTATATTATACTCTAACAATTTGTGTACTTGGCTTTTCTCTAAGTAATAGATTGTGATAATAATAGTTAGAATTATAATACATGATAATTATTTAGCATCTACTAAATGCCAGGCAGTGAATTAAAGTTGTTTTTTGGTTTAACCCTTAAAATAAACATGCAACATACGTTTTTTTGTTTTGTTTTGTTTTGTTTTGCGGTACGCGGTCCTCTCACTGCCGTGGCCTCTCCCTTTGCGGAGCACAGGCTCAGCGGCCATGGCTCACGGGCCCAGCCGCTCCGCGGCATGTGGGGTCTTCCCGGACCGGGGCACGAACCCGTGTCCCCTGCATCAGCAGGCAGACTGTCAACCACTGCGCCACCAGGGAAGCCCAAGGTATGTATTTTTTTCCTAACTTTTTCATGAGAAAACATAGGCAGAATAAAGTTGAATAGTGCTTCCAAAATCATACAACTAGCAAAAGGCCAGTATTTGAGCATGTCTCACTGCAGAGGCAGCATTCTTAACCACAAAGCCCTGTAGCGTAATAGATGATCTACTGTTTCAGGATCTTGCTCAGAAACATTCACATGGTAAGCCCTAGGATATTTATTACGTTGACTCTCATTTAACCCCTACTGTCAATTTGATCTTATTTAGGCTGGTTCATATAATTATAAATATGTGAATCTCAAGTCAACATTTTTGGATGTTTCTGTTTCCTCATTATACTTCAGAATTTTAATTAGAATATGTTCCCAGCTAGAGAACACGGACTAATCACTAGTTTTTATGCCTCCCCCCTCCTTTTTAGTGGACTCCAATTGTTTTGTAGCTCTGAATTGACAGCCATTACATAAAGCAGCCAGAAGAAGATTAGCCTGGAAAGCTGAATTTTGTCAAGTTAATTACAAGTGGTACACACTGACTTTGATTCATGAATATGGCTTTTAGCAGAGCTCTTAAAGTGAGATGTTAATCAGTAAACACTAATTTTTATTTTTTAATGGAAATGTCAAAAGAAGGGTTTCAGGGAAAGCCCAGGCAAGAAGGACCCTGATGTGCACTAAAAGAATCACCAAATAGAAAAGAAGCATTCATTTTAAGGAAGGGTTTTCAAGCTACTTGATCATGAAATGAACACTCCTTTAACTGCTGGAGCTGCAATCAAATCACTCGTCAGTGCTCTTGACAAACAAAGAGATCAATTGAGAGATTGTATTCTGTCTTTCAGGTACAAACTTTCCAAATTAAATGGAGCTATGTGGTACTAAGTGTGAATGCAAAAAGGCAGGACAAAGAATAAAATGTATTCTTATTAAATGTAACTTTTTAAACTTATTATATATTTTTTTTATCAAATTGGAAATATTCTGCAATTTTTCTCCCTAGTTTAATGTTGAAAAAAATACTATTGGAAATAAAGACTTTTTCACAATCAATCTAAGTCCTTCGTGCTGCTTTTTATGCTGTTGACTTTCTTTGTCTCATGGTGATGAAAATCTCTTGGAATTCTTCCTCTCAGGAAAAAGATCTCCTTACATGAACATTTTTGAAAATGACAGCATGACAGGAAAATATGAGCCTTCTGTTTTGCTGCCAAATATTGCCACTAAATATATTTTAATATCTGGGAAAAATCTAACTTTTATAGCATATAAGGAATCCAAGCTTTGAATGTATATTTCAGTCTTCATTTTAAGCTATTTTTTTATGACCAAGAAAAAAACAATACTGGAAAATAAATGGAAACTCATTTGGGTTTATAAGCCCTTTGTTACTGGACAACATTGTATTCCAAGAACACTGTATTTTATATTTCAAAAATTGCATATCAAGTATGACATCAACCACAAAATATAAATGTATCTACTTAAAATATTCATAAATACCCTCTCCTGGTCTACCTATCTTCACACAGAGCCCAAGTTCATAACCAGGAACTGTATCTCTTTTATAAATAGAACGCAAAGAATGCAAAAACTCCTAATTCCTCGGCAGGTTACCACATCAATGACGGAAAGAATAAATTTCCTTGTAAAAATAACAAAGCAGTTGTATTTTTTGTATCTAATTAAAGTATATGCCAACTCTATGAGTAAGGGCAGAGAATGATGCAAAATGCCTGCATCATTTATTAATATTATGTAAGCAAATATTAGTGTTTTGATATTTAAAAGAATTATCAAAGAATGCTACTGGCTTGGAAGTTTTACATCAGTGAAATTATTTGAAAGAAAGTAATTTTATGTAATTAACTCCTGTC
This sequence comes from Mesoplodon bidens, assembly GCF_964165515.1. Lineage (NCBI taxonomy): Eukaryota > Metazoa > Chordata > Mammalia > Artiodactyla > Ziphiidae > Mesoplodon > Mesoplodon bidens. The sequence goes on from NC_138167.1 coordinate 55,250,938, forward strand.
AGCTTATCCAAACACATGGACAGAAAAAAATCTGTAGGCAAATCATTAACACTTCAATGTTTTGTTTTGTTTTGTTTTGTTTTGCCTTTTCTTCAGCAGAGGCACTAATAGGATTTCTGAGCGAATGTGGATTTCAACCTTGTTTTGCACTAAAAACCATCACAGTCACTGGTTTCTTGTGCCACTCTTTACATTAGAGAAAATAACTGTAATGCTGAAATGCAGTTTTCCTGGCAAGCCATGAGCATGGTCTACAAAGCTGTAGTATATCTTCTGGGACACAATTTTTGAAATTTGAGAATTTGAATAATGAATCAGTAAAATGTATCTGATACAATTTCATATACCACTATGATTATAGATTCAAACACTATGTTACCATTCTATTCTGAACTGTTGGGCAGACATTTTTCTCTTGAGATTGTATCTCTCCATTAATCATTGGTGTTTTCATTATTTCTCACATCAAGTTATATTTGTGAAACTTAATTGGATGTTTTCAAAGAGAACCATAAAGTCGATGTAACATCTCATAATAGCATCTTATCAGATACTAAACATATGGAATACATTAAGGAAAAATAATTGCCTAAATTGAGCCATGATAGGCTTAAAATTCCTTTAACCCTTTCACATGGCGAGGCAAATAATTTAAGGAGCAATTTCTCTACCTCTCCTCATTTGCAATTTAAAATCTTTTATTTTATAGTATAAATATTTTTTCAGTCATTGATTCAACAAATATTTGCAGGGCTCCTCCTGCACCAGGAATATAATGATTACCAAAACCAAATGCCTGTTCCCTAAGAGTGCATAATTTAGTGGAACATTACAAAGTAATACATGCAAGTTATGTGCTCATTTTGTCTATTTATTAGAATTAATTAGACAATTAAAATCACAAATAATCCCCCCACTCAGAGATAACCACAGTTAAAATATTGGGGTATATAAGTGTGTGTATTTATTAGTTTGGAGCATATGAAATCACTGGTTTTATATAACAAATTAGAAATGGTCAATAGCAACAATGTCATACAATTCAATCTAATCTATTTGACTGCATGTATGAACCATGATCCTCTACATTTGTGTATTTAAATGATTTCTCATATTTTTTTATAATATAGAGTGCTAATGAATGGCACTACATTGCATATCTAGTCACATAAATCTATATATACACCTCTCATTCTTCCCCCAAGAAAAACATCTGTAAGCAAAATATCTAATCTAGAGGATATGTATTTTATTTTTAATCTTTAAATTTACTTTTAAATTGTGCTGAGAATACTTTGCTCTATTGTTGGTTCCATTTCCACCTGACTTATGTTGTTTTGAAACTAAGTTACTGTTTTAACCATTTTCCCCATGCTATTCTATTATCTATGGGATCAATTTTGGTCATTTGTCTTTTACTAAAAAAAACTTTCACTTCATCCATATTTTTGCCTTTTCTTAACATATAATTGTCATAGTATTTTCTTTATTAAGGGGAAAAATCACCCACAATATGTTGTTATATCCCCTACGTCATTCCTAACATAATATAGTGCCTTTCTCCCTTGTTTCCCTATAAGTCTTGCCCAAGGCTTGGTCTATTTTACTGACCTTGTAAATAACAAATATTGGATTAAGTTTACAATGGCATTTCCCCTTCCCCCTTTTCTTTTTTGAAATTTGTAAATGTCAGCTTTTGCTTTTGATGATTTTCTTCTTTATTTTCCTTAAGCATATTTTCTTACCTTTTTTCTTGCTTAGCTTAATACTTAGTTCACTTATTTTCAGTCCTTATTATGTAACATTATTTTTTCTGAATATAGCTTAGGTCTATTGCATAATTTTATATGTATTTTTTACTCTGCTACTTTTAATATTATATTATTTTAGAACTGGATCTCTGTTTTCCTAAGAGTTAAGAGAGTCATTTAACTCAAATGTAAAATTGTTCAGTTTGGCAAATCCTGTGGGTGTTTAGAGTCATCCCAATCCTCCTTCTCATCTGACCTCCTTTGCTACAAGAAGGTGAACAACTAAAATTCTCAACAACTAGGGGTGTATGTGTGATCTAGTTTTAACAGTGAGATGTTCACTGAAGTCACTGGGTAGTACTACCAGGAAAGCTAAGAGATTTTTACCTATAGAGCTTGTATACTGATTGGCTTGTCCCTTCGTTCCTCTGCTCTTCCCCTTGTTCCTACCTGGAATGTGGTCATATGTACAAAGATTTAGCAGCCATGAGGATGAAACCACACACTTAGCAGGACACTATAGAAGGAAGGGAGAAAGTGCAGAACCTTGACATACTGGAGCCGTGCACAGGTCTAAACTGCCTATCTCTGGACTTCTTGCTTCATGAGAAAAATAAAGCCTTTACTTTGTTTTAACCACTTTCATCAGATTTTCTATTTCTTGCAGCCAAAATTAATCTTAACAGAAAGCATGTCTACAGTAGATGCTGTTGATCCCCTTCAGATCTCCTTTACTGGTCAGTGCATGTCCCCCAGCTACTGTGAGTTCATGGCTTCACTTTCTCTGGAAATTTGTCCCGGACTAAGAAGAGCTGCCTCACCCTGGGCATGGCCCACAGTCAATAGTTATTCCTGTACTTTGTTTTTATTATTATTATTAGATGCTTATTAAATATCCTTTGAATCAAAAAGATCAGGCTTTGATGTGTCAAAGTAAAGTTGTACTGGACAAATTTAAGCAGGCAAGGAAGACTTTATTCAAAACTATTGGAGTAAGAAAAGAAACTGAACTCAACTCCATTGAAACAAATGGTGCGAGAGTTTTTAGAGCTGGGGTGAGCTACTGAAATAGTACTGAAAGATGTTAGTGGGAGGGTCAGTGTTATTAGGCCATCTGTTTGCTAATTTGTGCTTATTGAGGTTAGTTTCCTGCCCTCCCACAGAAACTGAGAGATAGGGTGCCATCTTTCTTGATGACTATATTTCGAAGGAATGATTCCCAGGTTTTTGAGAAAGACATTCTTGGATTATAAAACTGGCTAGAGGCTGGAGACTAATTTATATACATTTCATGGGGGCAGAGAAAGAATTTTCAATTATAAGTTTTCTAAAGTAACTCCTCCAAGAAAAGGGAGATAAGAGAGGCCTGCAGTCAGGAAGAAACCTGTCCAAAATTAGTCACTGATGGGAAATTTAAGGCTATCTTGGTCACATATCCTTTGTCTTTTGTTATTTTGGTCTCTTAATACTTTTTCCCAATTCTGGGAGAATTTCTTAAACATGTCATTTACAAGACTGATTTTGTGAAATGCCATCAATGGTCGCTATTCTTATTTGAGTTTTAATTTGGCAGTTGTGTTTTTCACTCCATGCAATTTTTCTTGTTTCAGATCATTCTCTCATCATGATTTTTGCTCTTAAATTGTAATGTTATGATTTATTTATTTAATTAAAATCAAAATTTGATTTATTTTTGTCAACCTAACATATCATAAAATTTTCTACTGTGTTGAAGTAAAAAATGCATAAGAATATACTCTATCGTATTTTTCAAATGCCATTGTCTTTTGAACAAAAGTGTTCTTTTGTTTGCTTGTGATCACAGAGTACGGTCTATGCTTTTTCAATACTGAACATTGAGGATCTATTTCCAAATCTTCTGAGTACAAATAAAAAGACAAGGGAGTAGTTTTCAATTACTTTACTTTCATTTTGTTAAGCCAGAGTCGCAGTAGCCTGGGATGGTGATGGAAAGAAATTAAGCTGAACTGGACAAAGACAGGACAGGATCTGTCAGTCTATGTTGAAGATGAGTTTTCTTTTTCTTTATTGAAGGAACAGTTGTTTGGCTCGGCCATTCCTGTATTCTATGCCTGTTAAATGCTCTTGTAGAAATCCAGATATTGCATTGATACTTGGCTTTTAAGAAAAAGGATTGGTGAAGTTCTACTAGCATCCAGGATAGTGCTTGCTTATCCATGAGGCAGACACAATAGGCACAATGTCTATGATCTGTGTTATTTTTAGGAGTTCACAAAAATGCTTTAATTTTAATTTGCTTTAAAAGAAGAGAAAATAGATATACTATTAATGAATATATAATAATAAATCCAGCCTGGATTATATTTATCTTTATAACAAGACTGGTGTAAAATATCACTTGTAATTATTTTTTATTGAGCAAGGGGCCCATAAAGGTAGAAGTGCCTGGGGTCCATGAAAGTCATAACATGTCCCTGTTACCATCTCTTCCACTTCCTTTTTTGATGAGTCTTTTTAACACATACAGAGATTCTTGGTCACATTAGAAGTTCCTTCATTCTAATATGACTTCACTATGTCCAGCAAAAATATGTCAAAGTTTCTATTATGAATATCATCCCTTTCCATTTTACCACCTAGTTTTATACCTTATTGTTGCTTATTTCAATGAGATTCTTATAGGGCAGAGGGTGTGATCACCTTATGAGTGTATTGAATGCTTAGCTATTAAACTTGAACTCATCAGGAGTAAATAACATATCAAGTATTTCATAAGACAAAACACTTTGCTGTTCCAATTTCTTCTGCTTCCTGGAGAAATTCTAGAAATTAAATCTAAAAGTCTCATGTGAGTCAGCTGAGAGACCTCCAGTAATAAACATAAAGGCCTAGAGCAGCTGAAGATGGCTTCTTCACCAGATAACTACTTTCATTATTAGATATGAAATCTTAAAAAATTATAGAAAAATTTATCCTATCAAATGAAAACATAACATGCAATGAAAATAACTCCCTTGAATAGCTAAGAATGAATTACATAGAATTTTATAGCCTAAGACTATCTTTATTCACTGGGCCTGGATGAGAACAGCCTTCATAATAAGCAGCATAAATGTGCTTCCTATGTGCCAGACATCCTCCAATACATGCATCACCTGATGTAATCCTCTAACAAGTCTGTGTGGTGGCTGCTTTTATTATTAATATTTTACAGATAATAAAGCAGGCTTAGAGATTTTAAATAACTTACCTAAAGTCATATCTAGTAAGGGCAGTAATGAAAGTCAACTAAATTCTATTTGGTTCTTTGATCTAAACTTGTTACATTGATCTATCCTCAAAACAGCTTTCTATTATATGTAAAGAAAAACACACTTACTGGAGGGTTTTCGTCAAAATTTTACAGGCTTATTTGTTTTTACCTTCAGTGTACATACAGAAGTTTCCTTACTGACTGTGCTTTTGCTTTATTTTATGAAGAAACAAATTCAAAAATGATTAAGAGAGAAGTTCTACTACTTTCTGAAGCCTTTTATATCACTAGACTTTTTCTAAACTAATACTACTTTTCTTTTATGTTGCAAAATTAACATTATATACATTATATATAAAACATAGTTTTATATTATACATATATATATATACATAGAATATATACATATATCTGTATGTGTGTGAATATCTGCCAACTGGTAGACTTTCAGTTACTATTTGTTGACTATGTGTTTGAAGGTGGTGTTCCTGTCATACACCTCAATAAACTACAAGCTGCTGGAGCGCAAAGACAATGTCTAACAGACCTAGAATCCCTTTTCCAAAGTCCATGGGACCACATATGTTTTGGATTAAAATATGTTTGGAGTTTTTGGAATTTTGGAAGTGTATATATCTGTCTGGAGTAGCAACATGTAATCAAAGACATCAATATTTCTTTAGCAAAAATTGGGTCTATTCACTCCAGATCAAATGCATAAGATAGAAATGGCCTCAAATTAGTTCAGAACAGGTTTTGCTACCAAATGAGTTCAGGTCAAAATCAGGTTTTATCACCAAATGAATCACAATGCTGTATGTTTAGAGCTTTTTTTGAATTCCAGAATTATAAGAAAGGAAATGTTGACCTGTACTTCTCTTGTATCCTGCATAGCCCCACCATGAGGTATTTATTAGTTGATGGAGAAGTATGATGTTCCCCACAGTTCAAATTTATGTAACATGCTCCAATAGCAATCAGCATCCTTTGACAATAAATTACAAATAAATATTAAGTACTAGGATTATCAAAGTCAAATTGGCATTTCTCTTTATCAGTGAAAATAAGATGATGTTTTAGAGTTCTCTATATAACATAAAGAATCTTAAAACTTAGAAAAAAGATCCAGGGACTTCCCTGGTGGTACAGTGGTTAAGAGTTCGCCTGTCAATGCAGGGGACACGGGTTCGATCCCTGGTCTGGGAAGATCTCACATGCCGTGGAGCAACTAAGCCCGTGCACCACAACTACTGAGCCTGTGCTCCAGAGCCCTCAAGCCACAACTGCTGAGCCCATGAGTCCCAACTACTGAAGCCTGCACTCTTAGAGCCCGTGCTCCACAACAAGAGAGGCCACCACAATAAGAAGCCCATGTACCGCAATGAAGAGTAGCCCCCACTCGCTACAACTAGAGAAAGCCCGCACGCAGCAATGAAGACCCAACACAGCCAAAAATAAAATAAATGAATTTATATAAAAAAAGAAAAGATCCAACATAAGTGAGAAAATAGGAGCTGGTCCTGAGTGATGTTATGGCCATCACCCATTTAGCTTATTTTGTTGACTTTTTTAGGCAGGGAATGTGATGGGAAAGGTGAAAAGTTGAGTCTGGAGATGCTCAAGGAGGACTGAGATGCAAAGTATTGCATTCTTTATGTGGGTTTCATTGTCTTAAACAACTCTGATAAATTAGGACATCCTGATGAACTGTGATGCTTGGGCTTTGGAAAGAGAAGACAGAGGATCAACTCATAATGTTCTCTCAAAGGGCAAAAATGTATTTTCCTTATTTTATATTTGACAAAATCAGAGCTGAGCTTCAGCTTAAATAATCTAACAAGATTATGTTAAAAAAATGTTCAATTACATAAAAAAAATAATTGATTATAGTTAATTTTTCAAAGGGATTTATAATAGGATTTAATTATCTGGCAACCATATCACCTTCACATTTCAAATAAAATTCAATTTTCAAAAACACAAAACAGCCATACAAACTAAATGTTATTTGACTGTGTGTCATAACATTTTTTATACTGCTCTTCTCTTGCGTGTGTATACACACACAGACACACACACAAAACCTTTGAGATGAGTATCTATTACTTAGACTGAGATCTATCTATAGTGTTTAACAATGAAAAAACATATTCTGAACTAAATCTTTAAAAGACAATGACTAAAGCTAGAACTTAAGAGATCAAATTACTGCTAATAAGTATGTTCTTCTAAACTCACCTTTTTGACTTTAACATTCTTTAGAGATAAATTTGAGTAAAAAATATAGAGAGTAGGTTCATAAGTAGATTAGTCTGAGAAAGCCACATTGCTGAATGTCAGTGTTAGGACTAACAAGGTAGATCTTTTAACAGAATTCTACTCTTTTAACTTTAGAATGATGCTAACACTTGGTAGATACTTAATACTTACTTTGCTGTCTAAGAGCCTCTGCACTTATGTAGCTAGCGTATTATATACTTCCTTTGAACCATGAAAGAATATACTAAGCAAATAAGAATGATTTAGTTTTCTGACCTCAAAGCACAATAAGATAAGTTGAGTTCTACAATTTCCCATGAAATATAGTCAAGTTTCTGGTCCGGGTTTAAAGTTGAATGCTCATTTCCTTAAAAGCCACTGCTTCCCTTCTTTCAACTGTTATATTTAGTATCTGTATTTTATACACCAGATGATCAGGTTAAGAAGGACTGCTATTTAGAAGTTGCTTATAAAATAGCTTAGAAATTATATAGCAAATTCTTGGGCTAAAAGGATTTTGTGGTGAATAAATGATTAGGCCTCTATATAAAGTTTCTCTAAATACTATACTCTGAAAATGTAACTATCCTCAATTTTAAATCAAAGTGACTATTAGTCCATCTTCCCATTGTGTTCACATATTACTGATTTATTTAGCTTTCTCTATTATTATAAAAGAATATCCATAAATATGCATTATTCCATGTGATGAATCAGCAACTGTTAACTTTTCCATCTTCAGCACATTATTTCCAGCTGAATGAGCAACACTTCTGTCTTCAAGGGACAAATAACCATATAATTAACTTTAATAGTCCAATGTCTAACAAGTTTTGAACTGTAGTAGCATGCAGGTAGTCAGATAACGGTGATTTCAAATAGCATCTCTTAAAAGACTTAACTCCTCATACCAGCTAAGGTGAAGGGAAATAAAATCCAATGAGACTGTCTTCCTAAGGGCACCTTTGGAAAATATGCTTTGATGGAAAGAAATGCCAAATTTTTATCAGATGGATAGCCAGGGCCTAGAAATACACAAGCCAGTCTGTTCAAATAAAGAGAACAGTAGAGCCTGGGAAAAGTTTGAAGGATAGGTGCAAAGTCCATCAGATGTGAGTCCAAATGCCAGCCTATGATTTACGGCTCTAAATATGTAGCCTCAGTTTCTTCATCTGTAAAGAGGGGATAATCTCTGCCTCATAGTGCCACCTAATTCAATCATGCTGTTCCAGAATGCTGGGCTGGTAGAGTACTTCAGCCATTTCCCCAGAGGCCTCTTTTCTGTACTTTGGGCTCTACATACAGGACTGAATTCTTTAAAGCCGACTCTTACTGTTGACTGGAAAGCTCCAGTTTCCTTACCAGAGAAGGCACTGAAAAAACTTTCATAATCCTCAGGACCACCTTTAAAACTATCCAGCAAGTTCTTGGTTTCAAATGAGAATGTACATTGCTTTAAAAAGAGATATTCATCAGATGGAATAAAAAACATTATAAAGGCTGAATTATACATGAAAACATAATTTTAAAAACAGAGAAAAAAATTAAACCATAATCTACTGCACTTATAAGTCAGTCAATTAAAAATTTAGAATCTTTTCTTGAAAGATAAAATATACAACCAAAGAAATCTCATTTTACTTAGCATCTTTAAACCTGATTAAAGAATGAATAATACAGACCTAAATATGAAAACCAAATATTATAAAAAATTCATAAACACAATTACTTACAAGAGGCCCCTATTTTGCTTGAGAAATACTAAAAGAGATTCCTCCAATTCACTAGGTACACTGTGCTTACAGGAGTGATTTTATCCAATGGTGATTGTAATGCTAAATTTCAACCTAAACCACTGCAAGAAAAACAAAGCTGTATTTTTTATATAGAGCTATGAAACTATTTTCCTCATGAAGTTATACTGCTCCTTCAAGGAAACAATAGAATTTACTTGAGATAGAAGAAAGAGTCATCTAGTACCCATGCAAGGAAATGAAGAAGAATGGACACTGGAGCCACCTCAACCTGGGTTCTAATGACCAATCTCCCACTTATTAAATAACCTCTTGCCATGAGAAAGTTATTTTATCCCTTTATTCAAGTCTATTACCTTAGATTTTAAAAAGCTCATAATTGATAGTTATCTTGTGAGTTTATGTGAGGTTTAGGGACAATATTCATAAAATGTCTCATGTAGTTCCTGACATATGGAAAGCAGGTCTCGAGAAATGGTAGTTGGCTTCCTGTCTGGACTTCCCTCCTTAATCTTTCTCCTCTACCCATTTCACTATGTCAAGACCAGACCCAAACCAATTAAATTTGAACGTCTAAATTGTGGGGCCCAGGTATCAGTATTGTTAAATTACCCAGGTGATTTTAATATCCAGCTAAGATTGTGAGATACTCTTATCATCCTGACTTTCAAAATATTAGGAATATTTGTGGAATTTTATCATTAATCTCAAGGGTACATTTACTAGTTGTCATAGCAAATTACATTCACCCTCATATTCTCTAACTAATAGACTCTAAGGAGCTTGAAGTTATTTGTTAATGAGAAAGCATCATGGGTATCCCACTTGCTCCCCCCAGAGTTGATTGTAATAAAAACTTGAGACCATAACAGATTTATTTCTCAAAATCAACAGGAATATCAATATTTTCTACAACACAAGGATCATCAAATCAGGCCCTAGAAGATTACTTTTGTTATTTTTTGATAGTAAGGAAAATGTTCTAGTAATGTTAAATCAAGACAAAGAATCCTGCTAATGCAGCATCATCCTATACAATAAATTAAGCTGTTTTGTTATTTTCTTCCATTAGCTAATACTCTTGGTGTGGTTATCATTGTCTGAAAGTAAGTGTTACCAGTTAACAAAGGATTGGTACCAGAAGTAACTAGAGGAATACCCAAAGAGTGGTTCTTGAGAAGGCAGCATCAGCAACGCCTGAGAGCTTGTTAAAATACAAATTATCAGGCCCTACTTCAGAACACTGAATCAGGAGCTTTGAGAGCATTGGTTTTAACAAACTGTTCCAATGATACTTATTTTCATGCTGGAGAATCACAGGCTCAGAGGATATCTAAAGCAAATAAAACTCAGTTCATAATCCATAGTGTTATAGATTGTCATCTCATTCCTTTCTGCATCTATTTTTCCTTTTCCATAAAAATGCTTACAAAATAATTTTCATGCAGAGGGAATTTCTTCAGTCGGCTGCAGAATGACCTTGAGGACTTGATGAGGTTCTGATTTGAAAGGATCAATATTTACTTTTTTGTAAGAAACAATACACTTGCAGTCCATTTTTGAGTGGATTGAATACAGAACATAAAATTTAATATCAAAGTCATATTCTGTTTCAGCAGGTCCTGAAGAAATCAGAATCCTCTGGGATCTGGATAGTACAAAAATCCAAAAGTTGCAGGAACTGCAGAATGTTTAACATAATAAACACATTGTTAGCTCACTGAAATTAAGCCTTACATTTTGGTTGCTTTATGATGAATGCCTATTATGTGTTTATAAAGCAATTCATATTAGAGTTCTTGACAATTTACATCTTACAAGGTAACCAGTTCAGAATTGAATAAATGTCTTCAGGAAAACTAATTCAAAGTGTCATTTCTCAAAATAAACAATATATAATATTGTCCAGCAACATCTATTTCTGAGAAGACACAAGAGATGAGAGCATCCTTATAATAAAGAATTAGTAATTAGATATGCCACTGTATCTTTCACTTTCTAATAAAGATGGAAAATATAGCATCATTAATGATCAACATTTTAATCATGCCTGAAATGGACAGGGTGGGGGTGGTTAAAATTCAGTAATATGTGATCATCTGAGTAAAATTTTACAATTGCTACTTCCCAACCTATTAATTCCAGAAATCCCCCATATTAAGAGTCTGTGAAGTCTGTTCCATTTTTTCACGAATTGCCCAAAACTGCGAAAATTTCCTGGGTTTACTAATGGTTAAAATGAATATCTAGTTCTTGAAATGCTGAAAATCTTTAGTGTGCCTATCAGTGGAGAACTTTCAAACAGACAAGATGCTTAAGTCAACTCTCAGTTATCCTCATAATTAGAGAAGACCTATTATATGGATAATCCAAGAAAAAACTAAGAAGTTTAAACTTTTATATTGACTTTAGACTACATACTTATATTCATATGTGGTCAAACCTGAAATTTTTTTAGTTAGTACCCCAAAGTCTAACAACAGAATAGAATGAGGTCATAATTAATCATCCCATCTCTTACCACTTAGGTAGTCAAGGAAAAAGAAATTCAGAAGAATCCCAATTACTACCCAGTGAGGTCATTTGACCTCATCTTGTTTCTCTTAGCAGGGAGAAATAGAGCAGAGTGTAATCTGAAAATATCAGGAAAAAACAGTATGATTCTGCCATTTAATAATAGATTAAACCAAAGTACTAAATGTAGAAAAGACATATACATTTACTTCCCAACGGTTCTTAAGGTAACAGAAAATGAGGGTTTTTGGTTGGACATTTTATTTATTTTTTCACTTATTTTACTATGTACATAGAGAATTCCTCAGTATTTTCCCTGAATAATGACTATCTTCTCTGCCTTAATGATATTCTTTTTTTAATGTGATAGAACCTTAAAAGCATAACATCTTCAGCATGACCTCCCCATCACTTCTATTATCAAATGCTTCTTTTGTGAGAAACTACACTGAACAATTTACATCTGTTGGGCCATTTCATAAATGGAAAAACTTACCTAAAATATGTCAAATAATCCAGAAATTGTTAGCATAAAGAAACAGAAATCACTGAGTGACTCTATTCTACTTTTCACATACTTTATTTAGTCTCATATAAACAAGTATGATGAAGACCTTGATTACTAAGCTCCTTGAGATTGCAGCTTTGATTTTGGATAACTTTATTTGCATTTACTTAATAACATAAATAAGTCAATTCCTATAATTATTTCAATGAATTATATAAATGTATGATTTGAGGGAGAGAAATATCTCTCTAGGTGATATGATACTTCATTGATATTTTTGAGAGAGCAGTAAAAGAAAAAGCAATAATAGGGGTTAAAAATAAAATACTCTGTTCATTTAAAATACTCAGTTCAACTTTTCAATGAAATGTACTTGGTGTTGAAATGAACACAAAAGAGGCTCACCACAAGTCTTTGTGTTCAAGACACAGCTAAAGAAACTGGAATATAAAACTATTAAATAATATATACAAGTTATACATTAACCACTGTCATTAGAAATAGTTTGAGAATCTCTTAAAGCCTTAAGCTTTAAATGAAGTGCATCTGAGAAGGAGAGAATCTGGATATATGTGGAGACAGCTACCATTATTTACAATAAATAGCATGAACAAAGACACAGAAGAAGTAATGTGGGTGGTTTGTGTGGAGGATAGCAAAAACGTTTCTTCTGAGGGAACAGAGATAGTTATTTTTGAATAGGTAATATGTGTATGCAGTACAGCACCTTGAAAAGATCACTTGAGAGTCTGGTCCTTAAATTTAGATTTTAAACAAGCAGCCCATAAAATTTTATAAGTAGGTCCACACTGTGGGGTCAGACAGATTTGCATTTGATCTGTTTTAGTCCCTTACTAGCTATTGATCTTATTTTATTTAATTGGACTTCATGTCCGTCAAAGGAGGGATAACAATTTACAACCCATGGAGTTGTTGCAACAAGTCAGATAATGCATTTAAAGGCATAAAGCAAAAATGCAATAAATCATAACTTCTATACTAATTTTTGTAATGTTGGTGGTACATAGCTGTTTTAGTTTTATCCCCCCTGTGGTTGAATATGAAATGTATTGTGGAGCAGAAGCACCGTGTTCAGGAAATGGAGTCTGGTGTGATTGTGAAACCACCAAGTGAAGATGTCCAATGAATTTTTGACAAGATGGGTCTGATGTATAGGTCAAATTGAAGCTAATTATTTAGAAGTTATCAGCATATAGATAGCAATCAGAACCATCACTGGGAATAGGATCTCACAGTAAGTGTATTCAAATTGAGGTAATGGGTTTAGGGCAGAAGCCTCTGGAAGAAAAGATTACAAAGTCTACAAAGGTTCATGAGACTTAAAAGAAAAACCAGAAGATGGTTTCATGAAATCTCAAGGAATTGAGTTATATCAATCAGCTATTGCCCAATAACGCTGCAAAACAAACATCCCAAATTTACAATAGTTTTTCTCTTGCACATGGGTCCACAGTTTGACTAGGTCAATCATGCCTTAGGCTGTACAGTAACTGGGTCTGGCTCCAAGCTTTGTATTGCCCTCATGTCTGCTCATATGTTTCCACTTTCACCTTGGATCAGCAGTTTCCCAGCATATGTTTGCCTCAATGCAGATGACTGGATGTAAGAACCATGCCAAACTCATATGCTTAATCTTTGCTTAGTACACATTTACTACTATTACATTGGGCAAAGCAAGACGTATGACTGAACACACATCAATTGGTACAGCTGTATGCTCTATTAACAGTGGGAATGGAAGAGAAATGAATATTTGCTTAGCAATAAATCCAAACTATTAAAAGACCTTTCCAAGAAGGAAAATTCAACAGTGTTAAATTTTCTCCTGAAAGGTCAAGTAGGTGATATTTGAAAGGTACCCACAGAATTTAGGAACTAAGAGATATTTTGGAGACCTTGTAAAGTAAAGTTTTACTAAAATGTCTGGCTTAAGAACCAGGTTTCAAAGGTTAGAGAGAATTGAAGGCAAAATATGGTAAAGCAAACATAGATAAATGTTCAAAGAAACTTGGCTGTGAAAGAGAAAAGGGAAAAATGACTGCAGTAGCTTGTGGGAGGAAAGAGTTGGAGGATGATTTTGTTTATTTAATTTTGTCTTCATTGTTTCTCAAATGAAAGAGAATTAGGCATGCCTAAATGCTGGCATCAGAAAGTCAGTAGAGAGATCGAAGTTGAAGATCCAAGAAAGAGGTGGTAATGAATATACTGAGGACCCTAAAATGATAGGAGGGTGTAATCCAGAACCCAGGAAGAGAAAAAAAAATTTATGAAGAAGTTGGCTTTCCTCTTCCATTACAATGAGTCAGAAAAATGGAGGGACAATGTTGCTATAGCTGAGGTCATATTTAGAAACTGTAGACTAGTAATTCTGAAAGAGACAAGAAAACATGAAATTTTAAAAAGAATCTAGAAAAGTTAGTAGAAAAACAACTGGAAAGTTTGAAGGCAGAGGAATATTAGGGAGTTAAGAAAGAAAGATTGGCATTTCTGGGGAGGAAGCATAAGAGCAAATTTTCTCTCATGTTGTAGAAAATTGAGATCCAGAAAAAAAGTAGAGGAATTGGAATTAAGAAAGAGGAGAGATCCCTCCTCCCTCATAGGCTTAAGGATAGCAGTAGAGATGAAGACATGCTAAGTGAAGCAACATTTAATTAATTAAGACATTCCACTTCACAATGATATTTTTAGTAACATAAATATTAATGTCATCTTCCAGAATGTGTTACAGAAAGGTTGTGGAGTAAGGCTGGATTTAAAACTCAAAAACAGAAGTAACTAGGTTATGTGTGAATTACACTAAGAAATCTAAAAAGATAAATAAAATAAAATAATTGCTGAGTCCAGCAAGATTGTCTCCTTACCCTACATATTAGCAAGAATCCAAATTCCTTTGTTCTGAAGTATTCTTGTCAAAAATAGAAGGCAATATGAATAAACATGACTTGTGGTAACATTTGTAACACTGTTTCTCAGTTGGTTCTAAAGAAATATTTCAATTTACTAGCAGTTATTACATTCATATCTACCACCTCAGATCAGACAGTATGAAGTGGAACATTTTCAGCATATTGTCAGAAACCGATAGGTATTGAAAAATGTGAACAGAACATTTTAATGATACAATTTTGATTTCCAAAAATAAAAGTATAGCCATGAGTAATATACCATGTTTTCTCTCAAACATAAAATCAAATAAATGGAAGAAAATATAACTTCAAATTAGACTGAAAATTCTAGTACATAATACAATTTACACTGGAGAAAAGTACCCAGGATTAAAAAGCCACTGGAGGACTTAATATTATAAAATAATGCATCCATTTTATTGATATGTATGTAAGAATTAGAGTAAGTGATCTTTGCTTTTTGCTCTGAGTTTGTAAATAAAATATTCATTTTTCTCAACCATCCGGAGAACTGGATAGGCTACAAAAATTTCATTTTAATATTCTTAGCAATCCAGTAAACTCCAAAGATCACCCAGGAAGCTAAAGACTCCAAAATATTGTTCTCTCTTCACATTTCCCTGTTCCTTCACCAACAAAACACCTTTTGGGAGCACTACTGGACAATATTTTTAGTGATTTAGTCATATTAAAAATGGCTATTTTATATGCCCCTATAACAAATACAATTGTATTCAAAGAGTAAGCCATGTGTGTTTATAAAATAAGCATGGTGTTATTCTCAGCCATGGCTAGAAATGACATCCAAAGTCCAGTGAACTGCTATGAACTTCCATGAACTTCTATGGCTTTTAAAAAAATATGTAACAGATTGCCAACAAAAACATGAAAGAATGTCCAACATCACTAATCATTAGAGAAATGCAAATCAAAACTACAAAGAGGTATCACCTCACATCAGTCAGAATGGCCATCGTCAAAAAATCTACAAACAATAAATGCTGGAGAGGGTGTGGAGAAAAGGGAACCCTTTTGCACTGTTGGTGGGAAGGTAAATTGATACAGCCACTATGGAGAACAGTATGGAGGTTCCTTAAAAAACTAAAAATAGAAATACCATATGACGTAGCAATCCTACTACTGGGCATATACCCTGAGAAAACCATAATTCAAAAAGAGTCATGTACCACAGTGTTCATTGCAGCTCTATTTACGATAGTCAAGACATGGAAGCAACCTAAGTGTCCATCGACAGATGAATGGATAAAGACGATGTGGCACATATATGCAATGGAATATTACTCAGCCATAAAAAGAAAAGAAATTGAGTTATTTGTAGTGAGGTGGATGGACATAGAGTCTGTCATACAGAGTGAAGTAAGTCAGAAAGAGAAAAACAAATACCGTATGCTAACACATATATATGGAACCTAAAAAAAAAGTTTCTGAAGAACCTAGGGGCAGGACAGAGCTAAAGATGCAGACATAGAGAATGGACTTGAGGACGGGGGAGGGGGATGGATAGGCTGGGACGAAGTGGGAGTGGCATGGACATATACATACTACCAAATGTAAAATAGATAGCTAGTGGGAAGCAGCCGTACAGCACAAGGAGATCAGCTTGGTGCTTTGTGACCACTTAGAGGGGTGGGGTAGGCAGGGTGGGAGGGAGACACAAGAGGGAGGAGATATGGGGATATATGTATATGTATAGCTGATTCACTTTGTGTAAAGCAGAAACTAACACACCATTGTAAAGCGATTATACTCCAATAAAGATGTTTAAAAAATAATAATAAAAAAATTAAAAAATGAAAAGGTATATATGTCTTAGCAGAAATCTAGCTCTCAAAGAAGCTATGGGAAGATTGAGATGAAAATATATTTTCTCTCTTTATTTACTCAAAAGAAGTTTTATAACATACTAATAGCAAAATAAAGTCAAAATGAAATTATTAGGAGAGCTTTTTAAAAGAGATGATTTGGAGAGTACAGCCCTGCCAATATTGTAGCAATATTTCTTATCAAGAATTATCTAGACATGCTGCTTCAAATCTAGTTAATTTCCTTAACATTTTTTAAATTACAAAGTCTTCTCACCCTAATATCTTTCTTTTACTTCATTAAATTCTCAAAAAAACATTTTAGGATATTCAATTAAATCACTGTCTTACTTGGAACTATTGCTTCTAGGGTAAAATACAAACACTTTAAAAAAACTTTCTTGGTCTACTCTTTTCTCCTCTTTGCCCATATGTCTTGCTCCTTTATAGTTTATACTCTATCATATACTAGGTTCCTTTCAGTTATTTGAACCAGTCATACTCTCCTAAATGTCCCTGGCATACAATATTCACCTAACATGTTGAATCTCCTTGTATTAAAGCACTTATCACACAATTTGGGGTTATATTTTCATCTATTTTCCCCACTTATCTTAGAAGCCTCTTGAAGGCAGGAAAAAGTCTGACTTATTCATTACTACAAAGCCTACCACATAAGAGATGTATGTTTCTGTTCTCCCTCCTTCCCTCCCTCCCTGCCTCTCCGCTTCTTCCTTCCCTCCACTTACAAATACAATATATGATAAATGACGGGAAAAAGTATTAATCACATTATTTCTTTCCATTTCTAGCAGAAGGACCTATTTTATAGATTGTTCATGGGAGACAGTCCTTTTTCATACCTGGAAACTGTTTTCCTTGAAGAACAAGTAACATTGAGAGGGTCATAAATAGGCAAGTGAAAGAGAAAAGGCTCTGACTAACTAGTTTAATCACCTAAATCAAACGTAGTAAATAATCAGATGACAGACATACAGCAAACTTACTTTCATACCTATTTTCCTCAATTTAGGAAATGAAGTCACTCAGAGTTACAGGAGTTGAGTAGATTTCTTAAGAATACATATCTACTAAGTGCCAGAATTTAGATTTAAATCTATGCCTACTGAACAGCTAGTACTATACTCTTTCCTGCATGAGCAAACATAGCCATACATTATATTGAAAATATGTGATACTAAAATAACAAACAATGAAGGCAGGAGAGTTTTTTAGCACTTAAAATTTATAAAACCAACTTAGTGTCAAATTTAATTGAAATCTTTTACAATCCCAATAATAGACAAAATATTTTTATTTATAAAAGAAAACAATCAATAGGGAAATACCAAATTCATGTTTTATGATGTCATTGGTGCATAATTGTGCTTTATTTATATTATTTTTTTTAGTAGTAGTCTGATTTGGAAAGAAAACATCTAAAAGTATTTGAAAGATTGATAATACTCAGTACAAGGAAGGATATTCAAGAGCAAACATTCTTATTTTTGTCACTAGGATTATATATTGTTATAATGTACTCAAAGAACAATTTGTAAATACTGATAATCTGTAAAAGATGTATCTCTTTGCTAGCAATTTCTCTCTAGAAATGTATTAGGGATAAGGGGGACATAAATAAATTGTTTCATGCAAAGGGATATTATGCAAATACTAAAAAGGATGTGTTAACACTATAATGTGTGAAAATAAAAGTTGGCCAAGATAAAAAAAAATGAGTGACAGAACATTACATATAGTATGATGCATTTTGATAGTAGTAACAATATATTTAAAACTATATTCTATTCTTAAAAATCTTTTAAAATACATATAAAATGCTAAGAATAGTCAGCTCTGTGGGTGGATTTAAATGAATGAAAAGAGAGTCATCATTAAAAATCTTATACATATTAAAAAAATTGTATGAGACTATTTTGAAGAACAATGTCCAATGTATTTGAAAATTTAGATGGGCAAATTCCTAGAAAAGTACAACTTACAAAAAAGATTAAATAATATTTAGGAAATACGAATAGACTCATGACACATAGAGTAACTGAATTTTTAATTTAAAATACTGCCACAAAAATATTTCTAGGGCCAAATGGCTTCACTAGTGGATTCTACAAGAAATTAAAATGTATCATTCACAAACTCTTACCAGAATAATCCTAAATAAAACATTATCAACACTAATCTAGTAATATACATTAACAGGTAATAAATACATAATGAACTAGTTAAATTTATTCTAGGTAATAAATACATAATAAACTAAATATATTCTGGGTGGGGATTCTAGTTTAACATTTGAAAATCAATCAATATAATTTGTTTCATTAACAAAGATAAGATAAAAATCATAAGATCATCTGAATAAATTTAAAATTATTAAAAATATTTAAAATTTTAACAAATAGAAATAGGAGGGAACTTCCTTAACTTGATAAAATTATGCATAAAAAATCTAATACTTAAGGATGAACCCTTGATAAATTTTCCTATGAGATAAGAAATTATTAATATTGATACATGAGTTTTACAGGTTTTGTTTAAATGAAAACAGTATAGTGTCTAGCACAAATACTATATTGAAAAATGTTTCCATGATTGTAATAAGGAAAGACTTATTAAATAAAACACAAAAAATACTAACTATGGACTACTTTAAAGCTGAGAACATTTGTTGATTAAAGATAACATTAAGAGAATGATAAGGCAAATTATAGAGTGGGAAAAGATATTTGCAAATATTTTCTAAGGGCTCAAACTCAGAATATATAAGGAACCACTTATGAATCAATAAATAAAAGACAAATAACTCAATAGTAAAATGGACAAACTCTTTGAATGACACTCCAAAACATCATATTCAAATGGCCAAAATATATATAAAAAGGTGTTTAACTACATATTAATGGAAAAAATGCAAATTAAAACCATAATTAGATATCCAGCTCCACACATTCCCAACTACTCTAATAGTTTAAGTTTAAAAGACTATTAATACCAAGTGAAGGCAAAACTAATGAGTAACTTGAAATCTCATACACCACAGTTTGAATTGGAAATTGGCTCAACCTCTTGGAAAAATCTAGCAATTTCTACTAAGCATTAGCCATTGACTCAGCAATTTTAATCTTATTTATATCCTAACAAAAATGTATACACATACATGTGTACAAAAGACATGTAAAAGAATGTATGTTCATAGGAAAACTATTATACAAAACTGAAAACAACCCAGATGTCTAACAAATAGAAAGGTACATTTTTGGAGTATTTATACAATGGAATTCTATAAGACAACAAAAATGAACTATTATTACATTCAAAAACATGGATATATCTCACCAAAAAGGTTGAGCAAAAGAAATTTGATACAAAAAAGTCACATACTGCATGATTTTGTCTATATGGACTTCAAAAAAAGGCAAAACGATTCTACGGTCTTGAAGTCAGAATTAATGATTACCTTTGGGGAAAAGCAAGGTGGTAATGATTAGGAGTGGCTGGAAGAAGAATTTCTGGGGGCTGACAAGGTTCTTTATTCAGAACTGAGTGTTGATTTCATGGATATAAATACTTTGTTATAACTCATTGTGCTGACTCTTTTCTGTGTGCTTTTCTATATTTCTGTTACTCTTTAATTAAAAAAAACAATGCAATGTTTTATTGAAAATAGATGTCTTAGTTTCCAAATAACATTTCTGGGAAAAAATGAGTTAATTTTCTAGTACCAAAAGAGTTGTTATGACCTCTAAAATAATATTTGAAAGCTAAAGAAACATACAGTAAATCAATCCAGTAGGTATTTTTAAAGATTTTCAGTTAAAATATATTGTGTTTAATGTATAAAAATAATATGCAATGGGAATTTTCATCTGATATAAATTTCTGTTATATTAAATAAGTTGAGCCTCAAACTGGAATATTATAAATATTATTTATGATATCTTAGCAGGCAATCTTGCCTGTTACTGATAGCAAATCTGTACTTTCAGTAACCATGACAATTAAATACGATCTGATTAGATGTCTTAGGATAAAATTACTGTTTATGGTTTGTAATGTCAGCAAGCAAAATTAGGGCAGAAAAGCATACAAAATTCTGTTACTTAGTTTAAAGTTAAAATAATGAATTTTAATATAGCACATTGTAATTGCTTAATTTATGTTTGGAAAACTGCCCCATGTAAATCACTGTAGTGAAAGACCATTTTGTTTATGAGATTTCCATAAATAAAACATATATATAAATTTAGAATGATTTAATCTGTTGTGTTGATGTTAAGTTCATGTGAGAGTCTAGGGATAGATGGTCACCTCAAATGCAGGAAATTTAAACTGTGACTAACAAAATACTAAAACTAGATATCATGGAGAGCAGAATAACACACTGATTAATAATCTAGGTTTAGGAGTTAGTTAACCTGCATATGAATTATAGCTTCTCTAATCATTAGCTTTTTAATATATCTATTTTTTCTCATCTGTAAAATGATAAAAATAATAAATAAAATCCATTTCACTGGGTTTGATTAAGTTATGAGATATCATGTGCAACACATTTAAAACAATGCACAGAGTGAGCACTCAAAAAATGGTTGTTGTTAATAACTGAAGTGCAGTTATAGAGAAGACATTATCTGCACAACCAAACAACAACAAAAAATCAGTCTAATACTTCTGGGGTTTTTTTCTTTTTCTTTTTTTTTTTGCGGTACGCGGGCCTCTCACAGTTGTGGCCTCTCCCGTTGCGGAGCACAGGTTCTGGACGCGCAGGCTCAGCGGCCATGGCTCATGGGCCTAGCCGCTCCGCGGCATGTGGGATCATCCCGGACCAGGGTACGAACTCGTCCCCTGCATCGGCAGGCAAACTCTCAACCACTGCGCCACCAGGGAAGCCCACTTTTGTTTTTTTCATTTTTAAACTAGGATAGATCAATGCTCTAGGTAAGTACCCATCTATTTTTCATAAAAATGTTTTCAACTCTTGTACTATTTCTGAAAAACATATTTGACTCATCTGATTCTCCAAGATTGTAGAGAATATATGCTAAGAGCCAAACTGAAAAGCTGGATATTTTCTACTTAATTAAGAATATCTAGAAAAAGCATTTTAATATCCTAGTAAAAAAATAAGGGAAAGGGCATTGTACCTGTTGCCAAAAATAAAAAGAAATACACTCTGAAGTTTTATATATATGTAAACAAATATATATAAATGTACATAATCAATCAATTAAACAAATATAAGATTTTACAATATGTTGAAATCAAAAATCACATCCAGTGCGTTACTTCTCAGCTATTAAAAACCAAAGTGACAAGTATACATAGGTATTAGTGCAGTGAATTTTTACTGGATTGTTCAGGACTCTCAGTGGATTATTTATATCTTTCAAGACCAATGTCCTTGACCTGGACAGAATGGTGGACTGCACCTCTCTGTGAGATGTTTTCGCTGAGCATAATAGAACAAACATGCAAGTATGAGTAAGATTACCTTACATCTTGTCCAGATTTGCCACTAACGTGATCTTAGGCAAATTACTTATTTCTCTGAGCTTGTTTCTTTATCTGTAAGAATGGATAACCACACCTTTTGATCTAACTTTCAGAATTGTTACAAAGGATCCAACAAGGTTATACATGTAACCATGCTTTATAAACTTCCAGAGACCACACCAATGGAAGATTTTTTATTAAATAAAGAGAAAGGGGATTAATTTCACCAATATTTAGTTCAAACACAGCTAAATTTATATATCTACATTATCCATGTAACTATATATTTCTTCCTCCTTCTAAAATGGAGAATTATTTTAAAGAGTTACCTACATATTTAGCATTTGCGAATTATTCAATGTCCTAGACATGTCTTATCTTGACAAATTGCTTATTAAAACACTCTATTTTACCTATCTTGCTGTATAAATCAACAAAAGCAGGAAGTTAATCCTTGACAAATTAAGAAGATTGACATAGCTTCTAGTTTTATTTCTTGCTTTCCAAGGTAGAGATATAAATTCTTAACTTGTTGAAATCTTAAAAAGGTGCTTAATCTTAACCTTCTTTAATTCATTTCTTCAGAAAGTATATGTCAAGGTCTTCATTGGGTGCAAAGAGGAATACGGTATTGTCTCTGTCTTCAAGGGCTTACAATTAACTCAGCCTGGAAGTTCAGAGAAGTCCCCTTTAAGATGGTGGCAGCTGACCTGAGCCTTGAAGAGGTTAGGCAGATCAACTACAGGGCAGACAAGCAGACAGATAATGTCTGGCAGAAAATAGAATATGGAGGGGAAGTGGAGTTTGGGAAAAGAGAGAAAAATATATGCTGAATAAGGGGAAATGCAAACAGTTTAATATGATTGGCATTGTGGGAGATTGGAGATCAAAGAGACTGGAATAATGAGGAAATGAATTTAGAGAAGTAAACAAGGACCATTTAGTAAAGGACTTTAAGTACAACCTAAAGGACTTCCGGCATCTTGTTATTAAAAAGAGAAAGAGAGAGAGCTCTATCAAAAATTTTTCAGCAGAGGAGGCACCTGTTGAGATTGGTTTCAGAAAGACACTTGATTATAGTGTAGAGAATATTCTTGAGAAGACTACAGAGAGGGGGACTGAAGTAAAGGGCTCTGAACTCTGAATATCCTCAGAATATCCTCATTTCCTACACGGGAAACAAAGGCTTAAAGAAATTAAGTAACTTGCCCCAAATCACACAGTTTGTAAGTGGCTGAGCTTGGTTTTGTGCAAAGCTCTACAGAACTCTAAAACGTTTGCTCTTAGGACCATGGAAACTGCCTCTCATGAAGAGAAATGAAGTGACAAACCCTAAGCATTTAGAGAATAGCAACAAATAAAACAGTGCAGGAAAAGCGATGACACAGTCAGTCTACATCATCAAAATCAAGTACAGGGGTGGGCAATGATCCAGTGAATTAAGGACCATCTGGATAATCCTGGCAAAAGCAGATTTAGTGCCTGAGTCTTTCAGATAATCGTGCAAACAGTGTGCCCTTCTTTGGCGGAGTAACCTGGTCTTTAACGTCTTCCATAGTACATTTTTCCCTGTGGCACTTTTAAAATGGACAACAGTAGCTCAGAAAAAATAAAGGTACTATTCACTTCATGGGAAAGTCACATAAATAATAATGGGATCTCAATAGACTGTGAGTGTATTTATGTCTCCAGGAGCCATTTCACACAGAGTTACATGATATACATAAGCCAAATACTACTTCAAAGAAGAAAAGAAGTTCAGCAATAGAACCCTCAAATGTGTGCTTTTATGTTCAATTCTGTCAGGTAATAGAAAGTTTTCTGAGCATTAAAGAAATGAAAGATATTACTGCAAATAGATTTATAGGTTAAACTACAGTAAGGTTACAAATGTGTGTTCAACACATAAAAAATTAAAGGCAAAAAAAACAGGGTGAGGAAAATTTTCACAGTTTACAACAGATTTCTAATTATATGAAGAAACTATGAATACCCCAATAAAGAAATAGTCAAATGAAATCCACAAATTAAGAAATACAAAGAGCAGATAAACAATTTGAGAAATGAAAACATTTCTCAAACTCATTCAAAATCATAGAAACACAACTCAAAGAATAACCAGATACCTAATTTCTGCTATCAAAATAGTCTCAATTATTTTAACCACAGTACCAAGTATTAATAAGACTATTGCCAAATCATCTTAAACTGAGTACCAATTTCTGCACAAATTTTTTTGCTGGGGCAATTTGGCTATAAGTATTAAGAGTCTGGAAATATTTATATGTTTGATCCAGTAACATCTAAGGAGTTACTGTAAGGAAATGGTCAGAAAGGTAAAGATTAATTAATATTTATGTTCATTTCCATAAGTGTGAAAAACTGGAAACTATCTAAAAGCGCTATATAAAAATTATTTGGCAGCCATAAAACAACATGGTTAGTAAGACTATTAAATAAAATAAATGAATATGTATGATATGATGTTAAGTGGGAAAAAAGCTGAATGCCAAAATGAATATTCACTCTAATTTCAAATCTGTAAATTTAAAATACCTATGCATATTCATAGAAATAAAACTATAAGGTTGCTAGTGGATCTCTGTGCATGATGATGGAATTATATTTTATTTCCAATTTTTCTTGAATGATCCCATATTTCCTTATAATCATAAAAATGTTATTTAAATGTAATATTAAATGAATATACTTTCAAATACAACTTTACACAGTAAGTCATCCAGACAACCATGGTGAAATAATGCCCCATTCCTCCACCTGCTACATTTCCAAGTTCACACAACTGGTAAGTCCTGTTCTCAGGATTTGAACCCAGGTATTCTTTCTCCAAAGCCAGTGCTCTTCAAGATACGAAGTAAAGCACAGTGAAAGTTTCAAAGCAGAATTGAATCAATAAGAGACATTAAAAATACATTATACCAATAATAATATCTGACATCTTAGATTAAAGCAGAGAAACTCATACACTGGGATATTTGATAACTGCACTAATGGAGGTATGCAAAGACAGATGAAACTGGTATTAAGGAAAACAGAGAAAAATACAAATTAGGTTGAGAATAGAAATGAATAAATTTATTACTGAATGGATGGTAGGCATTTGGAGGTAGAGAAAAGGAAATCTAAAAAATAAATAAATAAAACTGATCACAGGGCTTCCTTGGTGGCGCAGTGGTTGCGAGTCCACCTGCCGATGCAGGGAACACGGGTTCGTGTCCCGGTCTGGGAAGATCCCACATGCCGCGGAGCAGCTGGGCCCGTGAGCCATGGCTGCTGAGCCTGCACTTCCGGAGCCTGTGCTCCGCAACGGGAGAGGCCACAACAGTGAGAGGTCCGCGTACCGCAAAAAAAAGAAAAAAAACTGATCACAAATCAGAAAAGCCTAGAAAACAGCAGTATCCTTTGCTAAAAGCCAACTTAAGGGTGATGACAACTGATGGGGGGAAAGCAAAAAATGGTTGTCACTATGTACATTATCATTACTGTAAACAGTACTTCTCCTACTAATAGCTATTGTTTATGAGAAATTACTATGGGCCAATACCTATTTTAAATGTGTTACATGCATTATCTCACTTAATACTTGAAAAATATCCCACAAAAATCTCTGAGATAAGTGCTGTTGTAATTTCCAATTGACTTACTGACATTCACTTATCTGCCCAGTGATGTATGAATATTAACACATCTAGGCTTCCTTCTAATACCTGTGCTCTTAGCCACCAGGATAATATTTTGGAATGATTCATGGAGGAGAGAATAGAAATGGAAATGCAAAGCAAAGTTTTATTTCTAATAAAATTGTCATCCATTTGGGGGATTCATTTGAAAGCTAGGAGCAGGAAGAAGACATAAGAGGGGCACAAAGACAGGGTTATAAAAAGTAAGAGAATAATTATGACATCAGATCATTGTGGTACCAAATAGTAAAATTTCAAGGAGGAGATGGACAATACAGCAGAAATGGTAGATCAAAAGGGAAGAAAAATGAATGTACCAATAAAAAGAAAACAAATACTGGACTTGAAGAAGAACTTACTAATGACAAAGAGGATTGGTTTTTGATATGACATAGATCATGGCCAATTTATCTGTAGAAATGATGGACACTGTTGATCACTTTTTTAAAAATAAGGCGCATGGCATGGCATGTTTTGTGTGGAGAAATAAGGATTGTCTATCTTTCAACTTGGTCTCAAGGGGAAGAAGATATGAGAGTATATATAGAATAACCTGTACACAGTCATAACCTCTATTAGGAAATAGAATCATTCTGTGGAAGGATATAGAAAGGCCTCATGTCATTCATTCCTGCTCATGGAGAAGACAATGGAGACAAAGGAAGTTTCTAAAAGTAGTTCTCAACACATAGCCTTCTATCAATAAATGGATTACCCAAAATCATTGCTGCATCCATCCAAACAATTCCTTATGATGATAATTCCTCAGTAAGAATATTTGAGCCTACTTAGAACTGTAGGCTATACAAAATGTAGGTCATGGTCTTTTTCTGCAAAGTACTAACTGCCTAATTAGAAGACAAATCAGACATACAAATAATGGTCAAGCAACAAAACAGACTTAGTGTCTGAATAACTGAATAACCTTGGTCTATACTGTATCAATATTGATCAAATATTGTTACCAGGACCAAAAACCATGGGAAACTGAAGAATTCTATTTGATGGTAAACTGCTGTGCAATTAATTCACAGTAGGTTGTTGGAATATTAGCGTTGAAATAGTGGGCTTTCAGAAGATTTTAAACAAATTACTTATGTCCTCTAAATCTTAGTTTTCTCATCTAAGAGAATAGAAAGGTTTTCATCAAGATTAACTAATTCCAGTCAATGGGAAAAATAAATGCACATACACCTGTAAAAGAAAGTCCATGTCCTGCAAATAGATATGGTATAAAACAGCAGCACAAGTTTAAATATCAGGTCCACAAGTAAAATTTTTACAAAGAAATATATCAAAATTACCCTCCAAGATTCCAAAGGTCCCTTAATTCTATATCCTATAAAGTGGGTGGATCTGGGATTTTCCCCCAGATCCCCTAATGCTGCCAGCTGTGAGTTACTACCCAAATAAATTTACCACCGAACAACCAAGGTACAGGCATAGGGAAACCATTACACTCTGATGAAATTAATAAAATACTCCACATATGACTCATATTTATTTGATATATGTGCTACATTTCAGGCTGATAAGGCTCATGTGTACACTGTGAAGCTGAAAAATGCAGGGAAATGGATGAAGATCAAATAGCACTCTAAGAATGTATTCAAAATAATATTTGGAAATATTGATCTTCATGTGCAATACAGAAACATTATTTCATGAAAGGTTTCCTCAGTCTGAGTGCATCTTCTCTGGCTTTTCCCCTAATGGAGAATTTGATTCCCTCTTTCCCCTCCCACTCAGTGCTTCCAGATTGCTTCAGAAGACCAAGGCAGCCTGCTCAGCAGCAGGCAAACAGGGCTTGGTGAGCAGGAGCTATATATAGCTCCACCTTGGAGATATGCACACACACAAGTACGTGTACAAATGCCCATGCTGGATGTGGCATGAATAAATGAGAAAAGGTTGCAACTTCTCCCCTCTCCCCGCTTCCCATCACCCGAATGTTTCAGCAATTGTCAAAGCAGGGTGTCATCAGTCGCTGAGAGTGATGCAGCGTCTAATTTCTCTGCAATTCTTCTGCTTACTGCTTCCAGCAGTCTAACTCCGGCAGGAAACGGCACTGGGCCAACACCTACTACCCAGATGCGGTCACCCAGGGAGGCTGCCTTGCAGCCCCTGGGAGCCCATTCCGGCACGATTACTTGACTCTCCGCAAATCCCCCAGGATAGACCCATCTTTTAGAAACTAGGCGAGAATGTGGTTTCCGATAAACAGCGTCAGGCTAGGAGAGAAGAAGGCAAGCCTTCCTTGCCTCTCCCCTCCTCAGTCTGCTGCAGATAGGGGAGAAGGGCTGATGTCTTCTCAGTGGAGACGTAATTAAGTGGAAAATGCCCTGCGAGTTGCAGGCTTTTTTTCCCAACCCCCCACTCCCGAAAGGAGCCCGTTCTTAACAGGGGCCAGGGAACATACAAGTCCTTCTTCCCCTCAGCGCAATCATTCCCAGCTTTTCAGGGTTGTACTAGTCTAGAGGCAAGGGAGGAGAGGGGAAACGAGTGGGTGCGGATAGGCGTGGGGAGGAGCAGATGCTCTTCTCTTCTCGATTTAGGAAGACCTGCAGGTTCCCGGCTGCTGACAGGTCTGCTCTCCTAGACCCTCCCCTGCCAGGTCGACTTGGCATCCCTTGGGCGAGTCGCCGGCGGTGGCGGCCGCAGCCTCCGAGAGGAAAGTTAACGAGACGGAGAGGGGGCTCTGCGCCCTCTCCCATAGTACTGCCGCCCTGCCCCGCCCGTCAGCCCGGGCTCCGGCATCCCGTAACCCTCCTTCCCAGCACCACACACCCTCCACCCAGTCTTTCCTGCCGTCCTTCTCGACGAGAGCTGCGGCGACTACAGGAGATCTGGGGGTGAGGAGGGCGGGGCAGGGCTGGGGGAAGGGGAAGGGAGGCAACAGCAGTAGGAAAACACGCATTCTTTATTCTGTCTGCAAAGAAGGGAAAGTCCTGCCTCCTACCTGTTCCCTGCTCCTGCTCGCCTTGGCGCGGCACAGCTGGACCATAACCTACAGGTTTCCCACTTCCGCCACAGACACCTGGGAGAGCATCTCCCCACCCGGAGCCCCTCCTCGCCTAGGCCGAGCCCACCCCAGCTACTTGACAGCAGAAGTCCGACCTTTTAGAGCGCTTATTGGGGCGGCGAGGGAACTGGGGCGGGCGCCGGGGAGAAAACCGAGTCTCTGATTGGACAGGCGCAATGTCACTCTCACCCCAGGACCAGGGCTCGCTGCGGACCCGAGTAGCTGCTAAACCCAACCGCAAAGGGTCTCTGCAGTCGCTGGAACCAAACCCTGCTGCTACTGGATCAATGACCCCTAAGAGGAGGGAAACTGGTTTGTTGACTTGTCATCTGAGTAGGGAGGGACCAGCCAGAACCAGACACCCAGCACTTTCCAGAGCTTCCCTGAAGGGACCATCTGCTCTGGGAGATTTGACAGCGAAAATATCAGGAGCAGTGAGTGCCTCGATAGAGAGGCACGAACTTCGGTAACGAATGAAGCAAAATAGAAAAATACATATAATTAAGTGAAAAAAATCATAAGAAAAAGAAAAAACATGAGGATTTTATTTCAAGTTTCCATTATTTCCCCTAAATGTAACATGGCAGTATTTCATGTGGAGAAAATGTTGAACTGCTTTTTCTGTAGCGCAGGGAGACTCCAAAATACCCGCTGGTAGGAACACTGTTTTCGATGGAAAAGTGTTACAATAACCTCTCAAAAAAGAGTTAAAAGAAGGCAATTAAAGCCAAACTGCATAAGAGACTTGCCTTGGGCAGTTCACTTGGTGGCAAAAGTCTTCAAACAATCACCACCAGGCTGACTAATCAATCTGTTCCCTTTCTTCAGATACTGGGCCATCATTTCTTTTGTGCTCAAACCCTGAGGAGCAGAGGATGGATAAGCCAACCCAAATCTACAGGATCCCAAGCTTGCCTTTTAGGTGAAGGAGGACGAGGGTAAAACCATTTTCTGCCCATATTCCATCTCTGCCACTGGTCCAGGTGGAGTCAGAAAGCTGTAGAATTCAAGGGACTTCTTAGATGAGGAATAATCATAGAAAATCACAAGCAAAATTGGGGGTAAGGAGGTGTCTTATTCTAATGCCATATAAGGAAACAGTCTTCTCCTTCACAGGCTTCCTTTCTGCAAATAGCCAAGTTCCTCATCCACCTAAGATAAGTAGTTGTCTTAACTAGTGCTGAGCATGACTGAGCTCCCAGCCTCAAAGAGCTTATGATGGACGTGGCTCACTGGACAGCTATGGAGATGACCTTGTTATCAAATGTTAAACAAGTGTAGGCTCTTCGTGCATATGGCTGTTATCACTGTTAAGCCAGACTCTTCAATGTTCTCTTCATGAAACTGGAGGAATCAAATTAATGGATTTGGAAGTCAGAAGGAATCTTAGAGATAATTTATAGTGAACAATAGATAAGACTCTTATGTCAGAAACCCTCTTAACACTGAATAGAAATAACTAAAATGTAATGGCAAGTTTCAAGATCCCATCATTCATGTTTCTATATAATTATTTCTATATAATATTCCCGTTAGTCTTATGCCTCCACCTATGCATGCACACCAATTGTTCCATTGAATTGGACATATTGTTCATGACTTACTGCATGACTTACTGAGCACTTAATCCGTGCCACACGCTGTGTTAGGTGTTAGGGAATGAAGTAAGATTAATACATTGAACTTATTAAAAAGGGATTCAAGAAGCAATTAAGACAGTAAAATATTGTAGAGGAAGTGTGTATAATCAACACTAACATCCTTTGATCCCTGAGCATAGATTATTTTGAGTCACAGTGAACTATAGCACACCCTCCTCTAGACTTAAGCAGTGAGAAGGCAGAGTATCAAGGAAAAACACTGAGCATTGAGGTTAGCATGGGATTACTGAATTATTCTATCCTCATTCTTTCATTCCTTCATTTCTTCAACAAATATTAGTGAAGAATGAAATAGGCAAGCTGCCCACACACATACACACACAGACAACTTGGGAATAGTATTAGGTTAAGTCCATCTGGTCATAGGTACCTCATATATTTTCAGATAAAGCAAATTGTCTCCAGGTTATTGGTTATCATCTCAGAGAGCAAAACTTCCATATCTGTTCCTGGAATACATGTTTATTATGTATGTGGATATATCAGAAATATCTGCTGCAGAGCATTTTACATTTTCCAAATCACTTGCAGATACAATCCTCATCTATGTTCTTAAGTAAGAAGGAGAGTCATTATTAGCCCCATTTCACAATTGAGGAAATTGAAGTAGCCATGGAAATGTATTCCTTTGAAACAAAAGGTAATAAAAAATAGTTGTGTATATAATTCTTCATGTGTAGGAAATATCCAACCAATACTTATTGATGAATACGTGCATTACAAAATTTGAAAGTTTAAAGAACATTAGAAGTCATCAATTTCCACCCATTATTCTATGAAGAAGAGATTCAGGCATTATAACTTGCCCAAGGTTGTGTATCTAGTTAGGGGCAAAGCTGTCTCTAGAACCCAGTTGCTTACTTTTTCCACCTCAATGAACAATAAATTTTTCTGGTATATCTCATCCAGGAGAGTTTTTAGCCATTCTTCTCTCCAAACCACACAGTCTATTGAAGTTTTCAGAACGGACACAATGGTATACTCATCTTCCAGCATCTATAAATATATATTCAAGCATGCCATTTTAACTGGAAATTAAGCAGGGCATAATCAGTATCTGAGACTCAGTTAGCTTTTAAGTTTGGGGTCTGCCTCACGAGATTGGGATCAGAGTAACTGGGGCTAATGTGGGAGTATAAAGAAAGAGGATGGAAATGGGTGGTCAACTAGACAGATTGCCTCTAGCACACCTTG
This sequence comes from Mesoplodon bidens, assembly GCF_964165515.1. Classification (NCBI taxonomy): domain Eukaryota; kingdom Metazoa; phylum Chordata; class Mammalia; order Artiodactyla; family Ziphiidae; genus Mesoplodon; species Mesoplodon bidens. The sequence goes on from NC_138167.1 coordinate 55,282,801, forward strand.
TCCCTAAAGTGAGGAAGAAGAGAACTGCAGAAACATGTCTCAATCTCCCTTATCTGGCAGCCTGGCATTATTTGCAAATCTTCAAAAGAAACACTAGGAAAATTTGCCTTGTTCCCTGGATGGCTCTGCTTCCCTAATCACTGGCAGAGTTCCATAGCACAATTTACTGGGCATTACATTACTAATCTCCCCTTGGCCCTATTATTGAATTCTCCTGCCATCCTCTCCTTCTTCCACCCTGCACTGGCCCTCATTATTGAAACATTCTAATTTTCTCCAACCAGTGATTAAATCTCAGTGAGAGGAAAGGAAACTACAGCAACAGTACAGCTTTCCACAGCATGTATTCCTTTTCTTTCTCCTCTGCTCAACCCACCATTTCCTCACTTTGAAGCTTCCTAGGAGAACAGTTGCTAACAGCCTGTTATGGGAAAGGTGGGGGAGAGTAAGAAAAAAAGGGCTTTTCCAATCAAAATTTCAAGCAAACTTAACACAGCAGAAACTGGTTTGAAGACAGTCATGCTAAACCCAGCCTGCAGCATCTCAAGGAAGATCACATCAGCCCACTGACCTAGCTTTTACAGAGCCGATTGGGAACACAGGCAAAGGGATGCATGTGCATGCACATCCCTCCCCCACACACACACACACTATTAGTACCACGTGGCAGGAAGCAGGCTGGGCAGATAGTTTTCAAGTACTAAAGACTAGAAATAGAGTCAACAGCAGCATCTTGCTACTCACCCAGAACCACTGCAATCTTTTTGGAGGTTAAGAGTAAGAATAGACTATTTTTTTGTTTTGTCAGTGACTGCTGTGTACCAGAAGGTCAGATTTACAAAAAAGCCACATGCTAACATTGCAAGGATATCTTCACACAGATTTCATTGTTTCACAATAGAGTCAACTATTTCTCTTTAATATTTCTTAATTTGTATAATAAAAATCAATGTGTAATGCAACAAAAGAGCATGTTACTACTTAAGTTATAGCCAATATGTCCTCCAAATTCTTTCAACTCAAGGAACTCTTAAGGAGGGGCCAATTCTCAAATCAGTTATTAAATTGTACCTTCAGTCTCTCTTCATGGAGAGTAGGCAGTCATATACTATTATGAACTCTCACTAACCTTAATTAGCATGTCCTTTCCCTTCTTTCCTAACTGCCATTATAGATACTGAAAATTCTGTTTTCTTCAGTATGTCCTTGAAATGATGGACACCTTCACCATCTGAGGTGGACATAGGACCATAGAACAGAGTGTTAAGAGACCTTCGTTCTACTCTAGTAACTGAGAGGATAGAGACTGAACTTTAAACCTCAGTTTCCTATGCCATAAGATGAGGGGCAAAGTTGCACAATACAAAACTATTTGCTAAGAATATAGTATCAGCATCTTTATAAAAGGTCATCTACCCAAATATATATCCTACCCTCAAAACAACCAAAAGAAGCAAGGCGTGGGGGGGAACTCCCTGGTGGTCCAGTGGTTAAGAATCCACTTTCCAATGCAGGAGGGGCAGGTTCCGGGAACTAAGATCCCACATGTCCTGGGGCAACTTAGCCCACGTTCTCCAGAGCCCACACACCACAACTAGAGAGCCTGCGCAGCGTAACTACTGAGCCTGTGCAACACAATGAAAGATCCCACATGCTGCAACTAAGACGCGATGCAGCCAAATAAATAGATAAATAAATATTCTTTAAAATAACAGAAAATAAAACTCTGGGCACCAGAGCAAAAACTTATATATATGATTCCTTAAAAAAAAAAAAAAAACAAGAGGAAAAGAACAAAGGAATGAATTTGTCGATTTTACCCAAATTTATTGACCCTAAATTATTCATAATATCACTTATTATGCATTTAATATATATTAGATTTGTATATACAATCCAATTTTCATTCTTAATTTTGATAATGATTTTTCGCTAGTCAGTGTTCCAGTTTAGAAATTTTATTAATCATTTCAAATATCAATTCTGGCTTTATTATTTTATTCTATTGTATGTTTGTTTTGTATTCTATTGATTTCTGCTCTTACCTCTATTACTTCCTTTCTCTTACTTCACTCCCAAGTATATGTCATTGATTTTTCAGCCTTTCTTTTTTTTTAGTATTTGCCTTCAGTCAGTGCTATAGTATTTTCTCTAAGTAGTGTTCTAGTGTATCTGACAAGTTTTAATATGTCTTATCTTCATTATCATTCAGTTCAAATATTTTCTAAACTCTGTTTTTTCTGTTTTTCATGTTTTTTGATCCAAAGATAATTTTAAAGTATGTTGTTTAGTTTATAGTCACTTTGGGTACTTATCTTTTTGTTTGAAATATTTAGTTTAATTTTATTGTTGTCAGAAAAATATTCTGAAAGGATTTCAACCTTTGGCAATTTATTGAGGCTTTGTTTATAATACAAAATTAAAAGGCATTTTTGGTGAAAGTCCCATGTACTCAAAAAAACATAGAAGTTCAGCTTCTCTTGACAGAGGAATAGCTATTGTGGAACCATCCTCCATATAGGTACAAATGATAAGCTCTGGCAAAAAGAAAAAAGTAAAACCTGTTTGAGGCCACTGGAAAATAGTCAAAAGCAGGCAGAACTTGACAAGATGTCTACACTTGGGAAAGGGAAATGACAGAGAGTGAATTTCCCATTTTATACAGCTTTGGTCTTGAGGAAAGGTTCCAGTATGTTCCAAACAGGATGGATAAAACTAAAATAAATAAATACACAAATAAATAAAACCTTTCTGCCTTGAAGAATCAGAAGACAACATGATAAATCTAAAAAAAAAAAAAAAATTATGGTTTAAAGAACCAGAGGACAGAGTTCTGGATAATGATGGAACAAAGAAAATGAGAGAGGGAAATCACAGAAAGGAGAGATACAGAAAGAGAGAGTCCTCAATTGAGAGCATAAGCCAAATTTTAAACTGACTTCTGAACTGTGGATACACAGGGCAGACTCCGAGCAGCCCAAATAAGGCTAACAGAACTATAGTAGATGGAATAATGCTCTTTAATCTCTGGAACCTGTGAATGTTACCTTGTATGGCAAAATCTTTGCAGATGTGATTAAGGATCTTGAGATGGGAAGATTATCTCGGATTATCCTGCTCCATCCTAAATGCAATCACATGTATCCTTATAAGAGGGAGACAGAGTGAGATTTTACTATGCACAGAGCAGAAGACATGTAAAGACAAAGCAGAGAGAGAGATTTGAGAATTCTGGCCTTGAAATTTGGAGGGATGCAACCATATTCCAAGGAATTCCCAAAGCCACCAAAACCTGGAAGGAGCAAGGAACATATACTCCCTAAATCCTCTGAAAGGATGGTGGCCATGCTGACACATTGATTCTGATCCAGTGATACTGCTTTGCACATTCTGGACTTCCAAACTGTGAGAAAATAAATTTTGTGGTTTTAAGTGAGCAGACAATTGTTTTGTTTTGTTGTGGTGATAACTTGTTACAGTAGCCAAAGGAAACTAGTATAAGAACTTACCAGAAATTTCAACTGCTGCCTGCCAAACAAGACACAGAGTTTGAAGTTTGAGTTCAGCTAAGGTAACTGCCTTCTAAAACAAAAAGTGAACCATATTAATACTCTTCAAAAAAAAAAAAGAAAGAAAAAAGAATCCAGAATCTCCACAATGTATTGTCACAATGTCCAGGATATAATCTAAAATAACTAGACAAACCTGTCTGCTCCTGATACCCCTCCTCCAAAAAGAAAAAAAAAAAAAAAAAACAGGAAAATGTGACATACTTAAGAGTAGAGGCAGATATTTGAATTAGCAGACCAAGATTTTAAAACTGCTACTACAACTATGCTCGAGGGCAAAAAAGAAAATTTGTCTAAATAGAAATTTACCCCCCACCCCAAATTTTCTGCACACAAAGTTTGATTCTAGAATCAGTTTCCTGGATAATCTAACATAATGTAATAAATCATTATGCTTATTATAGAAACTATAAAAAGTTAAGAGACATAAAAGTTGAAAAGAAATCATCTATCCAGAAATTGGCAAATTATTGTTTGATATTATTACTTTACTAGGCTTTTGTAACTACAGATTTTTCCTGAATTTTCATGGATGTTCTGACTGAAGACTGACTAGTTTCAATTATAACCAAAAATATTGTTTTCTTCTCCACCTTCCTCCTCCTGTCTTCTTTTCAGCAGTTGTCATTTATATCTCTTATCCTGACAATATCCATTTTTCTAGACCTCCTCCTTTCATAAAAGCATGTTTAAGTCTCTTTCATGAAAAATTACTCTGACCCTGCATTTCCCTCTAATTACAGTACAAGACCTTGAGAACTGAAAATTTGCCATTGTGACACTCACATATCCTTATTACTTTTTAAATTCTTTCCTGTTTCTCTTCTTAGTTTTCTAAGAACTCTAAAGCTCCTTCTCCAAATTCTTTTTCTCTTTCTCTCTGTTTCTATCAATATTAATTTAACGAATAATTGTATACCCAGTGCTTGACTCTTTTATCTCTTTACATTTTCTAATGTGTGATATTATAAGTTCTTCTGGTTCTAACATCCTCCTATAAGATTTTTTTTTAAATCTCTGTCTCCAACATTGGATATACTCTGCATTGTAGACTCACAAATCCATTTCTCTAGTAAATTTTTCTACTTGGATGATTGAAAATCATATAAAACTCAAAATATGCAAACTGAAATAATTATCTTGGCACAAAGGAACATTATGAAAACAGAATCTCAGTATGTCTGAGAGAGGAAAAACAAGATGATGTTTAGGTGGACTTTTAAAGGAAGAATTGTCAGTATCCAGAGTTTAAGAAGCTATTCCTAGCTGGAAAAAGAATGTGAAAGATATATAATATAAAATAGCAAGTCATGCTTAAGAATTGAGAGAATTTGATGATGGCTAAAGCATAAGGATGAAGAGAATAAAAAATGGATTGGAATTGCATTGGCCTCCTTGCTATTCTTCCAATAAGTGAGGCACACTCCAATGGTAAGGGCTTTGCACTTGCTGATCTCACTTCCTGAAATGTCCTTCCTTGTTTTCTGTATAAACTCTTTCAGATTTTTATTAAAATGTTGTCTCCTTAATAAGCCTACCCCTGATTGCCTCATTTAAAATTGACCTCCCTCCTGTTTTCTTCCCTACCTCTTATTCCTCAGTGGAACTTTTCATCAACTACAATACTATGCAACTTTTGTATTCCTTTGGTTCATTGCCTGTCTTGCAGAATATGCCCTTACTTCTCTCTAGAATTTAATCTCCACTAGGGCTTAAATTGACTCTTTTGTTCAGTGTTGTGTGCTCATTTCTAGAACAAACAGTCCATGGGACATAATAAGTACTCAAAAAACGTTTGTTGCCTGTGGGGGAAAAAAAGGTGAAGAATTAGGAATACAAACAAAACAGAGCACCCATAATACCATGCTTTTTGTTTGACCCTGTCTTCACATCCAGTGTTCTCTCAACCTGTGAACTATTCTTCCCTCTTCCCTACCCAGACTGTTTTCAACCAGATAAGCTCCCATGTATTCTCCAAAACTGTATTAGCTGCTATTTCTTTTGTGAAACCCAAACTCTCCTCTCACACCCATACCCAGATACAGTTACTTCTTTTCTGTACATCTATGCTTTACAAATAAATTTATTATGATACTATAACATTTTATTGTAGGCTTTTGCTGGTATATCTCTCTTTATTACAAATAAAAATCTTCTTGAAGGCAAAGGCTATATTTGGTTGATTAGGAATCCTGGTAAGAACTAAAGAAAAAGGAAGTTACTCCCTTCTACCTTATGTTACATATTATATGAGAAGTCTTCAAGGAAGGTGACAAATGAATTCAAGCTTTAAAAACAAATATAAATTAACTAGATGGAAGGTAAGGAATAGCATAGATACAGTTTTATAGTTAAAAATTGCAATTTTTTAGTTTGCTTATATTTGAAATGGAAAGCATAGATTTTTTTAGTATCACATTAATAGTTGCTCACTATGAAAAAACATATAAATCATGTTTTACGTTAATGAACTATTACCTTGAAAGTTAATTATGAGAAATACAGCAATTTGCTGATAAAAGAACCAAAAAATATAAATCCATCTAGACAAAGACAAAATGCGCAAAATTTATATTTTGGGACTCTGAATTGAAGAAAATTTGTTTTTGAAGAAAATTAAGTCAGAAATGCCATTTCATTAGTGCTATCACCCTTCCTTTGGGTATTCAGTAATAATATGAGGAACATATAACATAAGTACCTCAGTACACAAAAAAGCACAAAGCATAGCTTAAGAGGAAATTATGACCTACTACCAGTAAATCTGAGCATTTCACTGCCATCCAATTACCAAATGAGAATCTCTGCTTAAAAGAAATTTTACTTTAACCTTTATCTGGACATAATTATTTATTTTCCCAAAAATCTGTACCATTTGACATTGAAAAAAACTGGCTCAAAGCCTGGACTCCTCTCCAACTGGTTTTCTATCTGGGGGAGTTGATATATATATCCTATATTTCACATATATTAGACATACATGTATATACATGACATATTTTATATTAATCATATGTATATGGCTAGAAGCCACTTAACCTACTTTCCCAGTTTACCTGAATGTCTGAATATTTTCTATGTTGCCATTGCTCTTTACAACCTTATTAGTCACTCTAGGTTAAATAGGTAGTTCTTACTGTATCAAGAATTCCTTTTTTGACGAGCAGATTTCTAGTATGACCTCAAAGGACATAGGTCAAGTCATTTACAAAGGAAAAAGACGCTACAGTGGTTCATTTGGACTGTGGGCTTGAAAATCATGAGTGGGGACTGAAGTTTTTTATGTGCTCCACAATTCTTTGGAAAGGATGTGTAGAAGAGGTCAACAGAGTTGATGGGAAATCCAGGGTTGTTGGAGCTAGATTCCTCCACCAGAGGATGTCCTTATATTCTGAAAGTCCCCTCCCATTAAAGTCCTCCCTCATTTTAAATACTCTGATGGCCTTGCATTACAGTTCAAATGTCCAATTCTTTTTCCATTACATATGTCTGGTTCCACTCTACCTCTCTCACATCTCAAATCACTCAGTTTTTTGCTTAATATGTTCCAGCCATCTGGGCTGTTCCTGAAATTCTGTTCTTTAAATGAGCCAAACTCAGTTGTTGTTCCTTTTTTCTAAGAAGCTCTTCTGGTTCTTCATATGATTAGCTTTCTATGAGTTTTCAAGTCTACTCATACTTTATAGAACAGGTACTTTATAGAACAGGTACTACCTAATGCACTGGGGTAACCTAAATGGGTGGGAAGTCCAAAAGGGAGGGGATATCCGTATATGTATGGCTGATTCATTTTGTTGTGCAGTGGTGGCTAACACAATATTGTAAAGCAACCATACTCCAATAAAAGGTAATAAAAAGTCTAATCTTAAATGTCATCTCTCAGAGAAGACTTCTGTGATAACACTCCTAATGGTCATCCCTTAATTCAGATTCTCTATCATATCACACTATTATTTTTCCCTCATAGCACTTTACTGTAGAAAATAATATTTGGCATTTAAATGTTTATTTGTTTATCTTATTTATTTCTCTCTACAGGATATATGCTACATGAGGACAAGGACCTGGTCTGTCTTATTCACTGCTGTCTCTCCCGTGCTAGAACAGTGCATGGAACATGGTTCATGCTCAACAGATATTTTAGCATAAATAAAAATCATGACACCGTGACTGTTTTTCTTTTTAATATCCACGGCAGGCAGTAAAATAATCAATGAATACTGTTGGTGAGCACTCACCCAGTCACAGACAGACAGCTCTCCCTGGATGCACTGTCCTGTAGAGTTGTCCATCTGGTCTCCTCGGAACAGACTGCTTGGTTTTGCTCCTTTGGCAGTTGGTGGGCTCAGGAGAGTTAGTTACCACTACACTGATGCAGATAGTCCATCTAAGAAAAGCCTTCTGACACTTTTATATTAAACAACCTGGTGTTTTATTTCCTAATGATAGTAATTTACTAATTCCTTCCAATAATTGAAATAACCTCATAATTTCTGCTTATGTAGTCAAACTTTCACTCTGCTACCACACACTAAATTCCCTGAACCTAGAGTAAACCTAAGCTTAATTTATGGGAAGGGAGGAAAGGAAGAGCTGAAAAGCTACTCAATTAAACCGTAAACTGACCAGATTAAGTGCCAGGATCACAAGATTGAGTCCAGAGATACTAACTCTAATTTATTTCTGTTATATATTTATGAAAAACATTTCTTGAAACATACTAACTTATTCAGAGAAAGGTGGTTTTCCAGGAAAACAATACAATATTGGTCTGCTAAAAAGAAATGGATATTTTCAGAATATAACCCGCAGACTGAGAGATTCTTCTTGCTAGAACAGTACCTATGGAGGCTTTGCCATGTATTTTCTGATACAATTTTAATTTCAAAAATAACTATCTATTTAAGATTTTATGTATAGAGGATAATGGTGACTGCCAAATGTGAATCTCTTCACACACTAGCCAAAAACAAAGCAAAACAAAACCAAAAAAGAGCAACAAGGAAATAAAACATGTGATCCAGGGCTTCCCTGGTGGCGCAGTGGTTGAGAGTCCGCCTGCTGATGCAGGGGACACGGGTTCGTGCACTGGCCCAGGAAGATCCCACGTGCCACGGAGCGGCTGGGCCCGTGAGCCATGGCCACTGAGCCTGCGTGTGCAGACCCTGTGCTCCACAACGGGAGAGGCCACAACAGTGAGAGGCCCGCGTACCACAAAAAAAAAACCCCAAAAACCAACAAAAAAAAAAACATGTGATCCAAATTTTCAACATTATTAGAAGACTGAGAATACCACTAAATTAAAATTACTTGTAGCTGAAGAAATAAGTACCAAAGTCCAGGAAAGTTCTCACTGCAGCTACATGCCTGTGGGTGTGGAGAATAAGAGATTCCTTGAGAAGAGGGACAGAGTACATTCATGAAATACAGAAAAAGCACCCTTAGAAAAAAATTTCATTACCAAATGCCCAAATATTGATCTGAGACGTGGAAATTCACTGCACCAACCATTGAGAAGGTACTTAAAACTGGGGAAAAAGGGAGGCAGCAGGCTTAGAGAAGAACTGCTTCTTCAGCAGAAAGGTAAATAGAGAAGAATGGTGCCCCTTGGGAAGATATGGTAGTAAAGGGAAAGGAAAGGGAAAGGAGATGGGAAGTAATAATCTTGTAGAAACAAAAGGGGGCAAAAATTAAACAACTTGTCACCCTCTATCATCACCAAAAGAAACAAGAGTATCCATTAACAAACATATTTTGATAAACTGAAAGAAGTAGCCCTCAAACCAGGAATCTTGTCCATTAGATACTCAAGAGTAGGAAAAAAAAAAAAGACAAATTTCATACAAAGCTATTAGAAGAAGAAAAGAGAAAATGTGAATCAAAAATTTCAGTTGAGAAAATTTCTACTCAAAAAATAAAAAATAAACACAAACAGGAGAAAACTGCAACACAACACTTTAATCTGAATTTTAAATCCTCAAACAAAAATTTGAAGATTTGGGCTTCCCTGGTGGTGTAGTGGTTGAGAGTCCGCCTGCCGATGCAGGGGACATGGGTTCGTGCCTCAGTCCGAGAAGATCCCAAATGCCGTGGAATGGCTAGGCCCGTGAGCCATGGCTGCTGACCCTGTGCGTCCAGAGCCTGTGCTCCACAATGGGAGAGGCCACAACAGTGAGAGGACTGCGTACTGCAAAAAAAAAAAAAAAAAAAAAAATTGAAGATTTCTTTTTAAAATCAAGAATCATAAAAAGGAAAAAAAAAAGAAAGAAAAAGAAAGAAGAGAGCAACCAAACTAAAAAACAATGAGATATCATCTCACATCAGTCAGAATGGCCATCATCAAAAAATCTACAAACAACAAATGCTGGAGAGGGTGTGGAGCAAAGGGAACGCTCTTGCACTGCTGGTGGGAATGTAAATTGATACAGCCACTATGGAGAACAGTATGGAGGTTCCTTAAAAAACTAAAAAGAGAACTACCATATGACCCAACAATTCCACTACTGGGCATATACCCTGAGATAACCATAATTCAAAAAGAGTCATGTACCACAATGCTCATTGCAGCTCTACTTACAATAGCTAGGACATGGAAGCAACCTGTGTCCATCAACAGATGAACGTATAAAGACGATGTTACACATATACACAATAGAATATTACTCAGCCATAGAAAGAAACAAAATTGAGTTATTTGTACTGAGGTGGATGGACATAGAGTCTGTCATACAGAGTGAAGTAAGTCAGAAAGAAGAAAATATTTACCATATGCTAACACATATATATGGAATCTAAGAAAAAAAATGGTCATGAAGGACCTAGGGGCAAGGCGGGAATAAAGATGCAGACCTACTAGAGAATGGACTTGAGGATACGAGGATGGGGAAGGGTAAGCTGGGACAAAGTGAGAGAGTGGAATGGACATATATACACTACCAAATGTAAAATAGCTAGTGGGAAGCAGCCGCATAGCACAGGGAGATAGCTCGGTGTTTTGTGACCACCTAGAGGGGTGGGATAGGGAGGGTGGGAGGGAGGGAGATGCAAGAGGGAAGAGATATGGGGATATATTTATATGTATAACTGATTCACTTTGTTATAAAGTGGAAACTAGCACACCATTGTAAAACAATTATGCTCCAATAAAGATGTTAAAAAATAAATTAAAAAAATCAAGAATCAAAAATTTAAAAAGTAAAAATAAAAATGGTATAAAAAATAACTACCAACAAATTCCTCACAGGAAAGAAAGATAACATAGTTTAGTGAACTCAGGAAAGAATTTAACAAAAAGATAAGCCATCTCTGAAAAGAAGAATAAATTACAAAGTACTTAAAAGATAATAAATTTAAAAGAAAATTTAACAAGGGCCATTGAAGAAGGAAAAAATTAACCAAGAAAATGAAGTAAGATAAGGAAATAAAAGTGATTAGAGAGAGACTGAATGAAACAGAATGCAGGCAAAGAAGGCCCAGCATGCATATAAGTAGTTTCAGAAGAAGAAAAGCAAAACAATCTAACAGAAGTAGTATTTAAACATGTAATCCAAAAAAACTTTCAAAAGAATGCTAAATGTACATACTGTAAGGGCCAATTGTATACCTGAGGAAATTGACCCAGAACAATAAACTCTGAGATAAATCTTAGTAAAACTATTAGACTTTAAAGACAAAAGCAAAATCATCCGGATTCCCTGATAAAAATATCAAACAATAAGGAAAAAACCATTACACTGGTGCCAGATTTTCAAGAGAAACATAACAAGCAAGGTGATAGCAGCATTTTTAAAAGTCTAAGAAAAGTGTGAGCCAAGGATTTTATATCAAGCCAAGCAATACTTCAAGTATCAAGCTTTTAAAAATAAACAAATTTGTATGAGAAGGAACTCACGATATACTGTAACCATGAGCTCTCTTCATGGGGATTCTACTACCAGATGAACTTCATCAAAACAAATAATGACTGAGGATCATACTGGCCAGGGTTCTTGGCCTTCCCCAATGAAGAGAAATTGACTAGAGGCCAGACAAGAAATTCAGGCAAGTCTTTATTGGGGCCCCCCTGCAGTAGGGGGGAGCAAGAACAAACAACAGTTTCCCTTACTTGCTGGCTCCCTGAGGGAGGCACGAGCTTGTTCCTTATATGGAGTAAGGGTAGGGATGTGTCCAGGGGTCGGGCCAGAGGGGTGGCTTGGATGGTTTCCCACCCCTTAGGTGATGTTGCATGCAGGGGTCATGCACAGTACCCTGCTTTTACTTCTGACCCCCTGCTTTTGCTCAAGGCTTTTCAAAAGTGGCAGTTGGGTTTTTTGGTCTCTATGTATCTTTTATCCACAATTTACTCCAACAGCACAGGCATGCAGTTATTTTTAATCCCATACAGTTTCTTTATATTTTGTTGCTGGAGGAGAGGTGTGTCCAGATGAAAGCACTGCAGCACTGCAGCAAAGGGGCCCAGGTCCCAGCGTGTCTCAGGGAGGTTTCTACAAAAGAAAAGAAGGTGAGCCTATAGTACATCTAATTGTAGAACTAATACGGGATTAGATATTGGTTTAGGTACATGGGTGAAAAAATACTATGCAAACATTACATATTCTGAAAAAGTAGAAATAATGTAACTAATGAATAGAAGGAGAAAACAAGAAAGGAGAAAGTAGACTAAGATCATTGACTATTGTTAAAATGAATAGTTGGGAATCAAAGAGTACCATTTAAATTTCACAAACTGCATACTGAAATATTAAGCAAGAAATAAGTGGATTAAAGGTAATATAAAAGGTACACTTGAATAGGCAATAGTTAAAATAAAATATAAAACTTCCTCATAACCAAAAGAAATTTTTTAAATAGAGGAAAGAAGACTCAAAAAATACAGAAAGAAGTACAGTAAAGATAACACAATAGACACAGTAATTATAAAATAATATAAAAGAAGCAACATGGGGCTTCCCTGGTGGCACAGTGGTTGTGAGTCCACCTGCCAATGCAGGGGACATGGGCTCGTGCCCCAGTCCGGGAAGATCCCACATGCCATGGAGCGGCTGGGCCCATGAGCCATGGCTGCTGAGGCTGTGCGTCCGGAGCCTGTGCTCTGCAATGGGAGAGGCCACAACAGTGAGAGGCCTGTGTCCGGCAAAAAAAAAGAAGCAACATATCAATCAAATCAATAAATATGAACAGGCTTCACTCACCTACAAAAGAAAAAGATTTTCAAATTGTCTCATAAAACAAACCTAGATCTCTGCTGTGTACATGTGACACACTTAAAACAGTAAGTCAAAAGTGTTACCCAAAAAATAAAATACCTAGGAATAAACCTATCTAAGAAGGTAAAAGACCTGTACTCAGAAAACTATCAGACTCTGATGAAAGAAGTCGATGGTGACACAAAGAGATGGAGAGACATACCATGTTCTTGAACGGGAAGAATCAATAGTGTGAAAATGACTACACTATCCAAAGCAATCTACAGATTCAATGCAATCCCTATCAAATTACCAATGGCATTTTTTGCAGAACTAGAACAAAAAAATCTTAAAATTTGTATGGAGATGCAAAAGACCCTGAATAGCCAAAGAAACCTTGAGGAAAAAAAACAGAGCTGGAGGAATCATACTCTCTGACATCAGACTATACTACAAAGCTACAGTAATCAAGACAATATGGTACTGACACAAAAACAGACATATATATCAATGGAACAGGATAGAAAGCCCAGAGATAAAGCCATGCACTTATAGTCAACTAATATCTGACAAAGGAGACAAGGATATATAATGGAGAAAAGACAGTCTCTTAAATATGTGGTACTGGGAAAACTGGGCAGCTACATGTAAAAGAATGAAATTACAACACTCCCTAACACTATACACAAAAATAAACTCAAAATAGATTAAAGGCCTAAATGTAAGACCAGACACTATAAAACTCAGAGAAAAACATAGGAAGAACACTCTTTGACATAAATCACATCAAGATCTTTTTGATCCACCTCCTAGAGTAATGGAAATAAAAACAAAAATAAACAAATGGGACCTAATGAAACTTCAAAGCTTTTGCACAGAAAAGGAAATTATAAACAGTATGAAAAGACAACCCTCAGAATGGGAGAAAAGATTTGAAAATGAATCAACGGACATAGGATTAATCTCCAAAATATATAAACAGCTCATGCAGCTCAATATTAAAAAAACAAACAACCCAATCAAAAAACGGGCAGAAGACCTAAATAGACATTCCTCCAAAGAAGACATACAGATGGCCAAGATGTACACGAAAAGCTACTCAACATCACTAATTATTAGAGAAATGCTAATCAAAACTACAATGAGGTTTCACCTCACACCAGTTAGAATGGGCATCATCAGAAAATCTACATACAACAAATGCTGGAGAGGGTGTGGAGCAAAGGGAACCCTCTTGCACTGTTGGTGGGAATGTAAATTGATACAGCTACTATGGAGAACAGTATGGATGTTCCTTAAAAAACTAAAAATAGAATTACCATGTGACCCAGCAATCCCACCACTGGGCATATACCCAGAGAAAACCATAATTTAAAAAGACACATACACCCCAATGTTCATTGAAGCACTATTTACAATAACCAGGTCATGGAAGCAACCTAAATGCCCATTGACAGATGAATGGATAAAGAAGATGTGGTATATATATACAATGGAATATTACTCAGCCATAAAAAGGAACAAAATTGGGTCATTTGTAGAGATGTGGGTGGACCTAGAGACTGTCATACAGAGTGAAGTAAGTCAAAAAGAGAAAAACAAGTATCATATATTAACACATATATGTGGAATCTAGAAAAATGGTACAGATGAACTGGTTTGCAAGGCAGAAACAGACACAGATGTAGAGAACAAACGTATGGACACCAAGGGGGGAAATCTGGGAATGGGGTGGTGGTGGGATGAATTGGGAGATTGGGATTGACACATATACACTAAATGTATAAAATAGATAACTAATAAAAAATTAAAATTTGAAAAAATAAAATTAAAAAAAAGTGTTAAACATAATGGCAAAGGCAAAAATATAGATAGCAAATGGGAGCAGTAAGGAAGCAGGGCTTGTGTTTTTTTTATATCTAAGTAAAATTCAAGTCAGAAACATTAAATGAGAACAAAAAAGGGACTTTAAAATGCTATAAGCCACAATTCACAATTAAGAAATAAAAATTATAATATCTATGCACATATATTAACCATTTATTTAAAACAAACTGTGAGAGATAAAGATGAAGTAGATATTAAAAATAGGAGACTTTAACACATTATTCTCAGTTTAAGACAGATCAAATGAAAAAAATTGGGCCATGGAAAATCTAAATAACATAATCAACAATATAGAATATATGAGGATATATCAAACATTACACAGTGCTATGGAGAATATTCTTTCTTCTCAAACGCACATAAAATATTCACAAAAATTATCCATATATTAGATCTTAAAGAAAGAACCAGTAATTTCCATAAATTAAAACAGTTACAACTACATTCTGATCACAATGCAAAACAACTAGAAATTAAAAGAAATTCCACATGGAAATAAAAATCCTTCTATTAAATAACTCCCAGGTGGAAGATGAAATATAATCATAAGTTACAAAGTTTCTGAAAAAAGAATGATAACAAAAACATTATGTATTAAAATGTGTGGGTTATATTTAAAGAATAATCAGAGGAAAATTCATAGCCTTAAATATCTATATCAGGGGTTAGAAAACTACAATCCAAAGGGGAAAATCCAGCCCAATGTTTGTTTTATGTGACCTGTAAAAACAGTCAAGCTTATTCTCTTATGACTGTTTTTGCACTACAACTGCAGAGTTGAAACAGCTCACAAAACCTAAAATGTATGCTATATAGGCCCTTTACAAAAAATGTTTATCAGTTCTTGTTCCATTTGAATAGATAGATGAAAAATAAATAAATAAATTCACAACTCAAGAAGTTCAAAAAAATGTATGATAATAGAGATAAAAGAAAATAATAGAAAATAAAGTGATAATAATAGAGAATAAAAGAAAATAATAGAGATAAAAGTAGAGATTAACTCAGTAGAGGAAAGAAAATACCCTGTTAAATTCAGTCAAACTCCTGACTTTTAAAAAAATCAACAAAATAGACAAAACACTAGCTAAATGAATACTTTTTTTGAAAACAAAGAGAAGACATGAAAGAGATAATTATTGATACAGAGGGAGAAATATATATTATAATAATATAATACAGTATAATATAATTGGAAGCAAATTTTGCACACCTGCATAAAAAACTGAAAATGTAAATAAAGTTGATAATTCATTAGTAAAATAAAATTTATCAGAATTATCAGGTAGACAGTAGAATAATTTCCATAAAGTTATCAACATAAAAAATAAAACAAAATAGCAAATCAGGAGAAATTTTTTGAAATATATATTACAGATAAAGGGATAATATGCCTAGTGAAAATAAACTTTTTTTTTTTAATTTGGGGAGAAAAAGACAAAAATTCTATAGAAAAAGTGGCAAAAGATATGAACATAGATGAATTCACAAAAAGCAAATGATCCCTGAACACATGAAATGCTGTTCAATGTTGTTTATAATAAAGAAAATGCAAATTAAAATCTCACTAAGATATCTTTTTTCAACATTCAATTGGTAGAAATTCAAAAGCTTAATAATGAACTCTGCTGACAAGGCTGTGGAGAAGCAGGCATTCTCACACATTGCTTTGGGAATGCAAAACTGTACAATCCTTTTGAAGAATTTGGCGATATCTAACAAAATTATATATGCATTTACACTTTGTACCAGAAATCCCACTAGAAAGTTACCATGAAGATATGTTTAGAACACTATGAAAATACAAGTTGCATATTATTTGTAACTGTAAAATACTGAAAGCTACCTAACTGTCCAAACATGAGGATTGGTTGGATAAACTACTATACATCCACACAATGGAAGACTATGTAGCTGTAAAAAGATGAGGAAGACTTATATGAATAAATATGGAGTGATTTTTAGCTTACAATAATGAAAAAGCAAAGTGCATATCAGTACATGATACACTGTGTGTGTGTCCTTATTTTGCAAAAAGAAACAGGAAGAATAAGTCATAAAATAATGAAATCAATTACTTGCAAGGGGTAAAAAGGAGCAAAAAGCTAGGAGAAGGTTCATAGCTGGGAATGATACTTCTCTAGCTTAATTTTTGTGTAGTTTTGAAATTTAGAAGCATACTAATGTTTTCCATTTTAAAATATTAAAATTTTTAAAAATGAGAAAATACCCTAGAACTGTATGCAATCAGAAACAAATGAACTCAAATTAATAATATAACTACACTCAGGAAAGGAGGTAGGGCCTCCCTGGTGGCGCAGTCATTGAGAGTCTGCCTGCCGATGCAGGGGACACAGGTTCGTGCCCTGGTCTGGGAAGATCCCATATGCCATGGAGGGGCTAGGCCCGTGAGCCATGGCCGCTGAGCCTGCGCATCTGGAGCCTATGCTCCACAATGGGTGAGGCCACAACAGTGAGAGGCCTGTGTACCGCAAAAAAAAAAAAAAAGAAGAAAGAAAAAGAAAGGAGGTAAAAATATACAATGGAGAAAAGACAGTCTCTTCAGTAGGTGGTGATGGGAAAATTGGACAGTCACATGTAAAAGAGTGAAATTAGAACATTCTCTAAAACCACACACACAAAAATACACTCAAAATAGATTAAAGACCTAAATGTAAGACCAGATACTATGAAACTCCTAGAGGAAAACATAGGTAGAACACCCTCTGACCTAAATAGCAGCAATATCTTTTTGGATCCATCTCCTAGAGTAATGGAAACAAAAACAGGAAAAAAAATGGGTCCTAATTAAATTGAAAAGCTTTTGCACAGCAAAGGAAACCATAAACAAAATGAAAAGACAACTTACAGAATAGGAGAAAATATTTGCAAATTATGCAACTGAAAAGGGATTAATCTGAAAAATACACAAACAGCTCATACAGTTCAATATAAAAAAAAAAACCCAATCAAAAACTAGGCAGAAGGTCTAAATAGACATTTCTCCAAAGAAGACATACAGATGGCCAAAAGGCACATGAAAAGATGCTCAACATCGCTAATTATTAGAGAAATGCAAATCAAAACTACAATGAGGTATCACCTCATACTGATCAGAGAGGCCATCATCAAAAAGTCTACAAATAATAAATGCTGGAGAGTGTGGAGAAAAAGGAACCCTCCTACACTGTTGGAAGGAATGTAAATTGGTACAGTCACTATGGAAAACAATATGGATGTTCCGTAAAAAAACTAAAAATAGAGCTACCATATGATCCTGCAATCCCACTCCTGGGCATATATCTCGAGAAAACCATAATTTGAAAATGTTCATTGCAGCACTATTTACAATAGCCAAGACATGGAAGCAACCTAAATGTCCATTGACAGATGAATGGATAAAGATGATGTGGTATATGTATACAATGGTATATTACTCAGGCATAAAAAAAGAATGAACTAATGCCATTTGCAGCAACATTGATGGACCTAGAGATTATCATACTAAATGAAGCAAGTCAGACAGAGAAACACAAATATCATATGACATCACTCATGTGGAATCTAAAAAAAAAAAATGATCAAATGAACTTATATAAAAAACTGGCTATACAAAATAAACCCACAGACAGAGAAAACAAACTTATGGTTACCAAAGGGGAAAAGTGGAGGGAGGGATAAATTAGAAGTTTGGGATTAACATATACATACTATTATGTACAAAATAGATAACAAACAAGGACCAACTGTATAGCACAGGGAACAATACTCAGTATTTTGTAATAACCTACAAGGGAAAAGAATCTGAAAAAAATAGATATGTATGTGTGTATAACTGAATCACTTTGCTGTACACCTGAAACTAACACAACATTGTTAATCAACTATATTTCAATTAAAAAAAAATTCTCCTGGGATGATACTCTAGATCATTTCTTTTCCCTTTTCTCTATTATGCCCTGAAAGTTTTATCCACTAGAACACTTCCTTTGTTACCACTTGATCACTGTGGATCAGAAGCATATTTATAAACTTATCCTCTCTCTTCTTGTCCCAGCTAAATAAGCACACAACACTGGCGATTTCTTGGAGGTATTTAGTGCTAATAACTATAATGAAACAGGTATAAAAGTCATCGCATGAGAAATACTTTTTTTTTTTTTCGGTACGTGGGCCTCTCACCATTGTGGCCTCTCCAGCTGTGGAGCACGGGCTCAGCGCAGGCTCAGCGGCCATGGCTCACGGGCCTAGCCGCTCCACGGTATGTGGGATCTTCCCGGACCAGGGCCTGAACCCGTGTCCCCTGCATCGGCAGGCAGACTCTTAACCACTGCGCCACCAGGGAAGCCTGAGAAATACTTTCTAAGTCTTAAGACTTAGTATTGCTAGTCTTGGTCATAATTGGAATGTAAATAAAAGTACCTTATTCTGACACTGAGTTTTCACTGATCCATATCTTGACTTTCTTTCTGGGAATCAAACCCACTTTTCCATTTATCTGCAAGGACAAAAAAAATAAAATTTTAGAAATGCAAGTCTCGTGAAGTATACCACTTATGTATCCTTCTAAGAGGAAAAAAAATACAAGAAATAAATTAACATAAATAAATCAAGAAAAGGGAAATCAGAGCTAAAAGAAACATCTCCAGGCAGGAGGGAGAGGTAGAGGGATCAGGTACATCGCCTGTTTTTTGCAACCTCAGGAGCTTCCCAGGTGAAATCTGATACTGGCCTTTATATGCAGAGGGCAAGGAGAAACCAAAGAAAGAGGCAGACCGCAGAAGATTAGTAGGTGCCAGGTTTAATAAGCAAGGAAACTTAAAATGCAACTTGTCTTGGGTGGTCACAAGATGAGGAGATCTCCACCCACCCCGGCCCACCAGAATCTAAAAAGTATATATAGAGACCTTAACTGGGTTCAGTCATGTATACCATCCAGATGGTCTCAACACTAAATTGTTCTCTCAAGGCTACATCCTTGAAGTGACACCCAGTGCAGGAATTGTGGGCAGAACATGCATTCCAAGACCAGGGGAGTGGATGAGGAGCCTCCAATTGCCTGGGTCCAGATCAAGTGTCAACTGGGGGTCATGTCCTCTCAATGATCTCTTCCAACATCATCTTAGGGGCAGAATATTAGAGACTCTAGAAATTGTAAGTATTAAATCATAACTATAATTTGAAAAGGCATCTTCAACTTTATAATAATTATTATTTGTTTTCAATCATAAATTTCTACTTGTTTTGAAAAATCAATTATATATTTTATGCTCCTCAAACATATCTGGATGATATATTTTTTTAAGCTGGGGAAAAAACTGTTATAAAATACCTGACAGTGAGCAACAAAATCTGTCTGGATCAGAAGCATCAAATAATAGTGACAAAGTAGCAGAAATCAATAGCTTTACACATGGATAATTAAATAAATTAGTTGAAAGACAATTTCTAATGTTTAGGCAACCACCAAAAGAATAAAACAAGACATACACTTTCCAAAACTTTAGGTAAACTTTCTAGAAAAAGAAAATAGAAAAAATAAATATGCAGCTCATTCAGGATCCTTCCTTTTAACTTCAGCTTACATTTGAATTACTTTGAAGTGTTATTGTTAAATAGTTAAGCCAAAACTTTCAAAGATGACGAAATATTAGTAGAAGCCAGGCAACTTGGAATGAAAGAACAATGAGTTCTCAGATTCAAGTAGTCTGTGTGCCAGGTTCCTTTTGAGGCAGGATTTCATCATAAATCTTCAAAACAAGCATCATTATCCTCATTTTTACAAATGAGGAGACTGAAACTCAGGGAAAGCAAGTAGCTTGCCCAAGGTCATAAATCTACTGAGTGTCAGGGTTGTGGCTCAAATCCAGATATTTAGACTCTGATTCCACCATTCTCTCAATTACTTTGTGTCACTTCACTACAACTTATTCAAGTTCAACAGTGCTCAAGTTCAGCAAGTCAACAATTGTTTTTTCTTTCTTCCTTTGTTGTGCTGACTTTTCTGTTCTTATTATTTATGCAAAGAATCAAATCAACACTGGATGTATTGTGCCTAAGTAAACAGGACGTTCCCACTTATAAGATGGAGTCGCACAAATTTGTATTCTATCAAGCTTCGGGCATCAATCTCAACAAAAGTGAAAAGGAGGGCAACTCTAGCTGCTTCTAAATTTCTCTTACATTCTAGGAGCTGTGCCAAGTGAAATTTTGCAGCTTAAACTAAAAATTAAATAAATAAATAAATAAATAAAACTTTGTACATTCAATCTAGTAAGTAAGCACACAAAAACTATTTATAACTATTCCCAATGGTAGCCAAGTAATTTCCTATTTTATTCTAAAAATCCCAGTTACATAAATTTTGCACTGTTTCCCAAAATATGAGAACACAAGATAGATAGCCACTCCTTTCTCAAAAGGTGGAAAAAACTGTCAGATTGTCAGCATATAGGGGATTCTTCCAGATAGACTCCAGGTTTCTGTGTAGCCACTGTTTATGATGTGACAGAGGAACGATGCTGCTGTAAAAGACCCACCAATCTTCCCTGCCATCCATCCAAGTAACCATCCTAAATAAAAGTTAGGATATTTGGACAAAACAGGTACTTGAAGAATGGAGGAACAGTTTTTTTTTCTGTTGAGAACATTAATTCTCAACTCTACTGAGTTATTTAGACCAAAAAATTATATACCATACACTTATTATATTGGAGAATTCAAAACTCCCCAATTTACCACAACTTAAGAGGAAAGGTACACTGACTTTCTGCCAAGTAACTATATATAAACATATATATAATGTCTAAGCAGACTAATGGTAGTGAGGTAGTTTTGTTTTCATTAAAGCTTTTCCATTTATATCCTAAAGTGCTTACATTTCCGAAAATGCATGTGTTTCCCAAGTCAGATATTTATTACCCAACAGTAGTACAGATGAGTCTACTGTTAAGACAAAAATGAACACATGCATAAACCATAACTTATATGGTTTATAACTTTATCCACTTTGGTAAATTTAGTGTTAAAGAGTCCATTTTTCTCTTTTCCTAAGAAAAAGGGGCAAAGAAAAGCTAAACTGATGACTAATAACTGTTCTCAGCCCTTTTGCAGAAATGCTCACTACTACATGGTGCCCTTTTAAGCTTTCCCTTATGTTACTACTGACCAAGTGAAAGAGGACATAAGTAATAATTTCAGAGACCAAATTCAACTTTTTATGTGGCAAAAGTTTCTCTCATGCCAGTTATATGCTTTATGAGAAATACATGAAAATATTGGTTTGGCCAAAAAGTTCGTTTGGGTTTTTGTAACATCTTACAGAAAAACCCAAACGAACTTTTTCAACCCCAGTGCAATATATACTAACGCCTAGTGTTTCTTACCACCCCTACTACTAACTTTATGTCAAGCTATGGTCAGTTCTGACTTGATGACTGCCCCTGGCTCCCTGCCTCCTTTTGGATCTCTGCCATCATTTTCCTATTCAGCCGTAGAAAAAATGATACTTTTACAATATAAATAGATCATGCCATCTTATGCTCAAAGACCTCCTAATAACTTTCCAGCTCTCAGAAGAAAAGAATAAACATCTTTTCCCCCATGGCCTAAAAGTCTCTAAATTATCTGCCCCTGGCCTATCTCTAAGTGAACCCAAAGAAGAGATGCACATGACAAGGCATAAGGCATAGGCCATAAAATGCTCCCAGTAAACAGGCCTACGGAAGAAATTAGGGTTGTGATTTTGATAGTAAATTTGATTCTCTAGAAATAAGGAAGAAAAAGGGATGGGCATATGTAGGTTAAAAAGAAAGAAAAGAAAGAAAAAAGAAAGGAAATGTATTCAAGCAGACATAAAAACCTTTTACTTATATATAACTGAAATGAAGGAATGCTGTGGATGTTAAAGAAAACTAGTTGTATTATTTGGAAATGACTTATGTGCACATAATCTCAATGCAAGCTTCCTTGGCCATGTTACACTGCCAGCTCCCCAGGCAGTTTTCAGTCTGCTGTCTCTGCACTGTGACTGGGAGTAAGCAAGCATGTGTGCTCACTCTTTAATAGCAGAGTCTCAGTTTCTTACAGCCTTCTAGTAAGCCCCACTGGTTTTCAAACCAGCTTAGGGGGCTCCTCTTCCCTGTGTCAGACCCCAAGGCTAGGGTTCCTAATATGTAGATCAAACGTCTCACTCCCCAGAGAGGATCCCTGAACATGTAATATACCCCTCCTCTTCTGTGCCTGTCTCCTGTGTCCCCTGCTAGGTGTGCGGATCCAACCAGATTGCTTCTCCTCCCTTCCTTCCAGACTCTGTGTGGATCTTTCTTTACAACCTTCGTTGTAGAAGAGCTGTTCTGCTAGCCGCTAGGTTGATTTCAGTGAGAGTCGCTCTATGTGTCGTTGTAGTTTTGATGCATTTGGAGGGGAGGTGGGCCCACCATCCTCCTACTATGCCATCTTGACCTCCAGAAAAGTCTTTACATTGAGTCAAATGCCACCCCCCCTTTTTTTTTTTTTTTTTTTTTTGCAGTATGTGGGCCTCTCACTGTTGTGGCCTCTCCCACTGTGGAGCACAGGCTCTGGACGCGCAGGCCCAGCGGCCATGGCTCAGGGGCCCAGTCGCTCCGCGGCATGTGGGATCCTCCCGGACCGGGGCACAAACCCACGTCCCCTGCATCGGCAGGCGGACTCTCAACCACTGCACCACCAGGGAAGCCCCAAATGCCCCTTTTTAATTATCACTTACAGATTCTAGATTTGTCTTCTTGGCCAATATAGAATAAATCAATTTCTCATCCACCTAATGTTGCTCTGTATATTTGAATATAACTGGCATTTCTCTTACATATGCTTTCTTCTATGGTCTAAACATTCGTAGGACCCTCAGTGCTTCTTCACATTAGGTGGTTTCCATTCCTTTCACCATGTCCTTTTTTTTTTTTTTTTTTTTGTGGTACGCGGGCCTCTCAATGTTGTGGCCTCTCCCAGTGTGGAGCACAGGCTCCGGATGCGCAGACTCAGCGGCCATGGCTCACGGGCCTAGCCACTCCGTGGCATGTGAGATCTTCCCAGACCGGGGCATGAACCCGTGTCCCTTGCATCGGCAGGCGGACTCTCAACCACTGCGCCCCCAGGGAAGACTCTCACCATGTCATTTTAATTCCTTTGGAAATAACATTGTTTATAGACACTTCTTTTAAAATATCACATTAAGTACTAAATGTAATATACCACATTTATCAGGACCACTGAAGATTAAAACTATTTTACCTCTCTGGGTCTATACAATATATTTAATAGTCATGAAATATTTATATTAATCTCTAGTCAATTAAAACTATCTTTTTTCACATAAACTTCTATGAAGTCAAGTACCTCACACATTATACTTTCTTTTTTTAATTAAAAATTGTTTTTATTCAAATGGAAAACCTTAGTCTTCCTTAAATGTAAAGTTGTTAGTTGCAATCGTTTGGACTGTTGAGGTCTTGGACAGTTCTTTGTAATTTTTATTGTATTATCCACTATATTACCCTTCCAATTTTGTTTGATTAGCAGCTTTGGGAAGATAGCTTGTGTCACTTTGTTCTTGATACAATGTTAAATAGAAGCAGATGTCTTAAGGTACATCTTACTAGAATATATTTGGAAATAATTGTTCACCAACTTTAAAAATTCTATCTTTATTGTCGTCCAATATACATTGCTCTGGAGATATTCCTCAAGAATATCTTGAGACATTTTGTTTAAAATTTCAGTGAAAGTTATACATAGTAGTATATATAATTCTCTTGATTCAGCTATTTATTCAGCTATTTATAGGAATCTATTTCCAACCCCTCATAAAAAAAGTATAATTTAGGTTGATTTACACTTCATAAATCCATTTTCTAAGTAAATAACACTTATTCTAAATTCTCACAAACAAATTGTCCTGAATTTCCTGTTCTTTTACTGGATGTTTTAATCCAGTATGATTCCATTATTAGCCAAAGATAGTTTGTGTGTATATGTGTGTGCACGCATGTGTAGAAGACAGAGTTGTTTGAGTCTATCCACACCATTTCCAATGTTCAATCCTGAAAGCCCTAGTATACTTCCTGGTTTAACAACTACTTTGGAATCAATAAAATAATCAACCCTACATTCCTGTGGGTGAAAAGATAAAAGGACACACAAAAAAGAGGGTTTTTTTTAAGTGCTTGGACTGATGAAGTATGCACTGAATGCTCTGTAGAGCAGTGTTAAAGCAAGTTTTGGACATTATTCAGACCAGAGTTAAAGGAATCATCACTTAGTAGAATCAATTTACCAAATTTCAGAGATGTTTGTGTGAAATTTTTAAAAGTTTTCCAGGTAAGGTTTTAGTTTTACAAAGAAAAAATATGGTTTAAACAATAATAAAGGTATTTTTAGACCAGGAAACTCTTCATTCTATTGACATCATCTGCTCCCACATTTAGTATATAGTTTAAACAAAGAAAAGGGAGATTTTTTCTTTCCTGGAAAGTATCAGTTTTGCAATTATAGATTAGGTCAGGCTTCTGAGAAAAACATGCTTCTAAAGCTTCTAAGTTATAATTGATCTGATAATTGATTAGCGTTCAATTCATAATTGAACTCGGCTCTACTGGTACCCACCATGCAGCAGGAGCAACATTCTTACAGAAAAAGAATCACATACTCTAAAGAAACCATCACTCCACAGAGGGAGAATTTAGCAGGTTATTTGGGGGGAGGGGGGCCACTGGGCCAGGAGATCCAGAAGCAGCAGCCAGAAAAATAGTGAGTCCTGCACTCAGGTGATAGATATTGGGTTGGTGCCATCTCTTCTGGCCATTATCTTGCCCCTCACCAGAACCCTCTTCATTAGGCTTTGCAGGAGAGGTGGGAAGAGTCATTGTTGTATTTGGAGTCAATTATATGACCCTGGCTCCAGACTTGAAAGCCTAAGCCAAACTCCCAGAATGTAACCTCCCTAAGGCAGGGCTTTTTGTCTCCTTTGATTCCTGCTGTGTCCCCACGGCCTACATCAGTGCCTGGCACAGAGGATGTGCTGATCAGTGTTTGTTGAAGTATCACTTGGGATATCTTGGTGCTGAGTTAACAAGCAAATAATCCTATTCTATATTTATAATGTTTCTTATTTCTTCCTACTCTAATTCTCTTTTAAAAATTAAATAATACTATCACTATTAGTAACTAACATTTGTTGAGTGCTATGTGCCAAATACTGCTCTAAGCATTTCACACAAATTAGCTCATTTACTTATGCAAATTCAGTAAGTGTCCATAGCTTTTCTCCCATCGCATGTTTCACAATCGAAATTTCACTCACTGAGGTTGCTGCTTTGACAACTAAATATCCTCTAACTGCAAAGTACTTCAATTTGCCCAACTTCACATTTAGGGCCTAAACCAGCGACCCAAAAATCTGGCAGAGCAGATAGCTCTAGTTCTAGCGACTGTCTTTCTTTATTGTGTCAATATTGAGTGATTCATAAAAATTCAAAAGAGGATCAAAAGGAATGCCAACCAGAACAGACTATGTTTGCAAGTACGTAGTTTATACATTTCAGGCTTTCAGCATGTAAAATGGCCATCAGAAAGAATCACACTTGATACAGGGTAGATTCCAGACCATTTAGTAATTTATGCAAGGCATATATGATCTGGTCTCTGCTTTCTAAGCAGCCTCATTCCCTGGCATGTCCCACTCCTGAACACACCATTCTATTTCCTGTTCCCAAGTTCCTTAGCTGTTCTGGTAATTATGCCTTAAGCTGGAGTCCCTGACAGTTTTCCCAGGCCTTAGCATGGTAATGTGCACTTGGTATTCGTAAGCCTTTATTAGATAAATTAGAGAATGGATAAAGAAGATTCAGTTCCCGAGAATGGTGAACTTCTTCTACACTTGTCAGCATGAATGCTAGCAACATATTTTACCAGATACAGTGTAATAAATAAAACCTCCTTCACCTCCAACACTGTGGGGTTTTTTTCTTCACAAGAATTCTTCCGAGGCAGCTTTCAATTCCATCTTCCAGACACTCTCTTAACTCTCCAAAGGCTAGGTCAGTTAAAATGTTCAGCATGAAAAGGGTTTGAAAAGAAAAGAAGAAACAGAAAATATGTTCTCAAGAATCCTTTGTGAATGCCTTCTCCTTTCTCTGTCACTGCTCAGAGGAGCTAGCTCTGTGCTTTTAGAGTAAGCAATCCAGTAGACACTCTGCTTCACACACTCATGTTCGTGTATGACACGGCAAGGGGGGGTGAAGGGCACATTTCTTTTTTCCCCCGCTTCTAAGCATTTAACACCTGATTGCCATATATTTGCAAATACAAGAAATTCCTGAAATAAACTTTAGTAAACATCGTGAAACATCTGGAATAGTTTCAGCTTAATAGCTTACATAAGCCTGGATAAACATTAAATATGGACCCTTAAATGTCAAACTACTTTTCCTACTTGAAACGCATTAATGATTTCTGAATGACAACTTTCAAGAACCAGCTGCTAGTATGTCAAATTTTTTTCCAGACTTTTTATTTTCTTCCTCTATCCTAACATTACCTTCTTCGCACCACCAAACAGACTGACTTCTGAAGCACAGCCCTGATCATGTCCCTCCCTGGCTGAAAGCTTTTAGTAGAACCTTATTATTATGAAATAATGTAAGCTTATTATGAAATAAGCATATTTGTGTGATCCTCCAAGGCCTCCAAGGTCAGTTCAACTTATCTTCCCAATCTCATATTCCACCTTCCATTTACATGTACTCCATTTTTCCAGATAAATTATTCCCCTTGCTGTTCCTAATTCTGCCTTCTTTCTGTGCCTAGAATGGCTTTCCTCAGAACTGCCTGATCATTTTCTACTTTTCCTTACTGTATGTATTACATGATAGATTATTTAACAGTCCTGTGTGCATGCATGAATATGTATATGTATCTAATGTCGACAAACTGTTAGCTTTTTGCACAGATGGTTTCTTGTTTATAACCTCCACAATTCAGAACATTACACATAGTAAGTACTCAATAAATGTGCATTGAATAAAAGAAAATGATTATATTTTCTAATATTCATTTGAATTAGACATAAAGATTTTTCAGCCTCACACTTATCATCCAAACATCAGTTGTCTCTCCACCTGTTGCTTGTTATCCACCAGTTAAAGACTGCAGAAACCTTGCTGTACAAAAGAAACCCTTCTGTTTTGGAGAGTAGTGCCGTCTTCTGACATTGCATCTTGCTTCTGCTTTTCTTTCAATTTAACATGGATATTCAAACCCTCAGAAAGGGAAGCATTATATTCATAATTATACCAATGTAGAACTAC
Organism: Mesoplodon bidens; assembly: GCF_964165515.1. Classification (NCBI taxonomy): domain Eukaryota; kingdom Metazoa; phylum Chordata; class Mammalia; order Artiodactyla; family Ziphiidae; genus Mesoplodon; species Mesoplodon bidens. The sequence goes on from NC_138167.1 coordinate 55,310,785, forward strand.
TACAAACTATGCTAACAGTTTGCAAACGTAGACTCTGGTAATTCACTTTCTGCTCCAGAAACTTCCAAATCATTCCAATTTTAGAAATGGCCTATAGAAAGATTTGGAGATTTAATTGTGGCAATCATTTACTCCTTAAATTCACAGTGATATATTTTCATATTTGAAAGTCAGGATCATTCTAAGAGACTAACAAAGTCGTACTCATGAAAATGAGAGGGTACATTGCAGTCTCTTGTATCCCCAGAGAGGCTTAAGATTTTTACATTCATTTCTAAAATATGATTCATTATCTTAAAATGTATTTACGGCGTTCTCCTCTTAAATAGTGTTAACATGCAACTTTGCATGTTGCTTTTGTGATGGAAACAGAATTCTCTTTCATGAAGATTGTGTATGTGTCATATATGTATGTATGTATGATTGGATTTGGATTGGGAAACTCTTTAAGGAGACCTTTTAGATATGCAAGTATAAATCCAATTCTGTTCTAGAAAGGAAAATTTCTGAGTACTGAAGTACCAAATGTTCTGCACAGTATCTCTTGAGTTTACACATCTGGACTCTGTGTAGGAAAGTCCTAATGGAAAGCTTACGGAAGGGAAATTGGTGCCTGCAACTAAGTGGCAATCTGGGGGTTAAGAGAGTGATAGCAGATCCCTGGAGGAACGGTGTGGCATATGTATTCTAAAAAATATTCTGTCTACTACCTGATAAAAGAGAGCATGGTGGGATTTCCATGATTCCCTTCCCTAGCTTACATTGTAACTTTTTCTGTTCTCAGTCCTTTGAGTAAAACTTTATTAAACAGTAAACTTCAAGGAATCATTGGTTGGATGTGTTCTTACACTTAGGAGAGCTCCAATAGACTGGAAGAGTAATATTGACCTGGCAAGCTGTGATATATATAGAAGGCCAGACAAGCAGCCTGAATTGAAGATGCCAAGTGACATACAGGAAGCATTCATGGAACAAGGAAATGTTCCTAAAACTTACCAAGAAATCTTTGGAGAGGGAAACCTGGTAAAAGACATTATTTCCTGTAAGTAAGGCAAGAGAGGAAAATGCAAACTACTGTTATTTGGGTTTTAAAGAGAGGAATCACACAGAAGGCTAAAGAATTTAAGGATATCAAGTTCTTATAAAAGAGTCAGGCATAAGCAAAATGATTCACAAAGAGTAAGAATTCATTGTCAATAATACTTAATGTAATCATTTAGTGTTTATTGATTATGTGATGTTAATTATGTAATTATGTAATTATTTATTGTTTATTAATAATGTAATTAAAGTAATCATTAATGTTTATTTTCAGCAGTTCCTCATTATTCAGAAAAATTCAGTTTGGCTTCCAGGACTGAACCACAGCTAATTAATGCTGTATCCAGTACATTCTTTTCACTTCCTGTTAGATAGAAGCAGTAGTACAAAGGAAAGAATACATGATCAGCCAATAACCCCCAAACCTGATTGCTTTCTTTTCCACTAAAGATGGCTTTGCTTCCTACACTGGAAGAGAAACATCTCTTAATTAACTGTAAAAGAAATAAAAATAGTTAAATAGAAAAAGTGAAAAATAGAAATAGTGAAATATAATTTAGACAATAATGGATTCTATGGAAAACATATACAGATAATTTTATAATTATAACAAAAAATCTGAACACAGGTAAATTGTAAATCATTTTTAATATATAAAAAGTATTTGTGTTTTATTTTTAGTTTTTAAAAATTTTTATTGAAGTATAATTGATTTACAATGTTTTGTTAGTTTCAGGTGTACAGCAAAATGTATCTGTTATACAAATACATATATTCACTATTTTTTAGATTCTTTTCCCATACAGGCCATTACAGAGTATTGAGTAGAGTTCCCTGTGCTATAGCGTAGGTCCTTATTAGTTATCTATTATATATATATGTGTGTATGTGTCAATCCCAATCTTCCAATTTATCCTTCCCCAGCCTCACTCCCCAGTAACCATGTTTATTTTCTACATCTGTAACTCTATTTCTGTTTTGTAGATAAGTTTATTTGCAGCCTTTTTTTTTATATTCCACATATCATATTTGTCTTTCTCTGTCTGACTTTCACTCTGTATAACAGTCTCTAGGTCCATCCGTGTCCCTACAAATGACCCAATTTCAGTCCATTTTATGGCTGAGTAATATTCCATTGTATATGTGTACCACATCTTCTTTATCCATTCATCTGTCGATGGACATTTAGATTGCTTCCATGTCTTGGCTATTGTCAATAGTGTTGCAATGAACATTTTCAAATTATGGTTTTCTCCAGATATATGCCCAGGAGTGGGATTGTTGGATCATATGGTAGTTCTAGATTTAGTATTTTAAGGAAACTCCATACTGTTCTCCATTAAGGTCGTACCAATTTACATTCCCACCAACTGTGTAGAAGGGTTCTCTTTTCTCCACACCCTCTTCAGCACTTATTGCTTATACATTTTTTTGATGACAGCCATTCTGACCGGTGTGAGGTGATACTTCATTGTAGTTTTTTTTTTTTTTTTTTTTTTTTTTTTTTTCCCCTGCTGTACATGGGCCTCTCACTGTTTTGGCCTCTCCCGTTGCGGAGCACAGGCTCCGGACGCGCAGGCTCAGCGGCCAGGGCTCAGGGGCCCAGCCGTCCGCAGCATGTGGGATCCTCCCGGACCGGGGCACGAACCCGCGTCCCCTGCATCGGCAGGCGGAGTCTCAACCACTGCGCCACCAGGGAAGCCCTTCATTGTAGTTTTGACTTGCATTTCTCTAACAATTAACCATGTTGAGCATCTTTTCATGAGTTTTTTAACCATCTGTATGTCCTCTTGGAGAAATGTCTATTTAGATCTGCCCATTTTTTAATTGGGTTTTTGTTTTTCTGATATAGCTGTTTGTGTATTTTGGAGATTAATTCTTTGTTGGTTGCTTTATTTGCAAATATTTTCTTCCATTCTGAGGGCTTTCTTTTCATTTTGTTTATGGTTTCCTTTGCTGTTCAAAAGCTTTTAAGTTTAATTAGGTCCCATTTGTTTATTATTGTTTTTATTGTCATTACTCTAAGATGTGGATCAAAAAGTATCTTGCTGTGATTTACACCATAGAGTGTTCTCTCTAAGTTTTCCTCTAAAAGTTTTATAGTATCTGGCCTTACATTTAAGTCTTTAATCCATTTTGAGTTTACTTTTGTGTATGGTGTTAGGGAGTGTTCTAATTTCATTTGTTTACATGTAGCTGTCCAATTATCTCAGCACCACTTATTGAAGAGACTCTCTTTTCTCCATTGCATATTCTTGCCTCCTTTGTCATAGATTAGGTGACCATAAGTGTGTGGGTTTATCTCTGGAAATTCTATCCTGTTCCACTTATCTATATTTCTGTTTTTGTGCCAGTACTATACTCTTTTGATTACTGTAGCTTTGTAGTATCGTCTAAAGTCCAGGAGCCTGATTCTTCCAGCTCCATTTTCTTTCTCAAGATTGCTTTGGCTATCTGTGGTATTCTGTGTTTCCACACAAATTGCAAAACTTTTTGTTCTAGTTCTGTGAAAAATATCATTGGTAATTTGTAGGGATTGCATTATTCTGTAGATTGCCTTGGGCAGTGTATTCATTTTCACATTATTGATTCTTCCAATCCAAGAACATAATATATCTTTCCATCAGTTTGATTTATTTCATCAGTATTTCATAGTTTTCTGAGTACAGGTCTTTTGCCTACTTAGGTAAATTTATTCCTAGGTTTTTTTTTTTTTTTGATGCAGTGGTAAATGGATTTTTTCCTTAATCTCTCTTTCTGATCTGTCATTCCTAGTGTATAGGAATCAAGAGACTTCTGTGTATTAATTTTGTATTCTGCCACTTTACCAAATTCATTGATCAGCTCTAGTAGTTTTCTGGTATTGTGTTGAGGGTTTTCTATGTATAGTATCATGTCATCTGCAAACAGTGACAGTTTTACTTCTTCTTTTCCAATTTGGAGTCCTTTTATTTCTTTTTCTTCTCTGAAAGCTGTGATTAGGTCTTCCAAAACTATGTTAAATAAAATTGGTGAGAGTGGACATCCTTGTCTTATTCCTGATCTTAGAGGAAATGCTTTCAGCTTTTCACCATTGAGTATGATGTTTGCTGTAGATATGTTGTATATGGCCTTTATTATGTTGAGATAAGTTCCCTCAAAAAAAAACTCTGGAGAGTTTTTATCATAAATGGATGTTGAACTTTGTCAAAAGCTTGTCTGCAAGTATTGAGATAATCATATGGTGTTCATTCTTCAATTTGTTGATGTGATGTATCACACTGATTGATTTGTGTATATTGAAGAATCCTTGTACCCCTGGGATAAATCCCACTTAATCAGGGTACATAATCCTTTTAATGTGTTGTTGGATTCGGTTTGCTAGTATTTTGTTGATGATTGTTGTGTCTATGTTCATCAGTGATATTGGCCTGTAATTTTCTTTTTTTGTGATATCTTTGTTAGGTTTTGGTATTAGGGTGGTGGTGGCCTCGTAGAATGAGCTTAGAAGTGTTCCTCCCTCTGCAGTTTTTTGGAAGAGTTTCAGAAGATTAGGTGTTAACTCTTCTCTAAATGTTTGATACATTTTTGCCTGTGAAGCCATCTGGTCCTGGACTTTTGTTTGTTGGAAGATTTTTAATCACAGTTTCAATTTCAGTGCTTGTGATTGGTCTGTTCATATTTTCTATTTATTCTTGGTTCAGTCTTGGAAGGCTGTATCTTTCTAAGAATTTGTCCATTCTTCTAGGTTGTCCATTTTATTAGCATATAGTTGCCTGTAGTAATCTCTTATGATCCTTTGAATTTCTGTGGTGTCTTTTGTAACTTTTCCTTTTTAATCTAGTTTTTCATTTATAATCTCATTTTATAGATTTGAATCCTCTCCCCTTTTTTTTTTTGATGTGTCTGCCTAAAGGTTTATCAATTTTGTATTTCTTCTCAGAGAACCAGCTTTTAGCTTCATTGACCTTTGCTATTGTTTTCTTCATCTCTATTTCATTTATTTCTACTCTGATCTTTATGATTTCTATCCTTCTACCAACTTCGGGTTTTGTTTGTTCTTTTTTCTTTAGTTGCTTTAGGTGTAAGCATAGGTTGTTTATTTGAGGTTTTTTTTGTTTGTTTGTTTCTTGAGGTAACATTGTATTGCTATAAACTTCCCTCTTAGAACTGTTTTTGCTGCATCCCAAAGGTTTTGGATTGTCATGTTTTTGTTGTCATTTGTCTCTAGGTATTTTTTGATTTCCTCTTTGATTTCTTCAGTGATCCATTGATTATTTAGTAACATATTGTTTAGCTTCCATGTGTTTCTGGTTTTTACATTTTTTCCTGTAATTGATTTCTAATCTCATAGCATTCTGGTCAGAAAAGATGCTTGATATGATTTCAGTTTTCTTAAATTTACTGAGGCTTGATTTGTGACCCAAGATGTGATCTATCCTGGAGAATGTTCCATGTGCACTTGAGAAGAAAGTGTATTCTGATGCTTTCAGATGGAAGGTCCTATAAATATCAGTTAAATCTGTCTGGTCTAATGTGTGATTTAAGCCTTGTGTTTCCTTATTAATTTTCTGTCTGGATGATCTATCCATTGGTGTAAGTGGGGTGTTAAAGTCCTCCACTATTATTGTGTTACTCAGGATTTCCCCTTTTATAGCTGTTAGCATTTGCCTTATATTTTGATGTGCTCCTATGTTGGGCGCATATACGTTTACAACTGTTATGTCTTCTTGGATTGATCATTATGTAGTGTCCTTCCTTGTCTCTTGTAACATTCTTTATTTAAAGGTCCATTTTGTCTCATATGAATATTGCTACTCCAGCTTTCTTTTGATTTCCATTTGCATGGAATATCTTTTTCTATCCCCTCACTGTCAGTCTGTATGTGTACCTAGGTGTGAAGTGGGTCACTAGTAGACAGCATATATATGGGTCTTGTCTTTGTATCCATTCAGCCACTTTGTGTCTTTTGGTTTCAGCATTTAATCCATTTACATTCAAGGTAATTATTTATATGTATGTTCTGATTGCAATTTTCTTAATTATTTTGCATTGAATTTTGTAGGTCTTTTCCTTCTGTTGTGTTTCCTGCCTAGAGAAGTTTCTTTAACATTTGTTGTAGAGCTGGTTTGGTGGTGCTGAATGCTCTTAGCTTTTGCTTGTCTGTAAAGCTTTTCATTTCTCCATCAAATCTGAATGAGAGCCTTGCTGGGTAGAGTATTCTTGGTTGTAGGTTTTTCCCTTTCATAACTATAAATATATCATGCCACTCCCTTCTGGCCTGCAGAGTTTCTGCTGAAAGATCAGCTGATAACCTTATGAGGATTTTCTTGTATGTTATTTGTTGCTTTTACCTTGCTGCTTTTAATATTTTTTTCTTTGTATTTAATTTCTGTTAGTTTGATTAATGTGTCTCAGCATGTTTCTCCTTGAGTTTATCCTGTATGGGACTCTGTGCTTCCTGAACTTGGGTGACTATTTCTTTTCCCATGTTAGGGAAGCTTTCACCTATAATCTCTTCAAATATTTTCTCAGAACATTTCTCTTTCTCTTTTTCTGGGACCCCTATAATTTGAATATTGGTGCATTTAATGTTGTCCCAGAAGTCTCTGAGACTGTCCCCATTTCTTTTCATTCTTTTTTCTTTATTGTATTCCACTCCAGTGATTTCCACCATTCTATCTTCCAGCTTACTTATCTGTTCTTCTGCCTCAGATATTCTGCCTGTTGATTCCTTCTAGTGTATTTTTCATTTCACTTATTATATTGTTCATCACTGTTTTTTTGTTCTTTAGTTCTTCTAGGTCCTTGTTAAACATTTTTGTATCTTCTCGATCCATGCCTCCATTCTATTTCTGGTATCTTGGACCATGTTTCCTATCATTACTCTGAATTATTTTTCAGGTAGATTGCCTATCTCCTTTTTATTTAGTTGGTCTCATAGGTTTTTACCTTGCTCCTTCATTGTAACATATTCCTCTGTCATCCCATTTTGTCTAACTTACTGTGTTTGTGGTGTCCTTTCTTCTGGCTATGGGGTCGTAGTTCCTCTTGCATCTGGTGTGTGCACCTGGTGGGTGAGGTTGGTCTAAGGATTTGTGTAGGCTTCCTTGTGGGAGAGGCTGGTGCCTGCACTCTGGTGGGGGGAGCTGGGTCTTGTCCCTTTGGTGGCAGGGCCATGTCAAGGGTTGTGTTATGGGGTATCTGTGAGCTTAATATGACTTTAGGCAGCCTGTCTGCTGATGAGTGGGGCTGAGTTCTTGTCTTAGTGGTTGTTTGGCCTGAGGTATCTAGCACTGGAACTTGCAGGCTGTTGGTTAGAGCCAGGTCTTAGTGCCAAGATGGGGACCTCTGGGACAGCTCACCCTAATTAATATTCCCTGGGGCCAGGAATTCTCTGGCAGTCCAGTAGCCAGGACTCTACATTCCCACCACAGGGGCTCAGGTTTGACCCCCAGCTGGGGAACCAAGACCCTAAAGGTCATGCAGCATGGCCAAAAAAAGGGGGGGGGGAGAAAACAAACAAACATATGAACAAAAACCAAGACAAACAATAGAAACAAAACTAAACCAAAAAAAAGCAAAAACAAAAATAAGAAACAAGAAAACAACCAAACAAAAAAACCCCAATACCAAAACAATCAAAACAAAACTAACAAAAACAACAAAAAAAGCAAACAAAAATTAAGCACTCGAAAACAACTAAAAAACAGAAAAAAGAGAAAGAAAAGAACAAAACAAAAATCAAAAAACCCAAAAAAGACAAGAAATTTAAAATAGAAAAACTAAAAATAAATTTAAAAATTAAGAAAATAATTAATTAAAAATTTTAAAAATTAAAATAAAACAAAAAATTTCATTGGGGGCCTCCACTATCGGTGTCCTTGTCCCCACAGTGAGCCACAGCTAACCTTCACCTCCCCAGGAGGCCCTTCAAGACCTCTAGGTAGGTCTCTGGACTTGCTGTGGGCACTGTGGGGTCAACTCCTGGCCCAACTCCTGTTTGTACTTGCCCCAAAATTCACAGTTGCTAAAGCTAGACTGCTCTCAGTTGTGGGAGCACTCGTTGTCCATTCAGATGTTCTGTAGGTGTTGGATATACCAGGCTGATCTCAGGGGGTTAATCCATGGCTTGTGCAGCTGAACGAGAGATTTCAGTTCCTCTTCCTTAGTTGCACAGCCCCTGGGGCTCAGCTTTGGTTTTGGCCCCACCTCTGCCTGTGGACCACCCTCAGGCATCTGCTCCCTGCCCAGGCAAGAAGGGGCAAAGGCAGTGACTGACTGGAACATGCTTGTTCATTTACGTGGGAGGTGCAAGAGGTGGCAACTGACTGGGACATGCATGCTTGCTCAGACAGGAGAGGGATAAGGCGGCCATGATTGGGGCAGGCACTTGCTCCTGTGGGATCCCCCTCTAGTGCCCACAGAGACAGGGGCTGACAGGAAGAGGCAACAGACTGGGGTGCATGTGCTCACTCAAGCATGAGGGGGACAAGGTGGCAACAACTGGGGCATGCACACATGCTCTGTTGGGAGTCCTTCCCAGTGCCCATGGAGGCAGGAGCTAGCATGTAGGGAGAAAAGGAACAATGGTGGCCCCACCCCTTGCGCACCACTCAACAATGACACCTCACTTCCAAGGCAGTCTACTATTCATCCAGGAGCATTCTCAGCTGCAGAGCTTCTCACTCCCACCACGTCAGGCTGACTCCATGAGCCAACAGCAGTCCTCTCCCTGGGTCTACTCTCTTAACCCAATGCTTCAGCACCCAGCCCCCACCAGCACTGATGGACTCCTGTCTCAGGCTTGGGCATGAAGAGCTATGGCACAGATAATCCATGCAAGTCTCACTCTGTCCTGCCTGCCACAGAACAGCCACTGCACTTTCTTCCAATAGCCCCTGAGGCCCTCTCTATTTCAGTATATTTCACCACTGGTGAAGGGACCTCCCTGGGTACAGTAACCTCGCCTCTCCTTCAGCTCCCCCCAGGGTTGCAGGTCCCATCCCATTTCCTCTTTTCTTTTTCTTCCCTTTTTCTCTTTCATCCTACATGGATATGCAGGGATATTTTCTTGTCCTTTTAGGTTTCTGAGATCCTCTGCTAGTGTTCAGCAGGTCCTCTGTGCAAATCGTTCCACTTGTAGATGTATTCTTGATGTACTTATGGGAGAAGTGAACCTCAGGTCCTCCTATTCCACCATCTTGACCTCGTCTCTTTATTTTCATTTTTAAGCAATTAAATACTTTATATTTTCACTAATTTTATTGAGAATTCATAACTCTGATATTTCTCTGACATCTTGAGTTTAGCTAGTTTTAAATTAATATTCTATTTTGGGGGTGCACATTTTTTACCTGCCACTCATGTGGAAGACTAAAGAAAGAGGTGGTAAAGAATTAATCTTTTATCTTTTAGTTTGATGTTATTCATTTGTTGTTTTTTACTGATATTATAGGTAAAAATAAATATTACAATAGCATCCTGTACACTCTCCACTGGTATCTTTACCATCTCTGATCATTCCTGGCACACAAAAAGAATTCTCTTTTTTTCACACATCAAAAAGCTTTCTTCATGTGAAACACCTGTCATTCTGAATTTTTATTGCCTATGTAGTAGATGTGCATTGTTTTTATCTGTGCAGCTTTTCCTCCTTATTCTGTAATAGAATTCCTCTTTCCTTTGGGGAACACATTCTATGTGGTTATGTGAGTCTGGTCACCCCCCTGAAACATGGAGCAGGGAATATGGCCTAGGAATGGCCAAAGTTCTCCCATCTTCCTGGACCTTGTGACTAGTTCAGGAATAAGAGTGCAAGACTCAAGCCAGACCAAGAATCTCCTCTGAAACTTTTCTTCTAGAGCTATCAGAAAAGACCTATCCTGTTGGGGTTGATCGGCTGGTGGGATATCAGGTGGGGTTATGGTGAGCCATCTGACCTACCATGTAGCCACTGGCTGCTCCTCTGAGTGAGTTGGGAAGTCACAGGTCAGAAATATACCTGACCTTACATTTGTGAAAATGTCATTCTAGCTGCTGTCTAGTAAATAAACTGAATACTGAAACAAGTGTAGAAATAGAAAGACTAGTTAATAGCTTATTGCTATAATGCAAACACAATTGGACAGTGATGATAATGGTAGAGTTGGTGATAAGGTGGTAAGTAGTGAGATTCTAGATGTATTTCGAACAAGGATCAAGTAGGATTAGTTAATAGGTTGAATATTGTGAAAAAGAAAGGAAATAGTAATGTTTTGTCCTGAGAAATGCAAGAATGAAATTGCCATTTACTAAAATAGAGTGGCTTGCAGGGAGTTGGGGGTATGGGGCAGAGATGTGGAAAATTAGTATTTGATTTGGACATGATAAGTTTAAGATGCCTATTAGACATTCAAGTGGACATGTCAAATAGACAGGTGGCTGTATGAGACTGGAGTTCAGCAGAGACACCTGGGTTTGATGTATAACTTTGAAATTTACAACATGTCGAAAGATTTGAGTTTGCCTGAGATCACCTAAGGAGTGATGGAACACATCTGAGAGCTATGTTATGGAGCCCTCCAATTTAGAGTTAGGAGAGATAGGTAAGAACCAGCAAAGGAGATTGTGAAGGAATAGCTAATAAGGAAGAGAGAGGTGGGAGAGAAAAACTGAGAGAGGAGGTGGGGGAGAGACAAAGGGAGAGACACACAGAGAGAGAGAGAGAATGAGAAGGAGAGAGATATTCCAGACGGCAAGTGAAGAAAATGAGAATACAGAAATATTCAATCCTATTAAATATTACATGAGAACAGAGAATTGACCATTGTACTTGGCAACGAACAGGTCATTGGAAACGCTGAAAGAGCTGATTCAGTGAATTAAAAGCCTGATTGGCCTGGATTCAGAAAAAGATTAGAAGAGAATAACAGAGGCAGCAAATATAGACAACATTTTTTAGAAGTTTTACTGGAAAGGGGAGAGGGAAAGGGACAGTAGTAAGAGAGGTATAGATTAGAGATATAACTTATTGGTATAATGTTGGGAAAGATTTATTAAAAGGGAAAAATTGATGATGCCATAGAGAGGAGACAGCAGCTGAATTAATTTATTTGAATTGGCATGAAAGATTGGGATCTAGTGGTCAAATATAAGGATTGACCTTAGTTAGATAAGATGGTGTATATTTCATCCATAGTGATGGGGCAAAGGCAAATTACCAGTAGGTTTGTAGGGATGGTACTGGAAGCATATGGAATTTCCCCATCTGGTTTCTTCTATTTTCTGTGGAGGAGGAAAGTCATCAGTTGAGATTGGAAAGGGACAAGGAGGTACTGGTGGTTGGAGGAGAAAAATGAAGGCATAAAATAGTCATCTTTGGCAGTGGAAAAGTGGATGTACTAAAAGAAAACATGGTGGAGTTGCTGGGTGACATGGAGGGCCCCACTGGAGAATGAAAGTCAGAATAATGGAAGGAAAAGGGGACAAGAGCGTGCAAGAGAATGCTAAAGTCAATATATTCTAGAACAGTCATCAGGTTCATACTGTTCACAGAGTCCCAAATTTAATGAGGCCCTCAGAGATTTTAGCATGAATGCAGAAAAAAAGGAAATCACCTAAGATCCTGGACCCTGATTCCAAAGTGTTTTCTTGGGGGGGGGGAGACAGTGTGGCCCAAAACAGAAAATAAAGCAGGACATAAAATAAAAATGGGTCAAGAGGCAAATCCAGATAAGTAGTCAAGGTGGAATCAATGATGGGAGGATACAAAAGACAAAGCAGGGATTAGAGAGATCAGATTTTAAAAAAAGGATGTGGAATGGGAAGACAGGTTAGTAAATAAGAGTAGAGCTTGTAAGGGAGAACAATTTGGCATAGGAAACAAAACCAAAGAGAGAGAGTAGTATAGAAAATGATTGAAATCCTGGGATGAAAAGCCCGTCACATCTTGTCCAGAAATCCAGAGGTTAATTACGAAGGAGAGTGTTTCTCCACGGTGACATTCTTCCCTCTCAGAAGCTACACTATTCTGTATCTTAAAGGGAGATCACTGTCCCTAACTCAGAAAACAGCAGCCATCACAGAAGGATTTCTCCATCAGTACATTCTAACTGTTTGACAGTCAAGTCTCCTTCGATTGCCTCCGCTGGTTCCCACATTGTGGATTTCACAGTTAAAACTCCCTGTACGTGGTCTGGAGCCAAAAACACAGAGGTCCCTTTGGAGATTCAAGATCTGAATGGAAAATGAGCATCTCTAGGACTTAAATGCCCTTCACTGAGCAATGATCAGTCATTTAACTGCATAAAGATTAATCTTTATGATTTCTAAAGGATGAATTATGCGAGCATGGAAAATGAATGAGCTTAACAGTCAAACTGAATTTGAATCCTGGCTTTGGCTTACTTTAGTTAATTTTTCATGGGTCTCAGTTTCTTCATCTATAAAAATGGGATAATAATATTTATCTAGAAAATTATTTTGAGAATTGTATCTGGTGACATATGTGAAATCACCTATCACAGTGCCTAACGCATAGTAAGTCCTCGGAAGATGGTTTATTTTCTTTGCTATCCTCTTTTATTTTTTTAACATCTTTATTGGAGTATAATCGCTTTACAATGGTGTGTTAGTTTCTGCTTTATAACAAAGTGAATCAGTTATACATATACATATGTTCCCATATCTCTTCCCTCTTGCATCTCCCTCCCTGCCAATCCCACCCCTCTAGGTGGTCACAAAGCACAGAGCTGATCTCCCTGTGTTATGCGGCTGCTTCCCACTAGCTATCTATTTTACATTCGGTAGTGTATATATGTCCATGCCACTCTCTCACTTTGTCACAACTTACCTTCCCCTTCCCCATCTCCTCAAGTCTATTCTCTAGTAGGTCTGTGTCTTTATTCCCATCTTGCCCCTAGGTTCTTCATGACCTTTTTTTTTCTTTCTTAGATTCCATATATACGTGTTAGCATACAGTATTTGTTTTTCTCTTTCTGACTTACTTCACTCTGTATGACAGACTTTAGGTCCATCCACCTCACTACAAATAACTCAATTTCATTTCTTTTTATGGCTGAGTAATATTCCATTGTATATATGTGCCACATCTTCTTTATCCATTCATCTGTTGATGGACACTTAGGTTGCTTCCATGTCCTGGCTATTGTAAATAGAGCTGCAATGAACATTTTGGTACATGACTCTTTTTGAATTATGGTTTTCTCAGGGTATATGACCAGTAGTGGGATTGCTGGGTCATATGGTAGTTCTATTTTTAATTTTTTAGGGAACTGGACAGGTACATGTAAAAGTATGAAATTAGCACACTCCCTAACACCATACACAAAAATAAACTCAAAATGGATTAAAGACCTAAATGTAAGACCAGACACTATCAAACTCTTAGAGGAAAACATAGGCAGAACACTCTATGACATAAATCACAGCAAGATCCTTTTTGACCCACCTCCTAGAGAAATGGAAATAAAAACCAAAATAAACAAATGGGACCTAATGAAACTTAAAAGCTTTTGCACAGCAAAGGAAACCATAAAGAAGACCAAAAGACAACCCTCAGAATGGGAGAAAATATTTGCAAATGAAGCAACTGACAAAGGATTAATCTCCAAAATTTGCTATCCTCTTTTCCTTTCCTTTTCTTTTTGCCCATGCCCTCCTTCCCTCATTCTCAAACAGTCCCTGCCCTTCTCTCCTTTTCTTCCTTTCTTTTTTTAGGCACTAAATGTCATTACCAAGAGATGTTGACTGGGAATATTTTATTTAAATATATTATTTTTCCTATCCCCCATCTGTCATTAGAAAGTGTGATAAAGGTCTAAATTCATTTACTTACAAGAAACGTAAGTCTGCTATTTGTCACAGAATCTTGTTGCTTAAATTCTGACTTGCATTTGAAATTTCTTAATTAAATTTATTTCATAATATCTCTGCCCCTGAAATTTAGCATGACTTCCCAGAAAGTTCCCCATTGACCCTGCTTTTGTGAATGTTATTTTGGGGTAGGTAAAGTGAGAATGCACTCCCTACAATATATCAGCCACTTTCTTTTGAGGTAACAGAAGTTTCTTTGAGTAGGTATGGTTATTATATTTTTGTATATTGCTTTATAAATGTAAGATCTTAGATATATCAAAATATCTCAAGTCTGGAAAAAAATAGCTGTCTTTAAGCAACTACCCTGAAAGTAAATTCAAGTCTCCTCTTCTTCAAGTCTACATGATACCTGTTACTTTTGCTTGGATAAACTATTCTTGAACATTTAACAGCCACATCATCTTTACCATCTGCCTGGTTTCCCATCATCTCAGAAATATCACGAGGGTGTGATATTACCTCTAGCAGCAGGGTGATTAATGGCCTTTGTTGTTGATTCCTGTCAAATTCTCTTTGTTGAAAATCTCTCAATAGTTTGCACTTAGCTTTATTCAAATAATTTTATTCAAGGTTACAGGCCATTTCAGACTTAATGAAGGTGCTTTTTTTGTGTGAAACAAAGTATTCTAGGTGATCCTTGCCTTCTTCAGGGCATGAGTGAAATACAACTTTGCACTTTCACAGGCATTGTTAAGAAATGATGTGTCGGTATTTTACAGAAGAATGCAAAAAATTTAGATATAAAAAAAGATAGCATTGCATTAAATCATCATCTTATTAAAATTATTATTTTAAATGATTTTCCTACAAAGAGTTGATTTTTATAACCATTTTGCTAAAGCATGGTAATTTTGAGAATATAAGGAAATAGACATGGGGGAAGGGGACACGGGGGATTGTTACTCAATGGGTGTGTTTCAGTTATGCAAGATGGATAAGCTCTAGAGGTCTGTGATAAACATGGTATTGTGTACTTTAAAATATGTTGAGGGACTTCCCTGGTGGCACAGTGGTTTAAGAATCTGCCTGCCAATGCAGGGTACACAGGTTCAAACGCTGGTCCAGGGAGATCCTACATGCTGCAGAGCAACTAAGCCCGTGCACCACAACTACTGAGCCCACGTGCCACAACTACTGAAGCCTGCCTGCCTAGAGACCATACTCCGCAGCAAGAGAAGCCACTGCAATGAGAAGCCCATGCACCGCAATGAAGAATAACCCCTGTTCACTGCAACTAGCAAAAGCCCGCATGCAGTAGCGAGGACCCAATGAAGCCAAAAGTAAATAAATAAATAACAATTTTAAAAATAATTAAAAATAAAATTGAAAAAGTAAAAATAATAAAATAAAATATGTTGAGGAAAAATCTTACGTTGTGTTCCTAACACACACACACACAAACAGAAGGAAATTTTTGAAGATGATGGAGATGTTTAGCACCTTCATTGTGGTGATGGTATCACCAATGTGTGCATATGTCCAAACTCATCAAAATGTATATGTTAAATATGTGCAATTTTTGCATATCAATTTAAAAAAGAAAATAGATAAAAACTCAAATAACTGTACTCAGTTTTATGTGAAACTATCCTCTATTCAAATAAACTATGAAGTAATACAACGGAAAATAAAATACATCAAATAGCAGTAAATAAGCTTTTATAAAGTAGTTCTAAAAATATGTAGGTAATCTAAATTATTTTGGAGGAAAAGAAATTAACCTTTGGTTTAGGGAACACTGCTTTAATATCAAATCAGAAGTAACACTAGAAAATATGAGATCCATATCTACAGAATTTCAAGACAAAGGTCTTGAGTGGGCAGAGACACTGCAATCTTCCTAAAGGTCTCCATTCAGGGGGTTCTGTTGTTGAAGGCAAGAAAAGGGTGATTGGGAAAATAAGGGAATAAAATTCCAGAGGAAAATTTCTCTTACTTTCTTTTATTACAAGGATGGGAATGGTCTATAAACAAGTGATGGTATGTCATTCTGAGAGTACAGACCTGCTCATTCATGCGAACTGCCCTCCTATAGAAACCATATGGCTGGCTTTAGATTTTAACCATGTACAAGACACATTAGCACTGTCCAGGTGTAATCTTTGATGCCAGACTTTTTAAGAAGTTCATCCTTAGCTCCTCTCTGAAGTTTAAATTAACCAGTCATTCTTAGAATGATTAAAATACATTTGAATAGGTTAAAATATGTTCTCTACAAAAATAATGTTATTCCCTTAGGAAAAGAGCAAATTTTTAAAATCCCTCCTCTAAATCCTAAGACTCTCACCTGTTAAGAAACATCACCATTATCCCAGAAACACAGAAAAGTCGTGTATGCCATGTTCCTTCCAGTTTAAGCGGACAACATTAAACACTGACAGTTTGTGCCAATTTTCCTGTCCTCAAGCATTCTGTCTAAAATAACTTTGAACAACTAAGAGTAATTTTAGGGCTTGACAAAAGGTTTTGACATTTCTTCCCTGTGAGGGCAAACATTGTCAAAAAAAACCAAAGTTATTAAATTTGTTGAAGGCACAAAAAACATTAGTTTTTGATGCTAAATTAGTGTGGATTTGTTTATCCAGTCAATTCATCAGGGAATTAAAAAGGCTAAGAAGCCTGGTGGAGGAGATGAGCTGACATCTGGAAACCTGTCACTGTTAATTCCTTGGAAGTTGTTGGTGGGAGCTTGGCAAGAGCATTTGTTTCATCCATGTGTTCTTCTGTGCACAGAATCTCTCGGCTCTGTGGTAGTCCTCTCAGACATGGAAGAGAGAGTGGGCCATTGCATCCAGTGGTCCATTTACTTTGGAGAAATAGGTGATTTATTCTAGTATGGGTATGTGATCTTAAAATATTTGTAGAGCATGATGACATTTGGCCTGTTTAGCATGTTCTCTGAAACCCAGGGTTTAAAACTTAATTCTTCTTGGAAACTTCTCCAACATAAACTCATTAAAATTTCTATGATTGATTAGATAAAATTACATCTCTGGGATAAGCCTTATTTTTCAACAAAACATTGACAAGATCAAAAAATTGCACAGTCAGCAGGTGTCAGAAAGTCTGGAATTATTTAGGCAATCAGCAATTTTTTTGTTACTATTTTTTTGCCTTTAAATTTATTGTAATTGAACTATGACTTAGTCCAATATTAGTTTGAATTCCAAGAGATTTTAAAATGCTTCATTGATTGAAAATTGTTTTTTATATTCTATGATAACTCGGTTGCCAGACTTAGCAGTGTTTGGGATAGTTTGGCTTAGATACCGCCATTGTAAAGTTCTTCCCTATACTTAGGTACTAAGACTCTGTCTCCCATAACCTAACAAGGTACACATAAACTTCCCAACCAAGAGAAGCTGTGGTATTTGCTTCCTGTCCCCAGTACCTCAGTTTTTACTTCTCAAAATGTTCTTAAATATATTTGACTCAGTAATTACTAATTTTTTAAAAATAATTTCAGGGACAGGAAACACATGCTTTCAAAAGACAATGCCTGGCATAGATACATTCTTTACTGGCCACTTGAAATCTTAAATACTTTTATTCAATGGTCAGCCCTATGTAAATGCAAGAGTAAAAGTTTATTTTTAACCAGATGCTTGCTAGTGTAGACAACTTCCTAAGCACATGAAACATACACACACTCAGATACACTCTTCCTAAATAAATAACAGTATCAATTAGTCTTCCTTCATGTCTTTATGTCCAAGAGAGATTTTGTGGGGACAAAGTTTACTCTGATAGAAGTTTCAAACGTAAGTTAGAACATGACAACCAGGAGAGAGATAGTGAAGACTTTCTCCTTTCCCAGGTATTTGAGATTGTTTTTCATCCAATGAAGAATTAAGACCAAAAGCTTATACCCCTACTCCAAGGGAAGCTGTGAGTCTATGAGCACAAAGAGAACTACCTTGGGGGCCCATGTTGAAAAGTGGGGCTCAGGGCTGCATTAGGGTGCCCACACAATGCCAAGCTTGTATCTCTGCAGAGAGCCCTGTGCTCTTTGGTTACGTGGACAGTGAAAACTGCAGTAGAGTTCAGTCAACATTCTTACCATAGACATTGGAGATCTTATGATGGACAGCCCTGGAATACTGAGCCTTCTACAAAGGATTTGGGGCTGCCCTAATATTCTAGAGCAGATATTGGCAAACTTTTTTGTTGAAAGACCAGATGGTAGATATTTTTGGTTTTCATGCACATGCTATCTGTCACATTGTGTCTCCTCTTCTTACTCCTGTTCTTCTGCCTCCTTTTCATTCTTTAAGCAAATCCTTTAAAACATGTTTTTAAACACATTTTTATAGTGCAGCCTGTACAAAAAGAGGCCATGGCTGTATTTGGCCAACAGTCTGTGGTTTCCTAAATCCTGTCCTAAGGGGTAAGTAGAGAGTGGACAAATGATTTGAAATAAGGGCACTGTATTTTTCAAAGTGTGCTAACTTTTGTTACAGATAACTCCCAAATCCCAAACCTTAACAAAATAGTGAACTATTTTTGATTCCTCTCAAGGTCCAATGTGTAGGTGGGTTGGAGTAGAGTCAGTGGGAAAGGGGGTGCTCTCCCCCACATAGTCCTTTGGGTACTCAAGTTCTTTTTATCAAATGACTATCACCGAGGGTCTCTGAGTCTTCCACTGAATGCTTTGCATCTGGTTAACAGAGAAGGGAAGAGTAAGGGAAGGGGGATCTCAAAGGAGACTTTAAGGGCTAGACTTGTAAATGTCGCACATCACTGAACTCAGTCTGATTGCCATACCTGAGAAAGGGGCTGGAAAATGTAAATAGCAGTGTCAGTGGGAAGCAGAGGTAAACATGGATATTAGAAACACCTAGCCATCTCTGGGAAGTAGTGACAAGTAGACTGTCAGCAGCAGCATGCAAACCTTTGAGGATAAGGGAGGTGGGAGTCAGGACGTGAGGTAGGAGAAGGTAGAAAGGAGGGGGCTGAAGATAAATCTCTGCCTACTTAATAGAATCTTAAGAGCTGGTTCTGTTTACATGCTGCACGCAAGGATACAAATATCACTACAGGAATTTAAAATGATAGATAGATGATTGATAAAAGATATAGATAGATAGATAGATAGATAGATAGATAGGTAGTAGTCAAATTACATGTATATTGAAGTAAAAAATTAGAAGGTAGTATTCTCCAACTTGATAATTTCCATCAGCAAACTTTCCAGTGCAGAATGGGAGTTGGGGTCAAGTTAAGATAAACAATCTCTAATACTATTTTACTCTGATCAAGGCATGAATGAAAGTTAATTATTTTTCTAATATTTAAAGTATATTGCTTCTTCTACTAATCACCCTCACCAGTGGCTAGGATATTTTGTTTACAAACCTTGGTTTTGTCATTACACATGAATATTTTAATTTCATCTCCTCTTCTCAGTCAAGAGGAAATGACCTTTGTTTGACATTGCTAGGATATTTTGTTTACAAACCTTGGTTTTGTCATTACACATGAATATTTTAATTTCATCTCATTTTCTGAGTCAATAAGAAAAGACCTTTGTTTGACATTGTTTATTCTGTTGCAAACTGTACTTAAATAACATCTATTAATACCAGTGTGCCAGCCACTATAGCAGAAAATTACACTTATAAAACCATAGTTAAAGCGGAAATCTCTATGTAAGCATTTGCTAGTGATAGCAGTCCCATAAATCAGTACAGTTATATAGGATGCTTTTGAAGAAGAAAAAGTATATCAGGCAACATTTTCACTGTTTTATTTCCCCCACTATTATTGTGTTACTGTTGATTTCTCCTTTTCTGACTGTTAACATTTGCCTTATATATTGAGATGCTCCTATGTTAGGTGCATATACATTTACAACTGTTTGTATGTGGATGATTTCCTACCTTTACTGTATGTTTGCCTTTACTGGTGAGCTCCCCATTCATAATATTTTTGTTTCTAGTTGTGGCCTTTTCTTTTCTGCCTAGAGAATTTCCTCTAGCATATGTTGTAAAGCTTGTTTGGTGGTGCTGAATTCTCTTAGCTTTTGCTTATTTGTAAAGCTTTTGATTTCTCCATAGAATCTGAACGAGACCTTGCTGGCTAGAGTATTCTTGGTTGTAAGTTTTTCCTTTTCATCAGTTGAAATGTATCATGCTACCCTCTCCTGGCCTGCAGAGTTTCTGCTAAAAAATTAGCTGATAACCATATGAGAATTCCCTTGAATTTTATTTGTTGCTATTCCCTTGTTGCTTTTAATATTTTCTCTTTGTCTTTAATTTTTGTTAGTTTGATTAATATGTGTCTTGGCATGTTCCTCCTTGGTTTATCCTGTATGGGACTCTCTGCACTTCCTGGACTTGAGTGAATGTTTCATTTCCCATGTTGGGAAAATTTTTGGCTATAATCTCTTCAAATATTTTCTCAGACCCTTTCTTCTCTCTTCTCCTTCTGGGACTCATATAATGCAACTCTTGGTGTGTTTAATGTTGTCCGAGACGTCTCTGAGACTGTCCTCGTTTCTTTTCATTCTTTTTTCTTTATTCTGTTCCATGGCGGTGATTTCCACCACTCTGTCTTCCAGTTCACTTATTCATTCTTCTGCCTCAGTTATTCTGCTTTTGATGCCTTTTAGTGTATTTTTCATTTCAGTTATTGTATTTTTCATTTCTGTTTGTTCTTTAATTTTTCTAGCTCTTTGTTAAACATTTCTTGTATCTTCTCAGTCTGTGTCTCCATTCTTTTTCCAAGATCTTGCATCATCCTTACTATCATTACTCTGATTTATTTTTCAGGGAGATTGCTTACCTCCACCTTCACTTAGTTGTTCTTCTGGGTTTTTATCTTGTACCTTTGTCTGGAGCATATTTCTCTGCCATCTCATTTTGCCTAAATATCTGTGCCTGTGGTCTCCTTTCCTCACCTGTAAGGTTGTAGTTCCTCTTGCTTCTGGTTTCTCCCCTCTGGTGGGCAAGGTTGGTCCAGGTTCTTATGCAGGCTTCTTGGTGGGAGGAACTGGTGCCTGCCCACTGGTGGGTGGAGCTGGATATTGTCCCTCTGGTGGGCAGGGTTGTGTCAAGGAGTATGTTTAGAGGTGGTTGTGAGCTCAGTATGACTTTAGGCAGCCTATCTGCTGATGGGTGGGTCTGTGTTCCCACCCTGCTGGTTGTTTGGTCTGAGACATCCCAGCAGTGGAGCCTGAAGGCTGTTGGGTGGGGCCAGGTCTTGGTGCAAAAATGGCAACCCCTGGGAGAGCTCACCCGATAAATATTCCCTGGAGCCTCTGTCACCAGTGTCCTTGCCCCCACAATGAGCAATCTCCCCAGGAGACCCTCCAAGACCTGCCAGTAGGTTTAGCCCAGGCTCCTATGAAATCACTGCTTTGTGCTGGATCCCAGTGTATGTGAAAGCTCCTATGGAATCACTACTTTGTGCTGGATCCCAGTGTATGTGAAAACTTGTGTGTGCCCTCCAAGAGTGGAGTCTCTGTTTCCCCCAGGCCTGTGGAGTTCCTGCACTCATGCCCTGCTGGCCTTGAAAGCCAAATACTCTGGGAGCTCCTCCTCCTGAAGCCAGACCCTCAGGCTGGGAAGCCTTATGTGGGGCTCAGAACTCTCACTCCTGTGGGAGAACTTCTGTAATGTAATTATTTTCCAATTTGTGGGTTGCCCACCTGGCTGGTATGGGAGTTGATTATATCACAAAATCACCCCTCCTACCATCTCACTGTGTCTTCTTCTTTGTTGTTGGATGTAAAATAACTTTTTTTGGTAAGTTTCAGTCTTTTTTGTCAATGGTTGTTCACCAGTTACTTATGACTTTGTTGTTTTTGTGAGAGGGGGTGAGCTCAAGTCCTTCCACTCCACCGTCTTGTCCAGAATCAAGAAGTTGCTTTTAGTTTGGATGCTAGCTGCCTTTTTCCTCAGTGCATGCTGGCCATTATCCCCTTGATATGAGGGTGTGCAGGGATGGCAGCCTATGCATGCTCCTGGGATGATGAGGGAAGAGATTGGCATCCACTCGTGAGTCTCCCAGTGGCATCAGCAGCCCGCATGCCCCCAGGTCAGCAGGGGTAGCGATTGGCACCTGTTCCTGTGTCTCTTAGTGGTGGCGGCCCACACACTCCCAGGACAGCAACAAAATCTTGATTTTAATTCATCCCTTGTTTGTAAGGAACACTTCCAAGTAGTTTTCTCAGTAAGAGTATATTCTTAGCAATACATGTTCTGAGAGCTTGTCTACTTAAAAACATCTTTTGTTGAGTCCACACAGAGATGAAAACATACACACTTATGTCATAACCAGGGATGCTATTAAGCCAGTACTTAGTTGTAAGGCCATGCCAAGCCAGTGCTACCATTTATCTCATTGGTTTGTTTCTGTGCAATATTGTTTGTTAAATACATCATTTTGATAAACCCGTCTTATGGCTACTTATTTTTTTATTTATTTTATTTTATTTATTTATTTATTTATTTTTTGCGGTATGTGGGCCTCTCATCGTTGTGGCCTTTCCCGTTGTGGAGCACAGGCTCTGGACGCACAGGCTCAGCAGCCATGGCTCACGGGCCCAGCCGCTCCGTGGCATGTGGGATCTTCCTGGACTGGGGCACGAACCCGTGTCCCCTGCATTGGCAGGCGGACTCTCAACCACTGTACCACCAGGGAAGCCCAATTTTTGTTTTTTTGAAATCTAAATTTGATGGGTCTTTTCTTGTTTGTTTTTTCATTGCAGTTGCCTGAAATTTAGTGAGTACATTCAGTCCACAGATGCAATTCTTCTTCACCTCAGAAAAAATTTTTATAAGGTAATTGCTTATTATGTCCAGTTTCCTTTGGGATGTAAATAGTTCTTAGATTGGAACTCTATTTTTCTCTCCTCCTTAGATATCATTTTCCCTTAATTTTCAACTGTGTCTTTTTCCTCTGTATAATGAAGGAGTACTAAAATTCTTCTATCATACCACTGATTTGATATTTTGCAACTTTATTGTGTTCTCTTTTGCAAAATTGATTTTTGTTTTGTGATTGCTTTTGGTATTTCTATTTATACCTTTTTACTTCTGCTGACTCCCATTGCATCCTTGCCTCCACTTCTTCTTACCTCTATGTTTCTATCATTTCATATCTGCTTCAATCAGATGCTTCTAACAATTTCTAACGTTCTGTTTATACTGGAAAAGAATGTTCAGAACTATACTGACCTCTCAATCATTAGCATTTTTTAACATAGCTATAAATTATTTTCTCTTTACTAATCTGTATTAGGGAGCAACCAACCCAGGCTTAACATTTGCTATAAAAAAAAAATGCAGAACACCTCTTATGCCATTTATTGTCCACTTGGATGCTGGTAACACTCCTGTCCAAATGGAAAAAAAGTCTGATGTACTCAGTTTGTGACATCTAACCATAATCTAGTGCAGTTTTGTTGAGTCTAAGGTCAGATCTTATACTTTCCTTGCCAGTATTTCTTACTAAGACCAACATGCACTGTTCACATTGTTGTTTGTGTTTTCCATTGAGAAAATGGAGATGGGGTGTATTTCTTAGACAACCAAACATCTTAGAATACACTTGGCCTTTGCTTCTCTTTCTTGGCATGTAGCCTATTGGGAGTTATGGTTTCTGACTGATGTATAGAGATAGGCGAGGATCAGACAGTTTTCAGTTGCAGGAAACAGAACACATTCTATATATATTTTAAGCAGACATTGGTTTAATGTAAGGAATTGGGTGCTTACAAAAATCACTGAAGGAGTACAAAACCAGCCTTTAGCCTGGGTCTCCAGGAATGACTCCCAGATCAATACCATTGAACTGACCCACCAGGAACTACAATCTTTACCAATTAGGAAGAAACAAGGAGGTCAATTCTGAAACTGTGATCCAAAGAACAGCTGTGATTCAGAGAAAAAGAAGTCATCACCTCCACAACTATCCGCTGACACCCACGAAGTTAGTGACTAGAGAATGAAATGCTAATTTGGACCACAATGCTCCTTGCATCTACCTCTCCAAATCATGCTCTAGAAATGAGCTTCCCAGGCCAAATCCAGTCACCAAACACAGCCACTCACCTCTATTTATACCTTGTCTATGGCTTCTTTCATGATGGCAGTAGAGTTGAGCTGTTGAGACAGAGATTCTGTGTGGCCTCTTGTTCCAAAAAACATAACATATATACTATGAGGACCTTTACAAAAATATACCAACCTCCACTCTATAAGTCAGTGGTTAGAACCCAGTTTTAGAAAAAACCAACAAGTATACAGTGGTGCCTGCCAGAAACAACACCCAAAGCAGCAGGGAGACTTCTTCCTTCCATATTGGAGGTAGCTCCATCTAATAGATATCTAACGGACAGAACCTAATTCTCACCCTCAACTTCAGCTTCAAGAGCGTTTTTAAAGTGTCATTTTAACTTCCCAACCTTTGCAGTATAGGAAACCCACTTTAGGAGAAAGTTGGAGTGAATGAATGTGAGTGCCATTTCACTGAATCTGCCATATCCAATCTCTTTGATAAGTAACATTTATGCACATATTTCTTTCTATACTTAACTTTCAACAATAACAATGGCAACCTAAAATACCCATTGCCAAAGAGATATAAATGCAGTCACCCTCTCCCCAAGAGGAGAGAATCAAAGTCTCATCAGTTACTACAGTCGTCTTTGGGTAATACTCATTCCTCTTCTGTTCAGCTAAAATGACATCTTAAATATTTGTTCCCCTTTTTCCTTCCTCTTTCCTCCAGGTTGAAATATGGATGTGGGATTGGGTGATTTTTGGCATGACAGACAGTGAAAGCATTCTAGGAATGGGAAAGTTGACAATGAAAGGAGTGCTAACCCCTGGCAATGGCTCAAACTACCATCCAGCCCTAGACCACAACCCAGAATAATACATGAGAGAAAAATAAACTTTTATCTTAAGACACTTTATTTTGGACTAACTATAACAGCTTAGATTATCTCTTATTTACAAACCTATAAGTTCAATTAGAAATTTAACATTAATGATACATCCTACATAAAAGAGTAGAAGAGGTAAGAGGAGAAACAAAATTACTTATGTGTAGATATATACACAATACAGAAAGAATTTATGTATTTCTTTAAATAGTCATTCCCCTAAGTACTCATGAGACCTATGCCATATCCTCTTGCCTTCACCCAGCATCTTAGCTGGTTAGTTTTGTGTATTTGTGTGGTTTTGTTTTGTTTGATGGTTTATGTTTCTGGTCTGTAGGTTGATCCAAGTCTTTATCTTGAGGTGTCTGGTTTCTTCATGGTCTTGCCTGAATGTTCATTTGGTCAATGTAAGTTATTTTACCACTACATAAGCAAGTAGAAGAGGTAACGCAAAAGATCACTTCGCTCCATACATACACCTCATTGTGAAAAACTAGCCCTACTGCTATTTGGTAATTAGATAAATCATTGGAAAATACAGTTATTCTACTCCCATCCCCTTTGATGTTGTTTTATTTTATTTTGTTTAGCTTGTTGCAAGAAAAACCTAAAATGCAACCATTGCTATGTTCCCTGTGGAAACATTTCTCCTTTTGATAATTTGAAAAATACATTACTCAAACCTGGTCTGGTATAATTTCACAACCTCTTTCTGAGAAATTACAATTTCTAATGAAATTGCTTAGGTACCATTGCTTACTTACCTGATGAACTTTAATAAGCATAAGATCTGTTCTAGAAAATTAGTCACCTGTCCACCATTTAACTGCCAGCTGAGTGTCAGTTAGAAGTCTAATGACCTCCAATCAGAAAGCCAGCCTTCTACTGATTATCTAAAAACTCTTTTTTCTATAAGTGTCACCAGCAAGAGATCAACCTTTAAATTGGCCTGCTTAGTTCTCATTCTTTGAACAACCTTGAAATAAAATTTTGACAAGTCCACATAATTAAATTGTCAGAATAGGTTTTTTTTTTTTTTAATGGCAGGGATTTTTTTGGAAGGTGACATTGGTGCAGTGGGTTAGAGCATCACTTTTATTTCCACTCCTTGTTTCCTCGACTTTTATATTATGGCTATAAAAGAAAAATTATCATTAACCATATTTTTCTATTTTGTCTTTGTCTTTTTTTTAAAGATTTTTATGTCTCTGACATTGGCCTGCTTCTTACAATAATTGCAAACCATTGTTTACTTGGTAGCACTTTCTTTTCTTTACTTTTTAATGGTATTTAGTATAGTGGTGTTCCTTAAAATCAAGGCCAATTATAACATGAATCACTGCTTAAGTTCATACAATGCATTCTCCAAAAAAGTCTCTTAACCTCACAAGGTACTACTACCTTCCAGAAAATGCCAAAACTGAGTCTTCAATATACTGTTTCATTACTCTATAAAGATATCTTTGCGGTAACAAGAGACATAGTACAACCAGGAAATTCCTCAGGCTCTAGTACATTGTCCCATTTTTTCCCCCTAGAAAATGAGTCCTTTGGTTGGAAACATCATGAGGAATTCTGAAACTGTGAATAAGGTATTCAGTAAGTCCATGGATAAGTGTCTGTTCCAGGGAGAACAAATCAGTATCATATGGTTCAAAGTGATAAACTGCCACCAAATGTTTTCTGGTACCTCTGAAGTATGTGGTATATTAAGAGCAGCATCAGTCTCTGCTTTGGCAAGTCGGACATTTAACAGTACTCTTAACCAGATTAGCTTTGGTGAAGCGAAGCCTGTATGTAAATGTTACCCTCACCACCATGACCATTTTGTTCCTGAGCTCCCTGAGAGTCTGAGAGACATGCATGGATCTTATTCCTGTGATTTACTTTAAGTTCTCACATTTATGATTTTATTAAATCAGTTGGTTTACAAAACACTACAGATGCCACAATAATAATGATATGAATTTACCGATCTGTGGTTAACTGACAGTTTGCTGAGCATGTTTTATAAAGGAAGGGAAATGCCAAATCCCTGAGATAGTGACCCCATTGCAGCTTAAGAGACAAAGGAGATTCTGTTTCTCAGACATTTGAATAGAGCTAATAAAGCAGGAAAAATTTCTCTCTCCCATTTGAAGAGCTGCTTAAGAAGGAATATTCTAGTGAGTATAAACTACACTCTTTATAGTGTAGCCCTAAGTTTAGTTCATAAGTTGTCATGCCCCTTTCTTGGACTTCAAAGTTGGAGAGTTTTGGTCTCTACATTTGTGTGTCTCAAACTTTTGGACACTTCAGCCTCAGTATCTTCCCTCTGAAATTTAGTCTACTACACAATTTCTTTTTAAAATTTGAACACAGTACTTTAAGCCAAACATTTAATACTATGCACACACTACATACCCTATTGCAAAGTTGTTTTTTTTTTTTTGTTCAGGGAGGCTGTATATCTGAGTGGTACTGATAAATGCTATACAATATATTGATACATAAGAACTTGTTTCCATTTTGATGACTGTTACTCTGTAATCAATTAGCAATTATGAAAACATATTAGGATTTCTATTTCTGTGACCTAATAAAAACCTCTTTTACTAATTTTAATTCTGTAAAAGCAAAATCCAAGTTTTTTTCTTTGCATAAATAACTAATTGTCAAGTAGTTAAAAATCAACATTTTTTTTCTGTACCATTTGGAAGAAAGAGAAAAAAGTCATGCTACATGTTGAAGGAATTATAGGCAATAGGAAACAGGAATAAGAAAATAAGGTATCTTAGAAGCTAATTGATATCCTTCATCATAGTCACCATAGTCTAGGATGATGATTCATAAAGACCTTATATCCACTTCCCAGAATAATTCATTTCTTCTTTTTGATTTTGCCTCACTTTCTAGATTTTGCTGCATATCATTAACAATAAATCATTTTTAGGTTGTCACTAGGTTTTTAGGTTGTCATTCAATAGAATGCATGCATCTTGAATAAATGTCTACAAAAAAAAACCCTACTGTATAAAAAGTGATTTATCACTTAGTAACTTTCTTAACTATGCAATCATTTCATGAAGATGCACTCATGACATCTATTTCATGTGTTTCATTAATAACACAAAAATTATATTTCCATTTCAAACTTTCCAGGAATTCCTTTTACTTAATAACAACTTTATCAAGATATAATTCATATAACATAAAATTCACTCTTTTAAAATATGAGGATTGAGAATTCCCTGATGGTCCAGTGGTTAGGACTCTGTGCTTTCACTGCCGAGGCCCTGGTTTGATCCCTGGCTGGGTAACTAAGATCCCACAAGCTGCATGGCATGGCCAAAAAAGAAATGAAATAAAACATGAGAATTAATTTAGGCTGATTATTTTTAAGAAACTGAAGACTCAGGAAGTCTTTCTTTTAATCTCTCTTTTAGCTGCCTAAAGAGTCTGTTCCTGGAATAGAGCTATCACTGGAGATATCCACAAAGAATATGGGCTAGTTGTGGTGGGAGAAACGCAGCAGGGCCTAGAGATCAGAGTCCACTCTGTGTCCCATAGTCGATGCATTGCTCAGCAAACATTTCTTTACCAAAAATTCGCTTTTCCATCTCTATGTGAATTGCCTTCCTCTCCTTTGAGGTCCCAAACCACTACCTTCACCATCCTCTTTTATTTTTAGTTGAAGATAGTATTTAAGGTGAGGGTTTTAGGCATTTTGGTGAGTTAGTTTTCCTGGGTCTCTGTCATGTATACATGTTATTAAACTTTTGTTTGAGTTTCTCCTATTAATCTGAGTCATGTCAATTTAATTCTTAGAGCAGTCAGAAGGGTAGAGGGAAGTTTCTTTCTCTCTAGCAGTACTTACATATGATTAAGGCCACAGGAAAAGTTGATATCTAACCATGGCCATTTTCTTCCCTTGTTAGCCTTTGCCAAGATATATATGATCCATATTAACCTTGAATGATCTCCATCCAGCAACTCTGCCATATGCTGCTGTTATCCATGGTACTGCCTAGCTCTTCAATTGCCAGGACAATATAGTTCACTCCACATATTCCTCATCCCAGCCCCAAGACATGCCACCTGTACTTTTTCAGCCTTCCTTTGTATCATTTTCAAGGGGACATGGAAATCATTCAGATGCTCATCCACACTGGACCCATGAAGAGCAGGAGAAAATGGGTAATAGTCTCTCTCTTCCTAGAACTGCCCTGTGTCCATTCTTATCCATTATGACTGGGGTGATCTACATAACTCCTCCCTCCTAACAATCCAGATAAAGGATAAGACACAAGGCACCCCTGCTCTCCAATGCTAAACCTACTTGAAAGTATCTATCAAGGCCAGATTTTGGCCTTGAGAGGGGGAAAAGCAAGATATCTTTCCCAGATACCCACCTGGGAAGGTTCTTGCTCTTCTCTCCCGGATTTCAAGCTCTTTTCCCTAGAACATAGAGAGCTTTTATTATTTAGCTTCTGTACCATGAAAGAGGAAAATGTGTGTAGTGGGCAGAATCAGAAACTGACTCTTCATGTACACACTTTCCAGTCCAGCATTACAATTTCATCCTTCAAGTTATGTTTCAGGAGAGTCAAAGATTCTATTTTTATATTTACTTATTTATTGTGGAAATTCAAAATTATTTTTTCTTTTCTTGCATTTTGAGATCATTCTTCCTCGTATTTTTTTTCTTAGAAATTCATTCCGATATTATTATTATTTTTTTTAGAATTTTTAATGCCTTCCGTTTTCAGAGGCAATTGAAAGGCTCTGAAGGCAACAAGGACCAGTTGCATCAATAAGTAAGTGGGTAGGTGGATTAATAAGCAATTTTTCAACTCTGTGTGAAAAATTAGAGGAAGTAGCTCCAAATTTTATATCAATCTCCAGATAATCATCTCATAAACTCTTTTATGATGTGGAAATATTCTCCTGCATCCCATGAATGAATGTAGTACATGCAATTAAAGTCTCCTCCTGGGTTCTTCAGGACTCTTGTCTATTCCAACCCAACCTGCCCCAATTTACTTGAATTATGGGGGTGGGGAGAAAAGGCTGGAAAAACACTTCTGACCACTTCAAAATCACAATGAAAATAACACAGAAATTATTTTCTTTTTTTCTTGTTGATACAGAATCTGAACTGCTAATGAAAATAGAGACCATAGGGGAAGGATGAAAGATCTTGCAATTTTTTTGTCAAATGGGTAGGAAGGATGAAAGACCTTGCAGTTTTTATTCAGATGGGTGGGTTTGCATTTTTCCCTTTAAAAACTGAGCAAATCACTGTATTCCTCATTCTAAATCCCTTCAAAATTAAAATTAATGGAAATGTCTAAAGTTTCTGGAACTAGATGATCTGTCAAGGAGTAGATTGTCTACCCATCTTTTCTGGGTCTTCTCAGGGTTCTAAGTAGGAAATGCGGGTGTGAGCATGCTATGTTAGAAACTACTTGCCTTTTTTCAGACTAGGAATATTTTTATAGCAATTTTACTTAGCACTTTGTTGGTAAAGTTAAAATTCTGGAATGAAAACAACAATGCAGCCAGTCTGAAGTAACCTTACAGAGGTAAGGCTTTTTTGGGTTTTTTTTTTTTTTTGACTATTTTAATGGCTCCCTTTGTGCTCTCTAAATGGTAGTCATCTTACCCTGTCTCTGCACCTGGAAGTAAAAGAATTCAGCATTATGTGGAGGAGAATGCTCGCCATGACCCAGTTCTCATCCTCCACTGCATAACTTTCTCTCCTGAAAGCACTGATTGATTTCAAAGAGAACGCTGCAGAGAGATCGTCTGCGATGTGAAGAGAATTAGAATTGGACCCAAAGGTACAAGTGTAACTGGTGCTAAAAATAACTCACACTTTAGAAAGTTGATTAAGGCAAAGAAAAGATGTTACTAAAATGTTCAATTAGAATATCTGCAGCTTGGAGATTCTATTTTTAATTTTTAAGGTGTTATGTATGCACAATACAGAAGGTTGTGAACCTTACTAAAAACAGGAAAATAAAGAGAGAGAGCTACAAATGCTTCCTTTGAGAAGCAGCCACAGAAAGAGCTTGATAGCAGGAATTATTATTACTGCAAGTTTCCCAGTCCAATATACCCATTTATTATCATAACAGAAAATTTTTACTATTCATATTTCTTTGGAAAGTCTTTTTAATATGAATTTTAGAAATTCCATATGCTAGATTTAATGTATCATTACATTCATTCTTATTATATACTTCTTGACCACATTAAAAATTAGAGCATCAATGTAATTCTAAATATTAATTGGTAAATAAAAATCTATTCACTCCTAGAATTAACAAGACTGTCTATCCAGCTGCTGCTCAATCTAGAAACCGTGAAGCCTCCCTGGATTGCTTCTGCTCTCTCACTACTCACCGCAGATCACCACGCCCTCTGTCAATTTGCCTCCTAAATACACATAAATCACTCCACTTCCTCTCCACCTGTCTTGTACAATCACAGAAATCTTTTGCCTAAACTATTACTATAACCTCCTTATACTTCCCTAAACCTTCTGTGTTCTCCTCTATTTGTTCTGCACTTGGTAATCAGAATAATACATAAAAAACACAGTGTCTGCTTATTTTATTCCTCTTTTTAAAAGCTTCTGTCATTGCTCCTTACTGTTGGGTAAAGTCCAATATCCTCAATAAGGCTTTAAGCAACCTTTACAAACTACCCCTTGCCTAACTCTCTACCTTATCTGAATGTCATTCTTCCCCTCAATCTTTCTTCTCTGCCACACTGAGTCCTTCCTTAAACTAATATATGTCATCTTCTAACTGAGGGTTTTCACACATGCTCTTTCCTCTGCCTGGAATGCTTGTCTCTTTAGCTAACTTCTATTCATTCTTAGATTCACTGCCCAG
The DNA here is from genome assembly GCF_964165515.1 of Mesoplodon bidens. NCBI lineage: Eukaryota > Metazoa > Chordata > Mammalia > Artiodactyla > Ziphiidae > Mesoplodon > Mesoplodon bidens. Next base: position 55,342,456 of record NC_138167.1, read on the forward strand.
GAGAGCCTCTATTATATGCAAAAGACTTGTTTTCCTAAAGGTCTTCATAGCCTTCATCATTCTATAATTGTCCATATAATGTCTCCTTACTCTGCTAGAGTCTTTGCCAACAGTGACAAAATTGTTATATTTCTTGGCACCCAGTAAAGTGCATGGCTAATTAAATAATAATTTACTAGATGAACGATTGAATGAAGTGCCATCTCTCTCTCTCTCTCTCTCTCTCTCTCTGTGTATATATATATATATATATATATATATATATATATATATATATATATATATAATATACACACACACACACACACACACACTATTATAGAAATTTAAATTTCACTGAAGGACAGTGAAAGGAAGAAAAGCTTTTCAGAGGAAGTGACATTTGAGATGGATTTTGAAAAATAAGTAGAACTTGTCAGGTAGAAAGAGCTGGTGAAATTATTCCCAGAACTGGGACCAGCATGAGCAAAAGCACTGAAGCAAAAGAAGTGTTTGGGGAACGGTGAGTTTTCCGTGACTAGAGTAGGTGATGAAGAGGGATATGACTGTAGTTACTGTTGGTAAAGCTAATTCAGTTTCAAAATGTTAAAGTTTTTCATGCAACCTGAAGTAGTTCAATTCTAACGTGGGAGCAAAATAATCATAATAAGTTATAAAATTACACAGGTGTAAGTACCTTACTATTGAGAGCATCTAATGCAACAACTCATATTATTATTTTTTGAGTCAAATTGGTGTCAAGTGAATTAATTTATTTTCAAATATAAAATGTTTATATCATAACATTCATCATATATATCCCATGTTTATTCTAAGATCTTAGAGAAAAAATCATTTTTCTAGAAACGGATAACCCGTCATTTTAAGTTCAATAAATTTGAAATTTTGAGTTTTTTTGTTCTGAAGATACATTTTTAAGCAATGGAGTTTTCCCATTGACTCTACAAATTGGTACTGTTTGAAATAAACAGATATAAATACTATATGGGGAAACACATTAACGTTTTAAATATATTTGGTAAACAATCATATTTTAATATTCTTAAATGTGGGCAAAGTTAATAGGTAGCCATGCAAGAAGAAACAACTCTTTGTTGCCATCTGATAGCAGCCCATTTTGCCATTAGACCATCTCTTCTGGTCTCACTTCCAAACCTCTGTGAAGTTATTAGGCCAGCTTTACCAATAAACAGTCCATTGTGAACCCAAGAAAATTTGCCCCATCTGGCATATGGCTTCTCTGACCTCCATAGTTCTTGAAATGCTCAATGATCCTACTTCTTACTTAACAGCTAGCAGATGGAATGACAGTAAGATTAATTAATATAAGAGATACAACAGCCTTTGATCAACTCAAAGCTGACAAGGAATCCTGGAGGAACCCCAGTTCCTGAATGTTGTCAACCCAGAACTCTTTGGAAACTGCCGCTAACCAGAGAAGCTTCTCCTTGTCCATCTTCTCAAATGTTCCTTCATACAAACAAATGAGGCTTTTTGATCATTCAGAAATTATTTATTTTATTTAATCATACATTTAAGAAATGGTTGAGATACTTCAGTATACAAGGAAGACATGGAGCTTACTTTGTAGTGAGAGTAACGGGGAAAAAGGAAATCAATAAATTAACAGTTGCAAATTATAATAGTTTTGAAGGAAACAAGTGTACTATGTAATATCAGATGAGACCCTACATTAGGAAAGGTGGTCAGGGAAGACCTCATGAGGATATAACATTGAAGTTGAGACCTAAAGAAAGAGAATGAACTAGTCGTGTGGAAATTTGGGATTAGTACATACCAGGGGAGAGCACGTGTAAAAGCAATGAGACAGGATGGAGCTTGGAATGTTCAGAACATAGAGGATGTTAGGTATGGTGGGGTGAGAAAGGTAGGGAAAGATGAAGCTAGGACTAGATAATTCAGGGTTTTTAGATCACTAAAAGATTTTTGGATTTTGTTCTGAGTTCAGTAAAAAAAATTTTTTTTTAATTTAAAAAACCATGGGAAGGTTTAAGCAAGAGAATAATGTGGTACAATTTATATTTTAAGTTACTCACTGCTGGTTAACACTGTGTCATAAGGGGACAGGAATGAAAGGAAGAAAATGAGCTAGTCAGTCTCCCAAGGCAATAGAAATAAAAGCAAAAATAAACAAATGGGGACCTAATCAAACTTACAAGATTTTGCACAGCAAAGGAAATCATAAATAGAATGAAAAGACAACTTATGGAATGGGTGAAAATGCAACTGACAAGGGCTTAATGTCTAAACTATACAAAGAGCTCCTACAACTCAACAACAATAAAAACAAACAATCCAATCAAAAAATGAGCAGAAGAACTAATTTGACATTTCTCCAAAGATGACATACAGATGGCCTACAGGTGTATGAAAAGATGCTCAAGATGGCTAATTATTAGAGAAATGCAAATCAAAACTACAATGAGGTACCACCTCACACCAGTCAGAATGGCCATCATTAAAAAGTCTACAAATAACAAATGCTGGAAAGGTAAGTTTGTGCAGTCACTGTGTAAAACAGTATGGAGGTTCCTCAAAAAGCTAAAAATAGAGTTGCCATATGATCCATCAATCCCATCCTGGGCACATATCCAGACAAAACTATAATTTAAAAAGATACATGCACTCCTATGCTCATAGCAGCACTATTCATGATAGCCAAGACATGGAAACATCCTAAATGTCCATAGACAGATGAATGAATAAAGAAGGTGTGGTATATTTATACAATGGAATACTACTCAGCCATAAAAAAGAACAGAATAATGTCATTTGCAGCAACATGGATGGAACTAGAGATTATTATACTAAGCAAAGTAAGTCAGACAGAGAAAGACAAATTCCATATGACAGCACTTATATGTGGAACCTAAAATATAGCACAAATGAACTTATCTAGGAAAGAGAAACAGACTCACAGACATAAAGAACAGACTTGTGGTCACCAAGGTGGTGGGGAGAAGGATGGAGTGGGAGTCTGGAGTTAGCAGATGCAAACTATTAATATTAGATACAGAATGGATAACAACAAGGTCCTACTGCATAGCATGGGAAACTATATTCAATATTCTGTGATAAACCATAATGGAAAAGAATATTTTAAAAAAGAATGTATGAGGGGCTTCCCTGGTGGCGCAGTGGTTGAGAGTCCGCCTGCCGATGCAGGGGACACGGGTTCGTGCCCCGGTCTGGGAAGATCCCACATGCCGCAGAGCGGCTAGGCCCGTGAGCCATGGCTGCTGAGCCTGCGCATCCGGAGCCTGTGCTCTGCAGGGGGAGAGGCCACAACAGTGAGAGGCCCGCCTACCGCAAAAAAAAAAAAAAAAAAAAAAAGAATGTATGGGACTTCCCTGGTGGCACAGTGGTTTAGAGTCCACCTGCTGATGCAGGGGAAACGGGTTCGTGCCCCGGTCCAGGAAGATCCCACATGCCACGGAGCGTCTGGGACTGTGAGCCATGGCTGCTGAGCCTGCGCGTCCGGAGCCTGTGCTCCGCAACGGGAGAGGCCACAACAGAGGCCTGCAAACTGCAAACTGCAAAAAAAAAAAAAAAGAATGTATGTATGTGAATCATTTTGCTGTACAGAAGAAATTAACACATTCTAAATCAACTATACTTCAATAAAATTTAAAAAAAATAAAATGAGCTAAGAGTTAACACTGTGATCTGAATAATTGGTGATAGTACCTTGAACTTTGTAATGTCAATGGACCTTCAGAGAAATGAGTCGTGAAATCCTTTGGAAATAAAATCAATAGGACTTAGGTGAGTGAAGAAAAGGAAAGACATTTTGAAGTGAGCAATTGGCAGGAGACTGATGTTGCTATTTACTAAAATGAAGAAGAGTAGAAGTGAAAAGTGAGTTGGGGGAAAATGCAAGATTTCTGTTTTAAAGACTATAACTATGACACCCTGGTGGAGACCATGTGGGCAGAAGTTTCTGAAATCCGTACTCAAAAGGGAGATATGGACTTGAAATATAAATTCAGTCATGACCACCCTAAAGATGTTATTTTAATCCTTGATAACTGAAAATGTCATCTAAAGAAGATTATAGAAATAGAAGATAAGACAAAGCAGGACTGCAGGAATCATATCATGTTATATTTCCTTAACACTTGGTTTCTTTCTCCCAAACCAGTGTGACCATATAGTATCCCACTCATGTTCTTTCTAAAGTCCCCAGCTCTATTCCAAACTGTAATCTCTATCCCATCTCCCAGTTTTGACCTCCAGCCTGCCTCTCTCTAAGAATCTATCATTAGCGAATTCAGGTGAATTAGATTTTCTATCTGTGGGCCCTGGGCCCTGGTTTCTTTTACATCCAGAGTCTTGAATCTAAATTACTGTCCATTCTGGCCTCTGACCAGGATCAACAGAATTTAAGTCTACTGCAGCATATTGGGTGACCTAGAGACTTCCAGGAAAAAAAGGTGTCATGAAAGAACTTCATGAAAAGTGAAATACCTCAGGTTCCATTTTTAGAAGTCTGTTCACATTGGAAAGAAGGAATTTGTTAGTAAAAAGAAAATGACTGCATGAAATTAGTGATTTTTTATCTTTATTTGTATTGCTTCTGGTCATGCCATTTTACTATGTTGTCCTACATCTATATACTTCTCTAAAAATTATCTCAGTTACTCTGAAAGCAAATGCAATTCCTATATCTTAATTACTTGAAAAGAGATAGAAAGCTTTTTGTTCTATAGACCACATAGAAATGTTTTTCTTGTAGTATACAATTTCCCACAAGAAATGACTTCTCAAATTAATATTCTAAAAGTTCTAAAACCTTTGTTTGGCACTTTCAACCAGATAATTGATCCTGGAAATTGCAAAGAAATTGTCTTCCTATTGTACTCTAAGAATGTCTGGTTCAATCAGCAATAAAGATGAGAGGGTCAAGTTTAAATGTACATTGAGTTTACTGTCTACAAAAATCTTATAGACCATGATTTTAAACAAAAGAGCAATTCCTTCTGAAACCCTTTATTCACTAGCTGAGAGAGTGACACATCTGGCCTTTCTTTCTTTCCTGACTGAGACTTGTCACTTGAAATGATCTAGCAGTTTTAACTAGATAATATTTTTTTCTTTTAAATCACATTTGCATGATACTTAACTTTCCTTTCCACCCAAATGAATGCTGTTAAGTTGGCTTAAAACATTTTGTTTTCAAGTAAGTAAAAAATCTTAACAATTGAGAAAGAGCCGAAAGTCAGAATGACTAGCATATACTAAAAGAAAATTCATGGAAGTCTTTCAAGGACTTTCTCTCCTTTTCTGACTTTTGAAAATATTAGAGTCCAAATACTGTTTTGTTTTGTGTAAATGCAAAGCTTGTTTATTATTTCAGAGGAAAATATCCCCACAGATAATAAATACAAATTAAAATAACACTAACTCCTATTGTCCATGTATAAGTGAGTGACATAGAAGCTGGAAGAATCACACAGCAAGTTGATTTTAGGTGGTGGAATGCAGGTGTGCCTGGAGACCATGGAAGTGCCAAAGGTTTGGATATCCAATGTGCACTTCTACTGGGCTGCACATCCTTGGGCATCTCAATTAACCTCTCTAAGCCTAGGAACAGATCTGTTAAGTGGGGAAGTAAAACTTACATGTGGGTTTTGTGAGTATTAAAAATAATGAATATAAAACATCTTGCATGTAATAGATGTTCCATAAATGGTATTAGACTGATGCTTTCCTGATCAACATATGTAGGTAAAATAAGCTAAGCATCACTCCAAAGATGTGTCTCTCCACCTTTCAAAGGCAGTCTTTTCATGATTGTGTTTGTGCTGCACATAGGAAAGATTTACTACCAATTCACTTTGAACAAGTTAGACATGACCCAATTTCCTCAAGCCAGATGGCAAAGGTACTTCCGGTGGGGCAGATGGGGCTATTGACTCTCAGTTCCATGAAAACATCAGGCTTGGAAGATACCCTGGGATTCAGATAATGCACCAAGAAGATAGAGGAATGCCTTTGATATTGGCCTGGGTATCATGGAAGCAAAAAACTATCAGAAAGACATGTGCAGTTTTAGACACTCACACAGTATTTGGGGCATGAATTAGAGTATTCAGAGGGAGCCAAGTTGTTTTCATTGGTGCTTGGGATATTCAAGAAGCTTCATCAACTAACCCTCTTTGTGTGAGATTGCAGCAATGCTCTGAGTACCAGATGTGCTTTCCCTGAAAGGAAATGGACAAACGGGACACATTCATATCCATTAGTTAGGTAATATCAAAGTTAATTTATAAAGGCACCTATTTACTGGAATCACACTGGCAACAAACATAGAAGAAAAATATGACTGCAATGGAAAACATGTCAGGAAATATTTTGCCTTTGAAACAAATAAAAATTATATTGAAAATAATAACAACCCCAAATCCAACACTATGAATAGAAAGAGGTCTACTTATCATACAGCACTATTAAATTCCAAGAGATGTTCTTACTTTTGTATGAGGCTTGGCTATAAAATAGAAGACAGATCTGAGTCAATAAAGGAAAGAACTTTACAACAGTCAGATAGCTAGACAATAGAATTAATTCCTTAAAAACTGTGAGTTTCCCACCTCTGGAACTCAAATAGGCCTAACACAATATAGAGAGAGTTAGAATAAGCTCCCTGTGGATGGCTAAACCATACGACCTTGTTGGTAATTCCAGTCCTACATTTATCTCTCTATATAGGTCACACTTCATAGCCTTATCCTTTTTTAAGAATCACCAAAAACCAGGTATTTTCATTCTTTTCAGAGTATAAGATAAGATGTATAGAGATGGGATTAAAACCCAGGACTGAATCCAACCATGCTTTTCCCACTATGTCATGACTCTGATATCATTTAGATACCAACTTGCATATAATCATTAGGCATATACACCTATTTCCAAATCAGTCTTTTAGGCAAGGTACAGCTGAGTAATAATTAAATACAAAATTCAGCATACACTGAATCTACATTGGACACTGCCATTTGCCTACACAAAATACATTCTCCCCTTGCTTCTTATTTATTATCAAGACCCCAATTTTATTAAGAGCAGAGTTCACTGGCAGTTAGAAGTGACCTGACAACTCCATGCAGGGCAAGGTTATATAAATGGAAGTGTATTTTGTTAAGGTTTCAAGGAAAGCTAAATTTCCCCTTTTAAAATGGTAACTTTATTTTATATTTGCATTATGAAAAAATGCATACTAGCTAGAGATATAGAAAAATAAAACTAAATATATCTACAGTTCAGCTTTTACAGTTAACCACTGGTGGTTTACTTTTTCTTAAATCACAAATTTTGTTTTATATTTTTAGTGATATATAGTTAACATACAATATTGTGTTAGTTTCAGGTTACAACATAGTAATTTGACATTTAAATATATTACAAAATGGTCACCACAATCTAAGTCTAGTAGCCATCTTTTCCCATACAGTTATTACAATATTATTGACCATATTTCTTATGCTATATATTACAGCCCCGTGGCTTATTTATTCTATAACTGGAAGTTTGTACCTCTTCATCCCTTTCATCTATTTCACTCAATCCCCCCACAGCCCTCCCCTCTGGTGACCACTTATTTATTTTCTGCATCTATGAGTTTGTTGCATTCCTTTGTTTGTTCATTTGTTCTCTTTTTAAGATTCCATGTATAAGTGAGATCATAGGATATCTGTATTTCTCTGTCTGACTTATTTCACTTAACATAATACCCTCTAGAACCATTCATATTGTCACAAAAGTCAAGATTTCAATTTTTATGTCTGTGTAATATTCCATTGTGTATGTATGTGTATATATATATATACACACACATTATAAAAGTGACTGGTCACTATTATAGTGTATAGTATATGTATAATGGTGTATATATAGTGTATAGTGTATGTACATATATATACACTATTGTAATAGTGATTATAGGAGTGACTACAATACATGCCTCTGTATGACCATAGACTCTCATGGGCATGAGGATGACAGTCTCATGTTAAGGTTAGGAAATCAGGAAGCTGAAAAGGCCCTAGGTCCTTGATGACTGCATTCAGTCACTGCACCAACCATGGACTACTGAATTTTGGACTCATTTATACATGAGAAAAATATACCCCTAATTTAGGATGTTACCAGGTATCTGTACATGATTCTGAGCTCTATCCCTAAGTTGAACAGGAAATAAGTTGTTGAAGATTTCAAGAAGGTGTTATTGATCCTTTAATGTGCAGAAACTTTGTGAGTTTACAAGTTGCAAACAGCTCAGTAGGTGGGATAAAGCAAATAGAAATGATAAGGTTATTGTATATATGTGATATGTATATATGTGATACAATATATTATGTATATGTGTATATATATTGTTATAAGTTATAACAGAAGAATTAATTTTGTGGAAAAAGCCTGTTATACTTCTCAAGTAAATTTTCTATTCCTTTTAATAAAAATAAGCCAATGGAGTTCATAGATTTCAAAAAAGAATGTTTTGGTATATATTCTAGGAACAAGTTTAGGCCACAGCAACTCGTCAATATCAATAACACAGAAATAATTTATTTAATGACAAGATATTATCAATAAGAAAAGGTTAAATTCAGTTTGGTAGTGCCAACTAAAAATTATTCACAACATAAAAGTTGAGAGTTATGTTTTATTCGGTGGGAATTTTTAGGACGTCAAGCCCAAGAGGCAACATCTCAAGTAACCCTGAGAAAACTTCTCCGAGGAGGTGGGGGAGTGGGAAGCTAGGATATATAGGAGTTTTCCGACAAGAAGCAGGTAGTAGGAAAAAAAAGATTACTGTTAATAAGAGAAAACTAGATATCTCAAGTTAAGGAATTTAGTTCTTTTCTATGTATGGGAAGATTCAAGAGACTGGGCTCACTGAAATCATTCCTTTGATAAGCACCTCAGTTATCTGGGGCCAGTATCCTGAGTTTCCTCAGGGCTCACTAGGGAGTGGCTGTAGTCTGATGGTTGCTAGACAGCAGGTATTCTTTTCTTTCCTGAGTCTTCTCAGGGCTCACCAGCTCACCAGCTCACCATGTTGTGGCCGCGATCGCTGATGAGCATGACATTTTTCGTTTACTGATATGGCAGGCAATATTCCATTTATCAGTAGACTCTGTTCACAAAAGTGAGGAAAGGTATAAACTAGTTTAGAGAAGTATTATTTGCAAAACTTGAACACAACCTCCAAGTTGCCAATAGTATGGAGATTTTTGTTACAAAAGCAAGAACAAAGTGGGAATCTAACAAGATGTCCTCAGAATGACTTTAGAGATGTGGTGACCTACATGGGAAGAACAAAAATAATGCAGGACTCAATCAGACAGTTAATAAATATATTGAATCATATTAAGTAGAAATAAGTGTTGATGTATGAAAGAATTAAGCAAGTGGCCACTTGAACATGGTGAACACATATTTGCAAAACCAATCATATCTAAGGCTGTGAACATGAACATTCATATTAAAGATCCATAAAAAGGGGCTCATTAACTCCTGTACATAAGTGGCACCTGTTCATATATCCTTATCTTAATCTTCAGATTAAGAAGCAATTGTACCAGTAACTTCAGGCTTCCTGAGACTGAAAAGATATTCAACCAAGTTGTTTGGGTTACTATCTTTCAACCTGGGAGGATTTACAGTTAAATTTAGAAATGTTGAAATAAATAAAACTCATAATATGAACAGTTTAATGTTAAATATGAGAGTAATTTGAATTTTTATTAATCAGTGATTTTAAACAGAATTTTATTTAGTTTGTAAACAGAATTGGAACAGTTTCAAGAAACTGATTTGATATATTTATAACCTTAACTTTTCAAAATGCTTAAATAGGAATCGAGTATATAGTTTTTAACATATTTATGAAGTGTGGTAGGCAGAATAATTACCTTCAAAGATATCTACATCCTAATCCCTGAGACCTATAAATATGTTATCTTAAATGGCAAAAGGGATTTTGCAGGTGCAATAAAGTTAAGGATCTTGAGATGAGATTTATCTTGTGTCAGTGTGCTCAATGTGATCACAATTGTTCTTATAAATAAAAGAGAGAACAAAAGTCACAGAAGGGGTTGTGACCATGGAAGCAGAAGTCAGGGATGTGGGACCATGAGTCAAAAAAGGCAGGCACACCTCTGGAGTCAGGAAAAGACAAAAAACAATGTTTTCCCTAGAGTCTCTAGAAGGAATGTAGCCCAATTTTCTATTATGAATGTAACAAATTACCCAAGATTAATGGTGTAAAGCAACACAAATTTATTTTCTTACAGTTCTAGCAGTAGGAAGTCAAAAATGGGCCTTTTAATACTAAAATCAAGATGATGACAGAGTTGTTTCCCCTCCAGAAGCTCTAAGGGAGAATCTGTTCCCTTGCTAGTCATTTCTTATATAATCTGTTTGTAAGCAGTAAGAACAAAATCTGACTCCATGTTGGAGCTGTTTCTTTTACTTTAACCTTTGCTTTCCATTGCTTTTTGTTACTATAATCACTAAAATAATGTTGTCTATAGCTATTGGCATACATAATGGCCTCCCTCGGAGAACACTGCCCCTCTGCCTAAATGTTAAAGTGCCTTTGTTCAGCTCACAGGGAAACATTCTGACCCTTCCCACCTGTGAATGGCTGTAAGAAAGAAGAAATTAACAGAGCCCCTCCCCAGGGCTGGCCAAACCAGGATGTGTTTTGCAAGATTTATGGCCTTTTAACTTTACTCCCTCACGTCCTCCCCTTCTCTGTTCTATAAAAGAAACTAGCATCCAGACCCCAAGAAGATGGTACTCTAGGACGCTAGTCCACCACCTTCTCAGATACTTGGCTTTCCAAATAAAGTATTCCTTGCCTTAACATTTTATATCCTGATTTATTGTCCTGCCATGTGGCGAACAGAGAAAGCCTGGACTCAGTAACATGTTCTCTAGCTTCTAGAGGCTGTTAGCATGTCTTTGTTCTTAGCTAGCCTCTTTCTCCTTCTTTAAATCCAGAAGCATAACATCTTCAAATTTTCCTCTCTGATTCTGACATTCTTGCTTTCTTCTTAATAAGGACTCCTGTGATTATATTGGGCCCAACCAGATAATCGAAATAATCCAGAATAACTTCCCCATCTCAAAATTCTTAACTTGATGACCTATGCAAAACTCCTTTTGCCGTGTAAGATAACACTTTCACAGACTTTCAGTATAGGGCATGGACATCTTTGGGGACCATTATTCAACTACCATGTTTCCCTTCCATATGCAGCCCTTAATCTAATTTTATTTCTATTGAATTTTTTCCTAAACATTTCATATAAATGGAATAAAATAATATATGATCTTTGTGTTTGGCTTCTTTCATCCATGCTGTAATATCTCTCCTTTTTATTGCTGAGTAGTATTCCATTGTATGAATACACCACAATTTGTTTGCCCATTCATGGTTGATGGATATTTGGATTGTTTTTTCACATCTTGGTTATTATAAATATGCTGCAGTGATCATCAACATAAAACCCTTTTTGTGGATATATGTTTTCATTTTTGTTGGATAGGTACCTAGGAGTAGAATTTCTGAGTCATATGGTAAATTTATATTTAACTCCTTAAGAAACTGTCAAATTGTTTTCCAAAGTGACTGCACCATTTTGCATTTCTACCAGCAATGGATGAGGTTTCCAGTTTCTCCATATCCTCACCAATACTTGTTGTTGTCTTTCTTTATAATTATCATCATTATTATGGATGTGAAGTGATATCTCATTGTGGTTTTAATTTGTAATTCCCTAGTGATGAATTGTGCTAGGCATCTTTTCATGGGATTATTCATAAACCTGCTCTGGTGAAATATCTATTCACAAATTGGGTCATTTGATTTCTTATTGCATTATAAAAGTTTTTATGTATTTTGGGTACAAGTCCTTTGCCAGATATATGATTTGCAAATATTTTATTTCTTTCTGTGTCTTTTTTTATTTTTGAAATGGTGTTTTTTGAAGCACAAAGTTCTTAACTTACTATTTTTTTAATCACCTGCGCTTGTCATCAGTCCAAAAAATTTTAGCCTAACCCAGGACCATGAAGATTTACTTCTATGTTTCCTTCTAAGAGTTTATAATTTTAGCTGGTAGAGTTAGGTTTATGGTCCATTGTGAGTTAATTTTTGTGCAGTGTGTGATGTAAGAGTCTAAATTCATCTTTTTGCATATGGAAAACGAATTTTCTCTGCATTCTCTTTAGGAAAGACCACTATTTCCCCCATTGAAATTGACCTAGCACCTCTAGCTGCATTTAGTGGTCAAATACATAGAGGTTTATCTCTGGACCCTCAATTCTTTTATTGATCTATATGTCTATCTTTACCACACTGTCTTGATTGCTGTTGCTTTGTATTAGTTATTGAAATTGGGTAGTGTAAGTCCTCCAACTTTACTCTATTTCAGGAATTTTTTACTATTTAATACAAATTTTAGGATTGGCTTGTAAATTTTAGCAATAGATGTCAGTTGGGATTTTTATAGGCTTTACATTGTATTTGAAGATCAAACTTGGGGACAGTTGTTATCTTCATAATGTTGAGTCTTCTGATCCATGAATATGGACTACCTCTTAATTTATTTAGATACTATTTAATTTCTTCCAGCAAGGTTTTGTAGTTTCTTTCAGCAATGTTTTGTAGTGCAAATATGTTGTATTTTTAAAAACAGTGTAAAAAGCTCCAGGAAATTTAATTAATTAAATTCATAAATGAGACTTTTGTTTAAGGGAGTTTGCTCTGTTCAAATTAAGTTGATCAAACACTAATCCAAGAAAACTTTAAGGGAAATATTGGCATTTTAGTTATTTCCTTAATGAGATTTGTAAACAGAAAGCAAAATTAGGCTATTTTATTTTTATCTTTAATAAATTACATGTTGATTTAAATCCTGATTACTGTAAGTAGTTCTTTCTATGAACAAAAAAGCAAAAGCTTTCTATGCTTGGATTTTTTTAATTACATTGATCTTATTAATCAAAACATTTGCTTTTTAGACTTGCCTTTTCAGAGTTTAACATTTTTTTGTGTAATAGCATCTGTTGGTATAAAAAGTTAGATTAAACATATACATCCATCTAGAAATATTAAAATAGAGAAAATATTGACAAAGAAATACTAAAAGAAGAAACAACAAACAGAAAATTGCATCCTGCAGAGCTGACCGATTTCCCCTCATCATTCTGGCTCCACTTTCTCCACTAGTTTTTTTCATACTCTATATTCTACTACATTATATCAAACGTCCCTTAGTCACATCCTGATTTTAAGAGAATTCTCCCCAGGGCACTCCTTTTCTCTCTAAGAAATCTTTTTTTAAAGCCCTCAGATCTTCTTATACCTAATAGATGTGTTCAAAAAGAAAAAAAAAAAGCAGTAACCATGGAGAGGTTCAGTGACATGCCTAATGTTGTTCAGAAAACCAGTGGCAGCCCTTTCTGTGAGACCTATTTTTTTCATATTAAAGATGTTTTGGCAAAACTAATTTTATAACCTTAACATCTGTAGAAAATGATATGCTATCCTTGGTATGCTTAGGATCAGGCACAGGATGATCAGATATCAGAAATGGTAATAATGTGCTCAAAGGAAAGTAATTATGTGAAAATAAATGTGGGGTTATAGAAGATTCTAAGCTATTATCTTACCCTATGCATTTAGATTTGAATTTTAAAAAGAGTGGTATATACTAAGAGAATATGCAGGTATAAAAAAGTTTAGTATGAGACTATTTGGGAAAACGTAATGTATACCAGATGCTTGCACTATTTAAAGTACCCGCTCAAATTTATATTCCTTTTGTGAATTAAAAGAGTGTTTTGAGTGTAGCAGTTCTAGTAAGAGCAATTGAGCAGTGCTGCTCCAATCCCTTCAGGAATATTGGAGGTTAATTTGAGTGATGATTTTCTCATTTTATCATTTTTCTGCTAGGCTTATGTATGTACTACAAAATCTATAAGTATTCCCAAAGTCCCAAATTAAAACGAATCATTTAAATTAATTATTGGACTTCCTCATCTATTCAGTGTTTCTTTTTTTGGCTGGAATGTGCATCTGTAAGTCAGTGATAAATTGTAAGCTTCGAGGGAAACCTTCATGCTTGTGATTATTTGATCAGAAAACCCAGACTTGAATGCTCAATAGTTAGAATTAAAGAAATACAATATGCCATAATTTAACTTTAATAATTTTAATAAACTAAGTTTAATAATGTTAATAAACATACATGCACATTTATATCCTTATATATACTTGATGGATAATCTTTCTAGAAAGATAACGTTGACAAAATTTGACAAAACACTTTGCCAGCTATAACTTTGACTTTTCCAGATTTTAGTTTGGAAGTAACTATAATTATAATTATGAGTAATTTCCATTCAAAACTTGATCATGGTAACAACAGTACATTTGTTTTCCTGACTTGGAATATGAGGAGGCAGTGCTACAGGGGCAGAGCAGTATTAGAAAGGGGTGGACTCTCCATCTCATAGAAAGAATCATGCCACATTACAATTATTTTTTACTTCCTTTTTCTCCCCTACTCTCAATCCTACTGCATTATTCATCTTTGAATTCCTGCCACACTGCAGAAAATTGGCATACATTATCCTCTCAATAACCATAGAATGAAAATGGAATTTTATACTTTCTCTATCATGAGAAAACTGCGTGTGGTTTTGGGTAAATCACTTACCCTGTAATTTACCAGGAAATTTGACAAGTTTGTTCCCTAAGAGCCCTTTCACATAAGAATTCTATAAATTCAAATTTTTATGTACTCCAATTCCATGTCCTACCACAGATATTTTCATGATGTTATTTTTTTTTTAATTTTTTTACTGAAAATGTTTATTACAACAGTGTCAGAGCTACGTGACAGTAAGTTCACAAACTGGTGGGTTTGCCCCAGGTTAGAACTGGGGCAGGGGGGTTATTATTATTTTTATTTCACAAAAGTTTTAACTTTTTTATCAGATTATGCCGTGAATAACAAATTAGAACATGAGTCTAGCTCTGAAACTGATTTGCTTTGTAATGTCAGGCAATATTATATGTCTATGCCTCAGGAGCGATTGCCTGTATGGTATGGTTAATGATGCCTGCCACTTTATTTAATGTAATAACATTTTTTTGAAAAGCTCTTTGAAGACCAGCAAAGAGCTCTATTATGGGCAACTGAAAATTAATAGTACAGAAGATCTTCTTAAGGATTTCTCTAAAATACCTATGGCTGAATAATCAAAGTGGTTTTGAAATGAAAAGAGGATATAAAAGCAAATAATACCAATTTTATTTGTTGTATTTTATTTGTTGTTTTGATATGAACACTTTTAATCAAACTGTTACTACTAATATACTGTTGGACTATCCAGGGAAACACATACTTACATGAAACTATGTTAATTCATAATGGAAACTCCCTAATTGAATTTTAAGATGAAAAATTTTCTGAATTAAATCAGATATTAATTACTACTAGTAAAAAATCCCCCCCCAATTTAGAGAAATTTGACTTACTCAGGCTGCCTCTAATCTGATACCCACCTTCTCTTTAATTCTACCATATTCTCATTAAACACGTTTCTTACATGAAACTAATTAGCTGGGTGCTGTTCATAAAGACTAGCATGCTATCACAACTCAGCAGTGATCAAATAAATCCGTAATTGTGCAGGGCTCTGAAACACAGTCACTGATTTGCTGGAGAGCCCTGGTTGTTGGGGGAGTTATATGTTTAAGAATCACTAGAGCTAATGACCAGTTATTAAGCAAGAACTAGAGATTGCTTTCCTTAGTTTTATGTACTATACTCTTTGTTACATTTACTAATAAGCTAAATGAAAATGAAATTAAAAAAAAGAAGTAAAGAAATAATCTATGTTACATGCTAGTGAAGAAAGTGGGCTCTAAACTCAGTCTGAGTTTAAATCCCAACTCTGCCACTTCCCAAATTAATGACATTAAGCAAGCTACTTAGTGTCACTTTTCCTGTCTTCCTTGTAAAATGGAAGTGATAATAATTACCCTACCTCACAGATTTGTTGTGCAGATTAGATGAGCTAGTATGTTTGTAATATCCTTAGAAGAGTGCTTAGCTCAGAGCAAGTGTTCCACAAATAAAAGTTGTTGTTACTGGCATTATTATTGGTTTAATGCTTAAAAAGAGACTGCTATGGACTGAATGTTTGTGCCATCCCCAAATTCATCTATTGAAGCCCTAACCCCTAATGTCATGGTATTTGGAGGTGGAGCCTTTGAAAAGTAATTAGGTTTAGAGGTCATGAGGGTGGAGTACTGATGATGGGATTAGTGCCCTTATAATAAGAGCAAGAGACCAGAGCCCTCACTCTCTGCTCCATGTGAAGATACAGCTAAAATGTAGCTGGCTGTAAACCAGGAAGAGTTTCTAGTCTCTAGTATCTAGTCTCACTAGATACTGAATTAGCTAGCACCTTGATCTTGGACTTCCTAGCCTCCAGAACTGTGAGAGATATAATAAATATTTTGTTGTTTAAGTCACTCTCTCTATGGTATTCTGTTATAGCAGCCTGAACTAAGACAGAAACATTGAAGATAGGAACAGAAAATAATGTAAAATTTCAAAATGAATAAAGTAGAAAATTAATTGCATGTGACTTAAAAGGTTAGCACAATTTGAACCTGGTGACAATTGCCAACATCTTAGGGATAGATATTTCTGCTTTGGAGACGTGTTTAAAACAGATTTGAAGTACTATGCAGTAATGCATCTTTTAACAAAGCAGATACATTCTAATGATATTCTAATGTCTGACATTTTGCTTCCAAAAGTAGAAATCATATAGTAGCAGAAAGTTCAATCTAGGATAGCAGAAATTAAAGTGAGAGTTAGTTTTCAGAAGAAAGTATTTTTTCCTTTCTTCTTGCAATTTTAAAAACTTTGACAGGGCTTCCCTGGTGGCGCAGTGGTTGAGAGTCCGCCTGCCGATGCAGGCGACACGGGTTCATGCCCCAGTCCAGGAGGATCCCACATGCCGCAGAGCGGCTGGGCCCGTGAGCCATGGCTGCTGAGCTTGCACGTCCAGAGCCTGTGCTCCGCAACAGGAGAGGCCACAACAGTGAGAGGCCCGCGTAACGCAAAAAACTTTGACACATCCTTAATGCTGATTTTTAGAATATGTTGAGCCAAAAATTTTTCTAGAGCAACATAGATTCATAATGGAAAAATATGTATTCACATAGCTAAGATAATTTTTAAAGCATCTATTTTTTAATTAAGAGAAATTTGTATTACCTGTCCAATTCTAGTATAAATAATTGCTACACCTGGAATCCAGCAACTCAGTGTGAGTTTACACCATTCAAAATCAAAGTATTCATCGAGATAATCCAGAGTGAATAGACCAAACCTAATTTTATATGCTTTGCTTTATAACTCCTTGAATGACTTGGAAGTTGTTGTGTATTGGCTTGATATGATTTAAAATCCACTTGTTATTTGTTTCTAAGAATGAATATGTTTTGTTCTAAGAGTGAAAATGTTTACACTGAGAAATCTGTATCAGGATGTTTTCATTTACATCTGTAGTTGTTGGTAAGCACTCAGTAGCTCAGCTAGTGACCAGCACTGCTGGGGGCTTGAGCAACTATGGCTAGGGGACGTTTAGCTTTGAATACAGAAGTTTGACCAGCAAATCCAAGTGTTTGATCTGGGCAAGTTTACTCTTTGCTGATCTAAATTTCTCTCTGAAGACCTTGGGGGCATTAGCGCCAACCCAGGCATAACAACTCTTTGTTGGCAGTGATGAAAACCTGCAGGCACCTCCAGGGAGGCCACCTTACTTACCAACATCAGTGTCTTTGTTCCCAGCAACACACTCTAGCAACAAGGGATTTCACTTTTGCTTGGGCAGCTGGCTGATCCCTCTTAGCTGGCTAACCCACTGTCCTAAGAATCAATTCATCGAAAGTTACACCTCAACTAAATTTGAGTTTATTCCTATCATCTTCGCCTTGCCTGGAACAATAGTGCAATTAATCTATTATTGGTTTGGAGTATGTTATTTCTTTATTGGCTTACTACGAGACATTATCTTATATGCTATTGGCTTGTGAAATATTATAATTCCCACAGTGAACCTGTATTAAATAAATTCTTGCCAAGGACAATCTCAATTTCTGAGCATAATTTGCCACTGAGAAACAAGACAGAAGTAGAATTCAAGGATGCTAATTTGCCATCCTATGCTTGGAAAGCTATTTTTTTTAGACAGTATAACCTTTCATCAGTGAAAACTAGTTGGCCATACCAGTAAGTCATCACACCAATGACACATTACAATAATCTCCAGGTTTTAAAGCAATTCATTTGTTACAAAAAATAAAGAGAAAGAAAATAAGAAAACTAAATAGTATTAAAGAGGAGGATTAAGGTTTTAAAATTTTATCATATTTAATATTCCTACCACAAGGTGTTCTCGTATGTCTCTGAGGATATTTTCCTCAAATTAGGTGATTTTAATAAAGCAAATGACATCTTGTCAGTAAAAGTAATATTTTAATGAATATTTATGTAATTTCCAGTGGAATTATATTTATATAATTTCTCATTTTAGGAGATTTAATAGCCCTTATGACTACTTTCTTTCCCAGAGACTTCTTTCTATTAAAAAAATCAGTTTTTTCTAATGGATTGAATTAAAGTTTTTCTAAATCTCTTCAAGGGGATTTGACAAAATTATACATTTTTAAAACAGCCTCAATTTTTAGCATATATTTAACATTTTAATTTTTTTAGCTTTTGCCATATTTTAAATGTTTGCTTCTAATAACATTTTTTTAAATTGAATCTATTAAATCTGTTGGAAATTCCAGAAACTGAACAATGGTAAACAAATTATGAAAAGCAAAAAAAAAAAAAAAAATGTCAAATAAAATTGAGATTATCCACAATTGAGCCTTTTTGGATAATCTGAGTCAACTTCAGGCTTTCTCATCATCCTGTTCTAGTTACTTCTAGATTATCAGTACATAGTGTCTGACTATCACACAATATGAAGCATGGAAAGCACCTATGTATGTATGCTAAGTGCCCATTACTGTGTGTGCATGAGTGAATCCCCACACCAACCATAAATCTTGTTTAGAATATCTCTAATGTGTTGTGTTTACTCTCAAAGGAATGAGAGTTATACACATTTAATATATAATAAGTTTGGGGTTTGGGTTTCTTTTCCAGTTTAGGTTTAGAATTTGATCGGGAGTGTCTAAAGGAAAAGTCAGTTTTATTATTTTTTTTAGTTATTGTGTGGAAGAGGGAGATGGGCAAGTTGTCTCAAAATTATTTTTATTACCAATATTGTATTAAAAACTATTGGCATAAATATTTGTTCCTAATATTTATGAAATTTAGAGATTTAGAGAAATAATGATCAAGTCACATTCTATTGATAGATTGGCATAGCAAAGACATTCAGGGTATATGGTTAGAGATCCAGGGTTTTCTCCTCCCTTACAAGCCACTTCTTCTGGGCTCTCGTTCTCTGCTTTTTGGAGTGCCCCAGAAATCCAACCTCAAAACTTCTCTAACTAGACTCAATCTGTAGGTGATCTTTTCTACTACCATGGTTCCAAATATTATCTATAGTTTGCAAATGACTCCCTAATGTGCATTTCTAGTACAAACCATCCCTTGAACATAAGGCTCAGATACCCAACTCTCTCTATGGCATCTCCACTTGATTGTTACATGGGCATCTTAAAGTTAAAATATACAAAACTCTCATCACAACACTCTTCTGCTCCCAATATTTCCCACCTCAGAAAATGGACACCACCCAATTATTCAGGACCAAAACTTTAGAGTCAACATTACACCTTTTCTATCCCATCCTTTCCACTTCTCACTTTCTCAAGGCCACAGCCACAGCCACCACCTTTTGCCTGAACCACTGCAAATCAAAACATTGGTCTTCTTGCTTTCTCTTCTAAGGTTTTCACACTACAATCCTCACTATAAGGATTACTAACAATCCTTTCAAAATTTAACTTGTCATGTCAGTTTTCTGCTCTTAACCCTTCTTTAGTTTCTCATAAAACTTAGAAAAAAAAAAATCCAATGTCCCCCCCCTCCTCCATGGTCTCCAAAGTCCTATATGATCTGATTTCCTGCCATTGTCCTCTCACTCACTCTTCTAGCCACCCTTGCCATTTTGGAAAACATCACCAACCATATTCATAATTCATTGCCTTTGAACTTAAGTTTTCATTGCCTAGAATATTTTCCACCAGATACTTATAAGGCATGCTTCCTCATTCTTTTTATGTACAGATTTAATAATCAGTTTCCAGGAGAAGCTTTGTTGAAAGCCCAATCTAAAATAACCTTCTTTTACCTCCTCCCAACGTTGTTTATCCCTTACATTTTCTTTCTTTCTTTCTTTCTTTCTTTCTTTCTTTCTTTCTTTCTTTCTTTCTTCTTTTTTTTTTTTTTTTGTGGTACGTGAGCCTCTCACTGTTGTGGCCTCCTCTGTTGCGGAGCACAGGTTCCAGACGCACAGGCTCAGCAGCCATGGCTCACGGGCCCAGCCACTCCATGGCATGTGGAATCTTCCCAGACCGGGGCATGAACCCGTGTCCCCTGCATCGGCAGGCGGACTCTCAACCACTGCGCCACCAGGGAAGGCCCCCCACTGTATTTTCTTTATTGCTCATATCACAGCCTAACATTATATTATAATTGTTTGCTTGCTTAACTAAAGGCAGTTTCTTCCATAATTATATAAGCTACATAAGGACATAAACTAGTAATTAAAAACAATGTTATATTGCCAATACTTAGAACAATCCCTCCTACATAGTGGACACTCAGTAAATAGTTGAAATTATCAGTGAGGTAGGTTGCTCAGAGCCCAAACTTCTAAATCTAATAAAACCAGTACATAAAAAATGAAGTGAACTATCCAAAACAACCTTACCTATGAGATATCAGGAACATGTGTGATTAAGAAGTTTCCTGGGGACTTCCCTAGTGGGGTAGTGGTTCAGAATCCACCTACCAATGCAGGGGACATGGGTTCGATTCCTGGTCCAGGAAGATCCCACATGTCATGGAGCAACTAAGCCCATGCGCCACAGTTACTGAGCCTGTGCTCTAGAGCCCACGAGCCACAATTACTGAGCCCACAAGCCACAACTACTGAAGCCTGCAAGCCTAGAGCCTGTGCTCTGCAACAAGAGAAGCCTCAGCAATGAGAAGCTCACACACCGCAATGAGGAGTAGCCCCCACTAGCTGCAACTAGAGTGCAACAATGAAGACCCAATGCAGCCAAAAATAAAATAAATAAATAAAATAACTTTATTAAAAAAAAAGAAGTTCACTGAGTAACAAAGTTCCAGTGAAGGTATGTATTCAAAATCTCACTTTGTCATGTATTGACATACCCAAAGGGAGGAGCTGGCAAAAGAAGACAGATCACATAGTATATAGAAAAAAGGAGGAACAGAAACAGAAATTGGTAAGTAGCTTAAGCATCTCTTCAGAGATGCAAACTTGTTTAGTGGTTTCAAGTTCCACAGTTGCACTGACAGGGGAATTTTATGGCAGGAAATAATGGTTCAGGATATCCCAACTTGTTTGTTTTTGTACTATCCTCCCCAAGTAATGGTTATATTATGTTTTCTCATGAAAACTACTTGTGTTGAGAGACTGCTAATCTCATGAAATTTTATTAATGAGTGTAAGTTCCTCAGAAGTTTATCATTTACCATTTTTATAATGGTTCCATTAGCCAAAATCATACTTTATTTTTAGAATATGCTACATGAAGGACCCTGCTGAATAAAGACTTGAAAAGGCCTTGATGGATCTAACATGTGTAAATGATCACAGCATTGTTCATGATATATGCATCATACATCTACAATTAATATATGAAACAGAATTTTAAGAAAATACAGATCCATAAATAAAATATTTATTTGTTATGAATAGTCCAAACTATTCACAACCTTAAGTCTCTTATTGCCAATTAGCTGGAACCTGAATTGTTGGACTACTATGGGGATTCTCAGGACCTAGGTTGGGGCTGGATTGCCTGAGGATGGTGATATGGGATACAGCAGATGGTTAAAGGATATTGCGACAAGGCTTTCAATAAATAAAAACTGAAATTGCATCCTTGGTCTGATTCTGAAGAGGAAATGCAAAGAATACACAGCAGTAAGAAAGAACTGAATATCCAAGAAAGAATATTCAGAGAGGATGCTAGAAGCAGAACCTGGAAATATTTCCTGAGTCATAAGAGAGAATCTGCAGATCCTCCTTATGGGGTGCTGCTCACCTTGCCCATGAGTAGTAAGGGAACAGTTAAGGGCACTAAAGTGACTTCTTATATTTTTCCTAATGATAAAATTACTTAATCCATAAAATTTTGAAAACATTTGTATTAAGAAATCATGGCATAAATCTGAGCATCTTTTTAATATTTTATGAGCATATACTTTGTTTTTATACTGTTTGAAAATAACCTAATAGTTTTCATTTGTATCATTTATTTTAGATTCTGCAAAGTGATACGATATTTGTTCTCTGTCTGACTTACTTCACTTAGTATGATTATCTCCAGGTCCATCCATGTTGCTGCAAATGGCATTATTTCATTCTTTTTATGGCTGAGTAATATTCCATTGTTATATGTACCACATCTTCTTTATCCATTCATCTGTCAATGGACATTTAGGTTGCTTCCATGTCTTGGCTATTGTAAACAGTGTTTCAATGAACATTGGGGTACATGTATACTTTCGAACCAAGCTTTTCTCTGGATATATGACAAGGAGTGGGATTGCTGGATCATATAGAAGCTCTAGTTTTAGTTTGTTAAGGAACCTCCATATTGTTCTCCATAGTGGCTGTACCATTTACATTCCCACCAACAGTGTAGGAGGGTTCCCTCTTCTCCACACCCTTTCCAGCATTTATTGTTTGTAGATTTTTTGATGATGGCCATTCTGACAGGTGTGAGGTGATATCTCATTGTAGTTTTGATATGCATTTCTCTAATAATTAGTGATGCTGAACACCTTTTCATGTGCCTTTTGACCATCTGCACATCTTCTTTGGAGAAAGTCTATTTAGGTCTTCTGCCCATTTTTTGATTGGGTGGTTTGTCTTTATGGTATTGAGCCACATGAGATATTTGTAAATTTTGGAGACTAATCCTTTGTTGTCACATCATTTGTCAATATTTTCTCCCACTGTGTGGGTTGTCTTTTTGTTTTGTTTATGGTTTCCTTTGCTGTGCAAAAGCTTTTGAGTTTAAAGGATCAGACACCATGGTCAAGGGGTATTTATCCCAGGGATGCAAGGATTTTTCAATATCTGCAAGTCAATCAGTGTGATACACCACATAAACAAATTGAAGAATAAAAACCATATGATCATCCCAATAGATGCAGAAAAACTTTTGATAAAATTCAACACCCATTTATGATAAAAATTCTCCAGAAAGTGGGTGTAGAAGGAACATACCTCAACATAATAAAGGTTATATATGACAAACCTACAGCTAACATCATACTCAGTGGTGAAAAGCTGAAAGCATTTCCTCTAAGATTAGGAACAAGACAAGGATGTCCACTCTCGACACTTTTATTCAACATAGTTTTGGAAGTCCTTGCCATGGCAATCAGAGAAGAAAAAGAAATGAAAGGAATCCAAATTGGAAAAGAAGAAGTAAAACTGCCATTGTTGGCAGGCAACATGACAGTATAAATAGAAAATCCTCTAGATGCTACCAAAAAGCTACTAGAACTCATCAAAGAATTTGGTAAAGTGGCAGGATACAAAATTAATACAGAGAAATCTGTTGTATTTCTATACATTAACAAAAAAAAAGATCAGAAAGTGAAATTAAAGAAACAATCCCATTTACCATCACATCAAAAAGAATAAAATACCTAGCAATAAACCTACCTAAGGAGACAAAAGATCTGTACTCCAAGAACTATGAGACACTGATGAAATAAATCAAAGATGACACAAACAGATGGAGAGATATAACATGTTCTTGGATTGGAAGAATCAATATTGTGAAAATGACTATACTACCCAAGGCAATCAAGAGGTTCAATGCAATCCCTATCAAATTACCAATGGCATTTTTTTGAAGAACTAGAATAAAAAATCTTAAAATTTGTATGGAGACAAAAAAGACCCTGAATAGCCAAAGTAATCTTGAAAAAGAAAAATGGAGCTGGAGGAATCAGGCTCCCAGACTTCAGACTATACTACAAAGTTACAGTCATCAAAACAGTATAGTACTGGCACAAAAACAGAAATATAAATCAATGCAACAGGATAGAAAGTCCAGAGATAAACCCACACACCTATAGTCACCTACTCTATGACAAAGGAGTCAATAACATACAATGGAGAAAAGACAATATCTTCAATAAGTGGTGCTGAGATAACTGGACAGCTACACGTAAACAAATGAAATTAGAACACTCCCTAACACATACACAAAAGTAAACTCAAAATGGATTAAAGACCTAAATGTAAGACCAGACACTATAAAACTCTTAGAGGAAAACATAGGCAGAACACTCTCTGACATAAATCACAGCAATATTTTTTTGATCCATCTTCCAGAGTAATAGAAATAAAAACAAAAATAAACTAATGTGGCCTAATTAAACCTAATAGTTTTCAGCTTTAATAATGTTTTTCTCTTCCGTTGGATAAAGAAGATCTACAAAAAATCAACACTAACATCATATTTAATGGTAAGAAACACAAAGCTTTCCCACTAAGACCAGGAAAGGGACAAGAATACGCCCACTTATCACTCCTTTCCAACATCATACTGGAAGTTCTAATTAATGCAACAAGACAAGAAAAAGAATATAAAAAGGTATACAATTTGGGAAAGAAGAAATAAAACTGTCTCTGTTTTCAGATGACATGATTATCTATGTAGAAAACCCAAAAGAATCAGTCAAAAATAAAAAACTGTCCTGGAATTAATAAACAATAATGGCAAGTTTGCAGAATACATGGTTAATATGTGAAATTCAATAGATTTCCTATATATCAGCAATAAACAAGTGGAATTTGAAATTGAAAACATAATACTATTTACTTTGCCACCCCCCAAAATTAAATATTTATTATAAATCTAAAAAAATACACATAAAAGATCTATCTGTATGAGGAAAACTACAAAACTCTAATGAAAGAAAACAAAGAACTAAATAAATGGAGAAATATTCCATGTTCATGGACATCAATACTCATATTCTCAAGATGTCAGTTCTTCCCCACTAGACCTACAGATTCAACAGAGTGCAAACCCAAACCCCAGTAAGTTATTCTGTGAATGTCAAAAAACTAATTCTAAAGTTTATGTGGAGAGGCAAAAGACCCAAAATTACCATAAAGCTATAGTTATTTAGATAGTGTCATACTGATGAAAGAATAGACAGATTAATGTAACAGAATAGAAGACCCAGAAATAGATCCACATACATATAGTAAACTGATCTTTGACAAAGTAACAAAGGCAATACAATGGAGAAAAGACAGTCTCTCCAAAAAATTGTTGTGAAAAAATTGGACATCCACATTAAAAATAAATTTTTAATTTATAAAATTTAACCCAAAATAGATTATCAACATAAATGTGAAATGCAAAACTACAAAACTCCTAGAAGATAACATAGTAGAAAATCTAGATGATTGGGATATGGTGATGACATTTTAGATACAACACCAAAGGCACAATCTATGAAAGAAATAATTGATTAACTGAACTGCAAAATGGTGTAGCCACTTTAGGATATGGTTTGACAGTTTCTTACAAAACTAAATATACTCTTACCATACAATCCAGCAATCATGTTCCTTGGTATTTTACCCAGAAGAGTTGAAAATTATGTTCACACAAAAACCTGCACATGGATATTTATAGTAGCTTTATTCATAACTGACAAAACTTGGAAGGAACAAAGATGTCCTTCAGTAGGTGAATGAATGAATAAATAAACCGTGGTTCATCTAGTCAGTGATTATTATCTAGTGCTAAAAAGAAATGAGTTATCAAGCCATAAAAAGACACAGAGGGACCTTAAATGCCTACTACTAAGTGAAAGAAGCCAATCTGACCAGGATACACAGCATATGATTCCAACTGTATGATATTCTGAACAAGGGAAAACTATGGAGATAGTAAAAACATTAGTGGTTGCCAGGGGGTAGTGGGGAGGGAGGATGGAGCACAGAGGATATTTTGGGCAGTGAAACTATTCTGTAGATACTATAATGGAGGTAAAATGTTGTTATACATCTTTTCAAGTCTATAGAATGTACAATACCAAGAGTGAATCTAATACAAATTATGGACTTTGGGTGATAAAAAGTAAGTCAGTGTAGGTTCATCAAGTTAACAAATGTGTTGCTCTGGTGCAGAATGTTGACAGTGGGGAAGGATAAGTATTAGGATGTGGGGTGCAGGCAGGAGATAAATTGGAATGCTTTATTCTTTCTGCTCAATTTTGCTGTGTTGACAAAAATTCAATTAACTATCAAGTGAAAAAGAAAAAAGCAAATTTTATTCAAGCCAAACTGAGGATCATAACCTGGGAAGCAGATTCTCAGAAAGCTCTGAGAACTGTTAGAAGCCTGTTAGAAGTCAAAGGCACAGTCATATACATTTTTAAGACATAGTATCATACATCGAAATGACATACTGATATTTTATGTAAAGTTCATTAAGGGTACTTAGTTCAGGTAAACATGTACAAAGCAAGCAGCAAGCAAGTCACCATGACCCCCTACAGTGCTGGAAAAGAACACTATTCTTTAAGCAATTACATTGCTAGCTTTGGAAGAAAGAAAAAAAAATCTTTACAGTTGAGCAGGCACTGCCATCTTTGAGGAGCTCTGGTTAATGTGTAATGCAGATACACACTGCACATTAGGGAGGTAAGGAAGAGGCCCATAAAACACAGAGAGAGAATTTTATGTTTAATTTTTTCTTGTCCTGCCTTAAAATATAAATTTTATTTCATCAGTTGTGAATCTAAAATTGCTCTACAATATAAACCCATTTAAAAGGGGGTAAAAATGCTTTTCCTGATATTTATAAGTTCCTGTCTTAAAACATACCCACACTTCTAGTTAATTCCCAACTAATCAGATAAAACCCTCATTTTTTGATAATTGCATCCTATTCACATGTTCTTTCTTACATGACAGTGTACACTTTCCTTCTAGGGTGCTTGAAGGTCTTATCTGGCATACTCTAATATCCATATTTGGCTTTAGCAGTACTTCTTGGTAAAAAGCAAGAGAGGTTATGATAAATTTTTGTCTTAATTCTTCCTGTATTCATGCCTTTTTAATGTAACTTTGAAATTCCTCCTACAGAAGGTAAATATACTTCCTGCCCCTAGAGTTTGGACTTGGCCGTATAATCTACTTTGGTCAGTGAGTGAGCAGACTTGATGCAGGTTACGTGTTTGGCTGGTTGGGTCACCACCATTCTTCTGCCATCACCATGAGAAGAGGCTGAGAGACACATAAAGCAAAGCTACCCATCTGACATGAAATGTGAAGCTAAGCTACTCCAGCTGACCTGAAAACTTGTGAGCTAGACAGAATGTTCATGTTGTTTGCCACAGAAGTTTTGAGTTTGTTGTGTAGTACTAATTGACTATTACACAAGAGCTAAGAGCCAAGAACTAACTCTCTACTATCAACTCATATGCAACTCCATCCCTATCTGTATACATAAAACATAGAGTAGTCATTCAATTTATTCATTTATTCATGCATTCATCCATTTATATATTTAAAATTCTTATTGAGTTTCTACCCTGTGCCAGGCATTGCATGATTCAGATATTGGCTAGGAATGCATATAAGCATATATATCAACTATGTATGTGGATCCACATATGTATGCATATATGTGTGTCTATAAATTTTATGGCATATATGTGTATATACATGTGCAATTTTCTGATCGCTGCTTATAACAAATTACAAACAAAGAGTGGCTTAAACCACACAAATTTATGATCTTAAAGTTCTGGTGGTCAGAAGTCCAAAACTGGTCTCGCTGGGCTAAAATCAAGGTGTCGATAGGGCAAAATATATATATATATATATATTTTGCAGATTCTAGGAAAGAATCCATTTTCTTGGCTTTTTCAGCTTCTAGTGACTTCTTGCTTTCCTTGGCTCATGGCCTTCTTCCTCCATCTTCAAAGAAGTCAGCAGTGTTGGTCTGAGTCCTTCTCACACTGCCATCTCTCTGGTTCTTCTACTCATAAGGCCCCTTGTGATTACATTAGCCCACTCAGATAATTCAGGATAATCTTTTCATATCGAGGTCAGCTGATTTGCAACCATAATCTATCTACACCTTAATTCTCCTTTGCCATGTAACCTAACATATTCATAGGTTCCAGGGATCTGGGTGGGTACATCCTCGGGAGGCCTTTATTTTGCCTATCACAATACATAAAACCATAATAAATTCACATATGTTGTCAGATTTCATCTGTATATCTTCTTTGAATTCTCTGAGAGTAAGAATAAAAGTTTTAAAACATTTTTTTTTTAAATACATAAAGGGGGCTTCCCTGGTGGCACAGTGGTTGAGAGTCTGCCTGCCGATGCAGGGGACATGGCTTCGTGCCCCCATCTGGGAAGATCCCACATGCCTCAGAGCGGCTGAGCCCTTGAGCCATGGCCAGTAAGCCTGTGCTCCGCAGCGGGAGAGGCCACAACAGTAAGAGGCCCATGTACCGCAAAAAAAAAAAATTAATTAAAATAAATAAATAAAATA
The DNA here is from genome assembly GCF_964165515.1 of Mesoplodon bidens. Lineage (NCBI taxonomy): Eukaryota > Metazoa > Chordata > Mammalia > Artiodactyla > Ziphiidae > Mesoplodon > Mesoplodon bidens. Next base: position 55,371,353 of record NC_138167.1, read on the forward strand.
AATAAATAAATAAAATAAAATACATAAAGGTATATATTAAATTCTTAGGGCCAGATGTATTTTGGAACTCAGAACTTTTAGTATTTAAAAGATAATTTAAAGATTGCAAACCAGTGATGTCTGCAGCAATATTCCATATTCAAGCACATTAGTCTTTCTGTGAGAAATGTATGAATATTCACCCCAAGTGGGATAAATAAAAACTATAAATAACCTCATAACAGTCGAGGCCAAGATTTGTCACTAAATGAATTCTGCTCAGGTCAGAATTTTATTGCTATATGAGCTATGAAAAAAACTTAGTTTTGAACTTTGAGGATTATAAAAGTGCAGATTGTATGTATGCAGAAAATATAGTAGAAAATATGCAAAAATATTAATAGTTGATTTCAACTTTAATATTTTCTGTGAGTTCCTAATTTTCTACAGATATTATTTATCCTTTCTTTAAGATAATTTATACTTTAATAAATTTATCAAAAAGTAAACTACATAGAAAATTTATAACACCATGAATTTTCATAAGGTAAGCACATTGTGTAACCAGTACCCAGATTCAAGGAACAAACCATTACTGAAAGTCCAGAAGCTCCTTTCTGCCCTGTAGTCCTTCCTCTAACACAACCACCTAAGGGGAACTACCCTCTTTTTGTTTGTTTGTTTGTTTGTTTGTTTGTTTTTGCGGTACACAGGCCTCTCACTGTTGTGGCCTCTCCCGTTGTGGAGCACAGGCTCCAGACACGCAGGCTCAGTGGCCATGGCTTACAGGCCCAGCCACTCCGTGGCAAGTGGGTTCCTCCCGGACCGGGGCACGAACCCGTGTCCCCTGCATCGGCAGGCGGACTCCCAACCACTGTGCCACCAGGGAAGCCCTACCCTCTGTTTTTATTATAAGTTTAGCCTGTTTTGAACTTTACAAAAATGGAATCATAAAATATAGACTCTTTTGTGTCTGGCTTATTTGCCTTAATATTACTTGTGTAAAATTCATCTGTATTATTATATGTAGTTGCTAGTTTGCTTGTTTTTTTGACTCTCAATGACTTAGGTAGCACTTTATTTTCTAAATATGCATGGTTTATTTAGCCATGTTAGTGTTAATGAACATTTAAGTTGTTTCCATTTGAGGACTATTAAAATTAATGCTGCTATGAACATTCTTGGTAAACATATGTGCACATTACTGTTGAGTGTATACCTAGAGTGGAATTTCTACACTACAGGGTTTCCAATGCTCAGCTTTAGTGGATACTGCCAAGCAGTGTTCCAAAATTATTGTACCCATGTATTGTTTGTACAACCAGGAAAAAACAATTAAAAATATAAAACAAGGGGAAAAATTCTGTTTATTTCCTAGAAAGAGCCCTTGATTGTATCACCCATGATGTATATTTCAGGTCTGGCCCTGCACCAACTAACTCTGTGAATTTGGGCAAGTCACTTTTCCTCTAAGGGATGAGTTATCTTTAGCAAGAAGGTTGGAATAGATGAATGCATGAGATCCATCCAAATCTGAGTCTATGAGAAAGAGTGGAACAGAGGCTCTGAAGTTTGATGTGCTACTGTTCCAGCTTCCACACTACCCTGCAACCTCCCCTTCCAGGGCCTGGGACTATCTCTGGGCTATTTTGTTATTTATGGTATCTTTTTAAAATTTTCAGTTCCCTTTGCTTTGCTGGACCAGTATGCAGGCTTTGAGGCACAATGATTTGAAATTTAAGAAGAGAAGCCAAAGACCAAGATTAAGGGAGATTTAGAAGCCTGGCATGAGTATTAAAGTAGAACTACCTTCAAATTCCCTGGGACAGAGAGACTCTTAAATGAATAAAGGTAACAGTGCCAATTGCTGAAAGTAACACTGACAGGGTGATGACTAAAAAGGATTTGTGGGATTTAGCCATTTAAAGTTTACTCATCCTGGAAAAAGTAGTTTTCCTACAGTAGAAGTAGTCCGAAGTCATATTATCTGAAAACATGAGTTCCCAAACATGCTTACAAATACAAATGTACAGCCCACACCTCTGTCCCACTAAATTTGAATTTTTAACAGCTTGTTATTAGGCTACCAAGTAAGTACCTACTTGTGGACTAGAATTTGGAAAACACTAGTACAGTATAGAACTTCTAGAAGGAGAAAAGAGAATGATAAGAAGAAAGCATGGAACAGAAAGAGAATACACAGCTGAGATTTTTAAAGTTTATTTTATTTACTCATCCATTCAATCTTTCACTTACTTATTCCATAGACATTTATTATTGTGCAAGTTATGTGCTTGGCACAGTACTATGTGTCAGGAATATAAATCTCAAAAAGATAGAATTCATCTCTTAAGAACTTTACCATCTAACATAAGGGAGACAGACACATAAAGTTCATCCAGCAAAGGTTTATGGGGGTTGTGAAAGAACATGTACAGGATGTATGAGGCACTTGAGAATAGAGGGACCCTTCTACTGGGGAAGGATAGGAAAAGATAGGTGTTCTGGAGAGAGATGGCTGCAGAACTGGAGGAGTAGAATTGAGGTAAATGTAGAAGGACAGTGTTTTGATCAAAACTAATTGATGAGCATAAAATTTCAGTTAAGTAAGATGAATAAATTCTAGGGACCAGCTGTACAACATTGTGTCTATAGTCTGCAATACTTTATTGTGCACTTAAAAGTTTGTTAAGAAGGTAGATCTCATATTAAGTACTCATACTACAATAAAATTTAAAAAATTTAAGACAAATTTTTGTTAAGTACAGAAACCCACTCCAAATACTCCAGTTGAAAAGGAATTTATTAAAAAATATGGAAGAAAATCAATCTCTCTCTGCAGAACAAAACAGCTTGGCCTCTTGAGAGTGGCACATTGATGTATTTGCTCTCTCAACCTCTTTCTCTAAGGCAACATCATCTCTCAATTCTGCTTCTTTCCAGTCTTTTCACTTCTCCTCCTTAAGACTCAGTTTCTGCTTTGCCATCATTTCAGTTTCCATGATACTTTGGCTTGCTGGTGCCAACTAAACTCACTTTAAATGATCTTTCTGTCCCCATGACCACTTCTGGTTTTGTCCCTCTCCATGTCTGTTTTTGTACATCCTGAGGTTGTTTGGTACAGCCCCTTCATATCCTAAATCCAAAATCCTGGGAAAGAGAATCCTATTAGCCCAGGTTGTATCAGTTACCCATCCTGATATAGTCAGCTATGCCCAGATGGAGCAGGGTCTCTGGATATATAAGACTTTTTTTCCCCATGAGTCATGCATTCTCATGAGAAGGGCTTTCAGGCAGGCAGGCAGGCAGGCAGGCAATGATAGCCATGTTGGTTTATCACTTGAACAAAATAGGAAAAGAGAAAATAAATGATGACACAAAGATGACATAGAAGAGCATGTTCAAGAAAATCTAAGCACTTCATTATGATTATTTAAAACAGAGAATGCTTAAGTATTTACAGTAACTAGAAAATCGGTAGAAAAGATTGAAAGAAAAAGTACTGGTCCAACTCTTCACATTTTATTACTAAAGAAGAGTATCTGTCATAAAGTATCTTTTCCTGAAAGGGCAGGCGCCAAAAGAAGTAGCTCAGTGAATTTGCATGACAAAGAAAAATAAAAGGTGTGAAAGATGGCATTTAGAGTGGGATCATTTGTATACTCTACACTAATTCTTTGATTATTTGCATGTGGTTTGTGACAACTGCCTGCTCATTCCACTGATTAAGATGCCAAATGTGGTGTTCAGAAAGTATTTTCTTTCTACTATTGTGGTTAAATTTGACCCTGGATTATAGTACTTGTTAAGTTGCTATTTAGTGTCTATGTCTTGTTAGTTTTTAACTAAACAGAATAAGTTTCTGGTAACAAGAGAGAACACCTCTGCAGAAACACACATCAATATTTCAGAGAATGTGAAAACGTTTTGAGGGTACAAACCACAGGGGGCTTCCTCTTTCTTAGCCCTGTGGTGGCAATAGACAAAGTTTCAGTAATATTGCATACATTAGTATTTGGGTCAATGTGAAATAAATTAACCTGCTACATTATTGCTCTGGAGATTTCTTTAGCTTGTCCAGGTAGTAGATAAAATAATTTCTAAAGTCCTTCAAATGTACACTTGCTGGTCTTCTGTTTTTTAATAAAACTGAATGTCATAAGGGAAGGACCTATTTGCCTATACTTGATCTTAATTCTTTTAAATATCTCTATTTGAACATTGAAAATATACAAATTTAAGTAAACAGACTGGGAAATATTAACTGTTGTATTATTCCTACAAATGAATGGATTTCTTCCGTCATGTTTCAATTGTCTACATCACTGAATTTGATTACTAATCACTAAAAGTTAGATCTGGGATGGACTTGGATCCTACTTTACACTAGAGTTTATGTTGTTATTAAGTTCACTTAGGCCTTGAAATACAGCCTTCTTAGTAAAATGTCTCTGAGCTTTATTTTAATTGCTTCATTATGCAAATATTTTCTCTCTTTCCAAATTAATCCAATTTAGAAAATGAATTCTTAACCCAATCTTCAGCATAGGGAAACCCAAACTATTTTATTTTTATGTATAGGAACTTACAATAATTTGTCCTTGGGGAGGGATGTCAATTTTTATGCCCCCCTGTTCTTATTCCACATTCCTCCATGACAGAGATCATGACTGGCCCACACTGATTGTGTCTGGTTGAATTATGACCAACTCATCAGCTGGATTACTGACTTAAAGATGGATGAATGCAAATTGAGAGTTTAGAGAAGACATAACTATACTTAGATAATTCTGGCATTTGCAGAATCATCTGCAAGCAACAATGATTTTTCTGCAACCTGAATTCAGGAACACTTCACTGAGTAATAATAAGAAAAACACTTATCTGTAAACCAAAGGCTGTATCTGTCATAATTTTCTTCCTGTAGATGTGTAATGCATAAATACTAGGTTTAGCATTTATGTTTCCTCCCTTGCCCTTTTCCAATTTATTCTCTGCGTAACATCCAAGTTCTATAAATATATACATACATACAAATTATAATTAGAATAAAATACAAAAGTCATACTTTTACCTGTAAAATCTTACATGTTTGGCACCTGCCTCTTCTCTGGCTTCATCTCAGGATACTCTTTGCCTTAATAAATTAAGTGACATGAGCTGATTTTCTGGGTTTTGAAAATGCCAAGATTATCTTACGTTGTTTCTTCTGCCCATAATGCTCTTCTCAACTATTCTTAGCATGGCTGGCACTTTCTCATTTTTCAGGTCTCATCTCAAACCTTATCTCGAAGCAACCTTATGTTGTGCCATATTTAAAGTAAGTTCCTTTTTATTTCCTTTGCAATCACATCTTATAACCATCCATGATTGCAAGAACATGCTCATGGCACGTTTGCAGAACAAGGCACAGAGTAGATGCTCAGTAAAAAGTTAACGAAGAATAGATAATAATTATGACAAGCATAAGCAGAATGAGCATTTGTCTCTTTTCCTGAGATACAATCATTCCCAATAAACTGTCAGAATAACTTATATAAACAAGAACAGTTTTTGCACATACTTTCCTTCATAATATTTACATTCTTCACTCCTATTTTTTTGAAAAAGATTAAAATGAACTCCAATAGTCTGATGAAAAATTCTTCTCATAGTCCAGAACTGGGACAAAGTTTGTGTCTTCACATGTCCTATACAATTCTGTATAAGATGATTAAAGCTATAAAATTTAATGTTTCATTTTGGTAAGACAGCCAAGTAGCTCAGGCATGAACTCTGGTATAAGTTTTCTAGATTTCCCTTCTTTCCTCTGGTATTTTTTATATTTTTGTGATCTACACCTAAGATTCTGGTCACCAATTATAGTGTGTGGAGGTTTTTTGCTTCTTCCCATATCTAGAACAGCACTATTACAATCATTGACCTTGTAGAAATATATATTTGGTCAATCATTTCAAGTCGCCTAGTCATTAATATTTTTATTGGAGGTTCAGTCCACATTACACATTTGATAATGCAAGAAACAATAATCTTATAAAATAGTCAGAATAAAGTAATATAGTAGAACTACCTTATAATAGTAATAAAGTAATAAGTAACTATTTAAGCTAAGAACTTCCATTAGGTGTGACCCAGAATCTCCCCAGGCCATCTGACCAGTCTGTTCTACACCAATTGCTATCATTGAGGAAAATTATATATTGGCATTGGACATAACGTTCAACAAAGATGTCTGCACATACAAGGTGAGTGGTTGGCCGTTGTGACCCCCTACAGGATTGAGAAAGGAATGTTATCTTCTAAGAAGTTACATGGCTGGTGCCAGAAGAAAAAAAATTATCATTATAACTGAGCAGGTTTTTTTGCCATTGGGAAGATCTGGTTAACACATAATGCAGAAGCACAATGCACACTAGATGGAAAGGAGGAGACACACTAGATGGAAAGGAGGAGGACAAATGGGCAGAGAAAAAAATTTGTTTAAAATTTTCTTGTCCTGTCTTAAAAGATGAATTTTTATTTCATCAGGCCCTATCCCTTCTTCTCTCTTTCTCAATCTATCAGGACCTTGTTCAAACCACAGCATAATGTGTTTATACTTTTATTGAAAGTTCTTGTAAATAATTTTATTGCAAGAAGATGGAGATTAAATTTAAGTAATAACAAGAATTATTTACTAAAGGCTTCATGTACACAACAGTAATTTAGAACTCTCTCCAAAAACTTCTAAAGTAATAAATAAATCTCTCCAATATACAGGTATAGATTTAAATAGCATATGGAACTATATGGAATTACATTTCTTTGACCATATTGACTGACAAAACCAGTCATTAAGTATGATTATACCAAGACTTAACCAATTCCCTTACATAAAGTGCTTACATGATTTTTATGTTGTGCCATAGGTTATTAGCTTCCAAGATGTTTCTGAATTTTAAAAGAAATAGCCTACAGGCTATTCCAAAGGAATTTTTTGAGCTTCGACCATGTCACATGGCTCATTTCTCTTCAATATTTTGGTGAAGGGGAAATCAACTTTACATATAAGTAGCTCTATTATTGGGAATGTTTACCAAAACAGATACAGTAATGTGACCTTGGGTACTCAAATTTCATGCCTCAAACCTTTCAGGCAGGCTATACATTCTTGTTCCTTGTAAATTAATTGAATATGCATATTATAATGGCAATGTCAAACAATGAAACTTGCAGGCTGACACCAAAAATAGATCTTATTTTTATTGAAATATTCAAGAACTTTTGACATGTGAATGGATAAGAGGGCATGGTCAGGGCAATAAACCACAGCTTACAGTGCTGGAGGGCAATCAAGGCAATAGTGTGGTAAGAGCTGATGCTCTACAAACATTGTGAGTTATTGTCACACTGTAAGAGTAAATGTTCGATAATGCTGTGGACTTGTATCATGTCATATTGGGTCTTTTAATCTCTTCAAGTTTACAGTAGCAATTGTAATATTTCAAAGTGTGAAATGAACACAGAAGTGTTGAGAACCTAGTATAACTTTCTTATAAAAAGAAAAAAGCCACAGTCTGGGTATTTCTCTGAAGTACAAGTGAATTTTATTTCAAACCTTTGTGTAGTTAAAGCCAGACATTAATCCCTTTATGCCTCTTTGTCTCCAGAGAATTCCTTTTGCCAAATTCCATCCAGCATGTGTCAAAGGAAACACCCAAGAGTAACATCACTTTTTTTTTTCCTGGAGATTTTAAAGCACATCAGAGACATCATATCATTCACCAATAAATACTCCAGTATATATGTCTAACAGATATGGATTAAAAAGAAAAATATAATCACAATATAGTTATCCCTCCATATCCATGGGGGATTGGTTCCAGGACCCCTGTAGATACCAAAATACCCAGATGCTCAAGTTCTTTATATAAAATGGTGTAATACTTGCATAAACTTACACACATCCTCCTGTATACTTTAAATTATCTCTAGATTACTTATAATACCTAATAAAATGTAAATTCTATATAAATAGGGGCTGGCAGGTGGCAAATTCAAGTTTTGCTTTTTGGAAATTTCTGGAATTTTTTTTTTTACTATTTCCAATCCAAGATTGGTTGAACTCATGGATGTGGAACCAGGTGATAGCCATCCTGGCAGGTGTGAGGTGATATATCATTGTGGTTTTCATTTGCATTTCTCTGATGATTAACAATGTTGAGGATTTTTCAATGTGCCCATTGGTCATCTGTACTTGTTCTTTGGAAAAATGTCTATTCATGTTTTCTGAATCAGGTGTTTGTTTTTTTGACATTAAATTGTATGAGCTGTTTATATATTTTGGATATTAACCCATTGTCAGTCATATCATTTGCAAATACTTTCTCCCATTCAGTATGTTTCTTTTGCTGTGCAAAAGCTTTTCAGTTTAATTAGGTCCAATTTGTTTATTTTTGGTTTTTGTTTTGGTTTGTTTTGGTTTTGCTTTAGGAGACAGATCCAGAAAAATCTGCTATAATTTACATCAAAAAGTGTTCTGCCTATATTTTATTCTAGAATTTTTATGGTTTCTCATCTTACATTCAGATTTTTAATCAGTTTTGAATTTATTTTTGTATATAGTGTTAGAAAATGTTCTAATTTAATTCATATGTTGATTTTTAGTTTTCCCATCACCACTTATTAAAGAGACTGTCTTTTCTCCATTTCTTTTCTTGCCTCCACTGTCATAGATTAATTGACCATAAGTGTGTGGGTTTATCTCAGGGTCCTCTATTCTGTTCCATTGATCTATACATCTGTTATTGTGCCATTACCACACTGTTTTGATTAATGTAGCTTTGTAGTATAGCCTGAAGTCAGGGAGCATAATAACTCCAGCTCTGTTCTTCTTTATCCACATTGTTTTGGCTATTTGGGGTCATTGTGTTTCCATACAATATTTAAAATTATTTCTTCTACTTCTGTGGAAAATGTCATTGGTATTTTGATAAGAATTGCATTAAATCTGTAGATTGCCTTGGGTAGTATGATCATTTTAACAATATTAATTATTTCAATCTATGAACATAGTATGTCATTTCATCTGTTTTTGTCATCTTCAATTTCTTTCATCTGTGTCTTATACTTCTTTGAGCACAGGGCTTTTACCTCCTTAGGTAGGTTTATCCTTAGTTATTTTATTCTTTTTGATACAATTGTGAATGGAATTGTTTCCTTAGTTTCTCTTTCTTATGGTTCATTCTTAGTATATAACAATGCAACAGATTTCTGTATATTAATTTTGTGCCCTGCAACTTTACTGAATTAATTGATAAGCTCTAGAATTTTTTGGTGGCATCTTTAAGATTTTCTCTATATAGTATCATGTCATCTACAAACAGTGACAGTTTTCCTCTTTGCCAATTTGGATTCCCTTTATTTCTTTTTCTTCTCTGATTGACATGGCTAGGACTTCCAAAACTATGTTGAATAGAAGTGGCAATAGTGGATATCCTTGTCTTGTTCCTGATCTTAGAGGGAATGATTTCACGTTTTCACCATTGAGAATGATGTTAACTGTGGGTTCGTCATATATGGCTTTTATTATGTTGAGGTAGGTTCCCTCTATGTCCATTTTCTGGAGAGTTTTAATCATAAATCAGTGTTGAATTTTGTCAACATCTTTTTTTTGCATGTATTGAGATGATCATATGGTTTTTATACTTCAATTTGTTGATGTGTTTTTATTCTTAAAATTGTTGATCAGTCAATGTGCAAATCACGTTGATTGATTTGCAGATATTGAAAACTCCTTTCATCCCATCCCTGGGATAAATCCCATTTAATCATGGTGTTTGATCCTTTTAATGTATTGTTGGATTTGGTTTGCTAATATTTTGTTGAGGATTTTTTCATCTATGTTCACCGGTGATATTGTCCTGTAATTTTCTCCTTTAGTCTGGTTTTGGTATCAGGGTGATGCTGACCTCATAGAATGAATTTGAAAGTGATCCTTCCTCTGCAATTTTTTGGAATGGTTTGAGGACAAATGTTTGTTTTCTAAATGTTTGGTAGAATTTACCTCTGAAGCCATCTGGTCCTGTACTTTTGTTTGTTAGGAGTTTTAAAAATTACTATTCAATTTTATTAGTGATAATTGGTCTGATTGTATTTTCTATTTCTTTCTGGTTCAGTCTTGTCAGGTTGTACATTTCTAGAAATTTGTCAATTTCTTCTCATCCATTTTATTGACATATAATTGTTCATAGTAGTATCTTATGATCCTTTGTATTTCTGTGGTGTCAGCTGAAACTTCTTTTTAATTTCTGATTTTATTGATTTGGCCCTCTCCCTTTTTTGCTTGATGAGTCTGGCTAAAGGTTTTTTTAATTTTATTTACTTTTCCAAAGAACCAGCTCTTAATTTCATTGATCATTTCTATTGTTTTTTAATTCTTTATTTCATTTTTTTCTTCTCTGGTCCTTATGATTTCTTTTCTTCTGATAACTTTGGGTTTGTTTGTTTTTTATCTAGTTCCTTTAGGTATGTATTTAGGTTGTTTGAGATTTTTCTTGTTTCCTGAAATAAACTTGTATTGTTATAAACTTTCCTCTTAAAACTGCTTTTACTGCATTCCATAGATTTTGTATTGTTGTGTTTTTATTTTCACCTGTCTGCAGGGTTTTTTTTTTTTTCTTTGATTTCTTCAGTGATCTACTGGTTGTTTAGTAGCATATTGTTTAGCCTCCACCTGTTTGTGTTTTTTGCAGTTTTTTACTTGTAGTTGATTTCTAGTGTCATAACATTGTGGTCAGAAAAGATGCTTGATATGATTTCAATTTTCTTAAATTTACCAGAACTTTTTTTATGACCTAGCATGTGATGTATCCTGGAGAATATTCCACGTGCACTTGAAAATAATGTGTATTCTGCTGCTTTTGGATGGAATCTATTAAGTCCATCTAGTCTAATGTGTCATTTAAAGCCAATCTTTCCTTATTGATTTTATGTCTGGATGATCTATCCATTGATGTAAGGTGTTAAAGTCCCCTACTACTGTATTACTGTCTATTTCTCCCTTTATGTCTGTTAATATTTTCTTTATGTATTTAGGTGCTTCTATGCTGGGTGCATATACATTTAAAATTGTTATATCTTCATAGATTGGTCTTTATATAACTTTCTTCTTTGTCTCTTGTAACAGTCTTTGTTTTAAATTCTATTTTGTCTGATATAAGTATTGCTACTCTGCCTTTCTTTTTTTAAATTTAATTTATTTAATTTTATACAGCAGGTTCTTATTAGTTATCTATTTTAACATATTAGTGTATATATGTCAATCCCAATCTCCCAGTTCATCCCGCCCCACAATTTCCCCACTTGGTGTCCATACATTTGTTCTCTACATCTGTGTCTCTATTTTACTCTGCTTTTCTTTTGGTTTCCATTTGCATGAACTATCTTTTTCCATCCCCTCACTGTGTCTTTAGATATGAAGTGAGTTTCTCATAGGCAGCATATATACAGGTCTTCTTTTTGTATCCATTCAGCCACTCTATGTCTTTTTACTGGAGCATTTTGTCCATTTACATTTAAGGTAATTATTGATATGTATATTCTTATCAACATTTTATTAATTGTTTTGGTAGCTCTTTTATTTCCCTTTCTTCTTCTTTTGTTCTCTTCTCTTGTAATTTGATGACTATCTTTAGTATTATGTATGGATTTATTTTTCTTTTGTGTGTGTGTATCTATTATAGATTTTTGATTTGTGGTTACCATAAAGGTTATATATAGGAATCTTTATACATACATGATTGTTTTAAATTGCTGATCTTTTAATTTTAAATGAATTTTAATAACCCTGAATTTGTACTCCCCTACTCACAATTACTGTTTTTGACATCGTGTTTTACATCTATTTATTTCATATATCTCTCAAATGCTTACTGTGGATGCACATGATTTTACTAATTTTGTCTTTTAACCTTCCTACTAGCTCTGTGTGTGGATGATTCACTACATTTACTGTATATTTGCCTTTACCAATGAGTTTTTCCTTTCATAATTGTTATGTTTCTAGTTGTGGCCTTTTCTTCTTCACTTAGAGAAGTCCCTTTGACTTTTTTTTAAAGCTGGTTTGGTGGTGCTGAAATATTTTCACTTTTGCTTCTCTGTAAAATTTTGATCTCTCCTTCTCATCTAAATGAGAGACTTTGGGCTTCCCTGGTGGCGCAGTGGTTGAGAGTGTGCCTGCTGATGCAGGGGACACTGGTTCTTGCCCCGGTCCGGGAGGATCCCACATGCTGCAGAGCGGCTGGGCCCGTGAACCATGGCTGCTGAGCCTGCGCGTCCGGAGCCTGTGCTCTGCAACGGGAGAGGCCACAGCAGTGAAAGCCCCGCGTACCACAACAAATAAATAAATAAATAAATAAATAAATAAATAAATAAATGAGAGACTTGCTGTGAGAGTATCTTTGGGTTTAGGTTTTTCCCTTTCATCTTTTTAAATATATCATGGCACTTCCTTCTGACCCACAGAGTTTCTGCTGAAAAGTCAGCTGATAGCCTTTATGAGAGTTCCCTTATATGTAAAAATTCTTGCCCTTCCCTGGCTGCTTTTAATATTCTCTCTTTATCTTTAGTTTTTACCATTTTAATTAGTGTTTCTTAGTGTGTTCTTCTCTAGGTTAATCCTATTTGGGAATCTCTATGCTTCCTAGACTTGGAAGCCTGTTTCCTTTCCCAAGTTAGGGAAGTTTTCAGCTATTATTTCTTCTAAGCACTTTTCTCTCTCTTTTCTCCTTTTGGGACCCCTATAATGTGAATGTTAGTGCACTTGATGTTGTCCCAGAGGTTTCTCAAACTGTCCTCACTTCTTTTCATTCTTTTTTTCTTTTTTCTGTTCAGCATCAGTGATTTCCATTATTCTGTCTTCCAGGTGGCTGATCCATTCCTCTATATCATTTAGTATACTGTTAATTCCTTCTAGTTATTTTTCATTTTAGTTATGGTATTCTTCATCTCTGTTTGGTTTTTCTTTGTATTTTCTTACTCTTTGTTTAAAAATTCTAATTTCTCTGTGCATCCATCCTTCTCTTGAGTTCTTTGGTTATCTTTACAATCATTACCCTAAACTTTTTCTTGGGTAGATTGCCTATTTCCACTTTACTTCATTCTTCTTCTGGGGTTTTATCTTATTCCTTCATTTGAAACATGTTCCTCCATCACCTTATTTTGCCTAACTTCCTTGTTTTATTTCTATGTATCTGGTAGGTTGGTTACATTTCCTGACCTTAGAGAGGTGGCTTTCTGTAGGAGATGTCCTAGACATCTCAGCAGCACACTCTCCTCTCGACATCAGAGCTATATGCTCTTGGGTTTCCTCTTATACCGGCTGCATGAATTCTTATTTTTTGGCAGGCTGACTACTCTAGCCAGTCTGGTAGGCTTGGTTGTCCCTGGTCCAGTTGTTTGCCTGGCCTTGCCTTGTGTGGAGGTTGCCAGCAATTGTGTGGTGGGGCTGGGTCATGATGCAGCTGGCTATTGCACCCTGGGGGGCCCTGGGGCTAGTGCTGGCTCACTGGTGGGCAGAGTTGGGGTACAGGAGACCCCAGGGTTGATGCCTGTCCACTGGTTGGTGAAGCCAGATCCTAAAGCTAGTACCAGCCTACTGGCTTGCGGAGCCACATCTTGGGGTCTGGCCGCAGGTGTTCCAGAGGTGGTGTCAGGCTGCTGATCGGTGGGACTGGTTCCTGACACAGCTCACTGCAGTGCCTATGGTGTTTTGAGTCTTGTGTTGGCCTGCTAGAGAGTGGGGCCAGGGCCCAGCCAGTCCCAAGGTAGGTGCTAGCCTGCTGGTAGGTGGGCTGTGTCCACAGGCTTCAGGTTTGTGGCTGTCCTGTGGTCTGTGTCTGTCCACTAATGGTTAAGGCTGGTCCTGAGGTTAAAGCAGGCTAGCTGGTGGGCAGGACTAGGAATTCTGTGGCTGATGACTGCCCACTGGTGGGTGGAGCTGGGTCCCAGGTCTCTGAAGGCAAAACCCTGGGGGCCCCTGGTATAGTGCATACACACTGTTGTATGGGGCCAAGTCCTAGGCCCTCTGGTGGGCTGGGCCATGTCCAGGGGTGATTTGGGCTCAGGGGATCTTAAGGCAGTCTGCCTGATGGTGGGTGAGGCTATGTCCCGGACCAGTTAATTGCTTAGCCTGGGACATCACAGTGCTGATGCTTACAAGCTGTTGGGCAAGGGTGGGGCTAAGTTCTGAGGCTAATAAACTAGAGAAAGTATTCTAAAATGGAGATTGCCAGAACCAGTGTCCATGTGGTAAAACAAGCTCTCAAAAATGGCTGCTGCCTGTGTCTATGTTCCCAGAGTGAGCTCCAGTTGCCTCCTGCCTCTCCAGGAGACACTCCAGATCAGCAGGTAGGTCTGACTCTGACTCCTTTCAAATTACTACTCCTGCCCTGGGTCCTGGAGCATGTGAGATTTTGTATGTGCCAAGTGTGGAGTCTCTATTTCCCCCAGTCCTCTGAGACTCCTGAAAGTAAGTGCCACTGGCCTTCAAAGCCATCTTCCAGGCACAAGACCTCCAAACAGGGAAGCCTGATATGAGGTTCAGACCCCTCACTCCTTTGGGAGAACCTCTGCAATTCTCCCATTTGTGGTCACCCTACTAGGGATATGAAACTTAACTATATCATGACTCTTCCCCGCCTACCAGTCTCCTTGTGGTTCTTTCTTTATATCTTTAGTTGTAGAAGATCTTTTATGGTAGGTTTGGTTTTTTCATCAATAATTGTTCTGTAAATAGCTGTAAATTTGGTGTGTAGTGGAAGGAGGTGAGGTCAGGATCTTTCTACACTGCCATCTTGACCTCTCCCTCAAATACTTGATTCTTTCCCTTTATCAGTTTCTAGAAAAACCAACTGGTATCTAACAATTATCCTAAAGTTGCTAAAGAGATTTTTTTAAGTATCATTATAAACCCATATATTATATTATATATATATATTGGTGCATTTTAATAATTATTGTTTTGATGCTCAAACTGATCTATCTTTGGCCAATGTAAGCCCTTTCAAACTGGCTTCTGTGCCTTTTTGACATGATCTCAAGAGTTTTGGAAAGCTTCCTTTCTTTCAGAAATGACAAGATATCTCAGATCCATCTTTTACATTTAGTACCCCGTTGAAGAATCTGCCATTTCTCTAAGGAGACCTTATTCCTTTTAGTAGGAAATGTTTGAAGATGAAAATCTGTGCACAAGGTGTATTTTTTTCTACTAGTTGCTATTGCTTCAAGAAAACTGAATGGACAAAACTAGAAAATATGCATGCTTTTAGAATGAAGAAACTAAATTCTGAGTTCATATTGATCCTTCCATTTAAAAATGAAAAAATAAAGAGTTTTTGCCTAACATTTCATTTCATATTTATATTGCATACCTTTTAACATTTTATCTCTTAAATTTGCTATGAGATATATGTTTTTCTGTGGAAAAATAATAATGATAGAGAGTAAGTACTGTTTCAATTTGGAGCATTTGATTTGTTGGTATTATGGATAATTCTGTTGTGATCCACCCCTTCCCTACAGATGACTTACTCATCTTAATAAATGATACTAAAACCCTAATATCTAACTTTGATTCCTTTCTCTCTCTTACTCTGTATCTAAACTATTAGCAAGTCCTACAAGCTTTACTCCCAAAACATATTCTAAATCTATTTATTTCTTCCATTTTTAATACTACTACTACTGCTGCTACTACCACTAGCTGCCAATCATTAGTTAGCTTTTGCTGCATAGCAAACCACCCAAAAACTTAGTATCTTAAAACACCAATAATTTATTACTTTTCACAATTATGTGGGTTACATGGGTGGTTCTTCTAGTGTGGGCTGGTCTGGCTAGGACTGAATGATTTATAATTATCTTGCTTACACATCTGAGGCCTTACATGGGATCGCTGGGATGGTTGGGATGACTGGAACACCTGTTCTGTGTTCATTCATCATCTTCAAGCATGCCAGTGTGGGGCTTGTTCATATGATAGTGGAAGAACATCCAGGATCAAGATGGCAAAAGCTCCAACAGACTAGTTCTTTTTTCAAGCCTCTGCTTGTAACACCAAAGCTAGTTATCAGGTCAAACCCAGATTCAAGGTCAGAAGAAATAGACTCCACTTTTTGATGGGAAGAAAGGTAAAGCTTTGTGGCAAAGGTTGTGCAAAAAGGTATGGGAGGAATCTGTGGCCATTTTTCAGTCTACCACATCACATGAGTCTAAACCACTACTATTTCTTATGTGGGTACTTGTAATAATACTTTGCTTCCACTTTTGTCTTTATGCAAACAATTGTCTGTATATGAATCAATCTGCTATTTTTAAAATATAAATCAAAGCACATCATTTCTTTTTCTAAACACTGTCAAAGATTTCTTATCATATTTACTTGCTCTTTGTGCCTTATGTGATCAGTCTCTTGCCTTCCTCTTTGACATAATCTCTACCACTCTTCCCTTAGTGCATTGGTCTTTCTCTTCCAAAATTAGGACACTTACTCTCCCTGTTTCTTCTCCATAGAATGTTACTCACCTTTATCTTCACATAGCTGTTTTTTCTTGTTATTCAGGTTTCAGACAGAACTTCCTATGTGGCATAAATATCAGTAGTGCACACCTCTCTTTGCTGGATACTTGGAAGATTATACTTCCAGACTCTACTGGAACAGCTTAAGGATATTTGACCAGTTCTGATCAGCAGACCATGAGCAAAAGTAAAATGTGTCATTTCTAAGTTGAGTCCGTGAGAAGTGTTCTAATTTCTCTTCTCAGGGTTCTAATCTCTCTTCTCAGGGTTCTAATCTCCCTTCTTCTCTTTCTGTCACAATTGAAGAGTCTCATGTTGAGATGGCAAAGCACAAGATTAAAGTAGCTTTAGTTACTAAGGCAACACATGAAGAATTGCTGTCCTGGAGAGTTTATAAAACCCAGGATGGACTTTGGATGAGTGAGAAATAAACTTGTGTTGCTATAATACACTATAATTTTGGAGTTAATTTGTTATTATAATATCCTCTTCTGTCCTGACTGACACACGAAGAAAAGTTTTAAGTAGCTGCTTCATCATGTTCTCATTCTCTGTACTAACAAACTGTTTCACTTTCCACATAACTCCTAATAATATTCACTTATATCTTGTTATACTCCCACTTATCTAGAATGTAAACTCTGTATAAGGAATCTTATCTGCTTATGAATCATTGTATTTCCAGGGCTTAGAATAGCAGCTATTCAGTAAATATCTATAGAAGGAATCAGTATGGTGTCTATTACATAGCACTCTTTGGTATACCAGATTGGATTACACAGCTGTGCATGACAACAAGCAAAATAGAACAGGTGAATTCTCACCCAAATATATTGTGGGAAATTTATAGGAATTAAATTATTTTTTTGATACTTCATAATTATAGAAGTGTGTAAAGACAACAAGTAAAATGCTCATTTTATTATTAGAACCAAGTGGACACATAGGCACAATGCAAAACTCTTCAGCCTTGCAGAGAGTAGAGAGATGCTAGGAATCTGGCAGTGTTCCAGAGGGACAAGGAAAGGAAAGCAGAGAAAATAAATATGCTAGAAGTATTTCCCTGATACTCACTTACTTCCTTTCTTTTCTGAAACAGCCATACCCTAATTGACCATACACTTGGTGTTAAG
Organism: Mesoplodon bidens; assembly: GCF_964165515.1. NCBI lineage: Eukaryota > Metazoa > Chordata > Mammalia > Artiodactyla > Ziphiidae > Mesoplodon > Mesoplodon bidens. The sequence goes on from NC_138167.1 coordinate 55,389,022, forward strand.
TCCACTGAATTAACTCAGAATGCAGAGAATAGAGAAGACAGGAGAACATTGCCTCCTTAACTGACCTCTATTTCCATCCATAGAGAAGGAACTATTTCACACATGTCACCAGGACAAGTCTGGTTAACAGTGTAAGAGCAGCTTACATCTCATTCTCATTGTTCCTAAAGCATGTAGCTCTCTCATGAGCCTCATAAGAAATAGTGGCTAATGCTTTGTGAAGATTCTGGCATCATTAAGAGCTCAGTCTCTAATATAGTTGAATATGATTCTAACCTGCATGGAAAGACCAGTCCATTAATGACTGAAACCCTCATAGCAAGCTCATTTTCTTTGTCACAAGACTCCTGAGCTCATATGAGTCAAGGAGCATGGTGGACAACTCTTTCAATGTCCATGAATAATCTGTAGAAGCAAAGACATTTCCTGATCATTCTCTGACAGAAGAGCTATTGCCTAGGGCAATAAATATACTCTTGGAAGGGGAGGTTCAGTGTTGCCTAAGTCACATACTAATTAACAAAATTACCTAACTGAGTCAAAATGTGTTTGGAAATCAAGGCAGACAACAGGCAGAAGAGGAAAAATTGGTTAGTAAAGAGCAGAATCCAAAACCCAAAGAGACACAGACAGATAGATAGAGAAAGAAAGGGTGGGGATGGGCGGTACTAAAGTAGCAAGGTGAATCCTCTAATTGAGATGGTGTTATGTGCAAGTTACCAAGAAAGAAATCCAGTGCTAGGAAAATAAAGTGTGTTTTCTCACAATTGGAAAAGAAGGTGAGTCCATTTCAGGAACAAGGTGAAACTTCAGCTATCAGAGTCTAATTCAGCATGAGACTCACAACAAAGATGTAGAAAGTTGAATGGGAGCTGCTTAATCATTGGTGCCTGGTAGAACTTACCCTAAAGACTGTGCAAGGCTGGAGCTAAAGGTAGGCATCAAGTAGCTTCAGCCCTGGGGAAAGTAGATAGAAGTTAGGAACATGGCAGAGTCTTAGAGAGACAAAAAAAAGGAAAGCAATGAATGCAATAAGAATGGCAATAAAGCTCTTTCCATGTGACTAGGGTTTTCATAGGAGGCCCCAACTATCAAGTGTATCATCTGATTCTTACAACCACACTATGATTTAGGCGGTGTCTCTATGTCACAACTAAGTGGAATGTCTCTCCATTCCTTTTTCCCATACAGTAACAAATTTGGCATTTCTTTACCCTCAAGTTTGGACTTCTACACATAAGTGAAAGTGAAATTGGCTTTTGATAATTCTGGAAAAATGTCAGATGTCCACATAGTTTTAGCTGGATGAGTTACCAACCAGCTTAACAATAGGATTAAAATGAACAAAAATTATTTCCAAACAAATTTTGAAAATATAATCATAGAATATTGTCTATGGAACACAATAAAATTATTACAAGTGTAGCTGAAAATTTTATTTTCTTATAATCTACTTTGTAGAATAATGGCAAGTGCCACATTTAGAGCACAGTAGAACATTTTGTTGCCCTGTATTTCTTCATCTTCTCAACCCCCAAAGCTTGAAATATTTCCTTATGACAAAACTCAGTTATGATAATGCCTGTATCTAATATCCTTTCAAATTACTATTATGAAATATTTATTTCCTATATACTTAGGTATGTTATTTTCAACTCTGTTTTCTCAATTTCTAAGTTGAAATAAAGTAAGCAGTGTGGAAGTCACTTTACAAAACTGCCATAAGATTGACCTGCAGTGTTGAGGAAAGGTAGAATAATACCACTGATTGAAAAACAGATGTTTATACATTATACATATTTCTCATCCCATCTTCAAACAAGCCTATGAAGCACATATTTTTATTAGTCCTGTTTTACAAGTGAGAAAACTGGGGCTTAAAGCGAAGTTAAATAAGCTATAGAATGACTATAATAAAAAAAGACAGACAATAACAAGTGTTGACAATTATGTAAAGAAACATTGCTGGTGGGAATGTAGAATGGTGGCTGTGGGTTTTCAAAATCTTTCTGGTCTCATGTCTTAAACAATAGTCTGGTCATACTGTAGTAACTTCGCATGTAGTATGCAAAGATTGCATGCTACTTTCTAGGTAGCTCTTACCCCGTAAATTGACACGACTCCCTCATTTCATTCACATCTCTCCTCAAATATCACCTTAACAGAGAGGTCTTTCCCAAACATCTTGTCTAAAAGATATGTTCTCTAAACTTTCACCCTGCTTTATTTTTTAATAGCACTTATCACCACCTGACATATTTATTTGCTTATTGTCCTCTTCATGGACTACTCCTAAACAAGTGGAACTACATCAAACTAAAAACCTTGTGCACAGCAGGGAAACAATACCTAAAATATATAAGGGAAATACATACCTCAATAGCAGATAATAATAATAATAACCCAATTGAAAATAGGATAGGGACCTTAAAAGACAATTCTTAAAAAAAGACATACAATTGGCAACAGGAATATGAAAAGGTGCTCAGCATCACTAATCATCAGGGAAATGCAGATCAAAACCACAATGAGCTATCACCTCACACATGTTAAGATGAATATTATTAAAAATAAAACATAAGGGTTGGTAAGATTGCGGAGAAAAGGGAACTCTGGTACATTGTTTGTAGGAATGTAACCATATGATTCAGTAACCTCACTTCTAGGGATTTAACCAAAGGAATATAAATCAAGATCTTGAAGAGATACCTGCCCTCCCATGTTCACTGCAGCATTATTCACTTTAGCCAAGATATGGAAACTACCTAAATATTCATCAATGGATGAACGGATTTAAAAATGTGATATATTGGGCCTCCCTGGTGGCGGAGTGGTTGAGAGTCCGCCTGCCGATGCAGGGAACACGGGTTTGTGCCCCGGTCCAGGAAGATCCCACATGCCTCAGAGCGGCTGGGCACATGAGCCATGACCGCTGAGCCTGTGCGTCCGGAGCCTATGCTTCGCAACGGGAGAGGCCACAACAGTGAGAGGCCCGCGTACCACAAAAAAAAAAAAAAAAAAGTGATATATAAACACAATGGGATATTATTCAGCCTTAAAAAAGAAGGAAATCCTGCCATTTGTTACATGGGTGAACCTGGAGGACATAATGCTAAGGGAAATAAACCGGACACAGAAAGACAAATACTTTATAATTTTGCTTTTATGTGGAATCTAAAATAGTCAAACCCATAGAAACAAAGAGTAAAACATTAGTTGCTAGGACCTGAAAGGAGAGGAAAATGGGAAGGTGATGGTCAAATGGTACCAATTTACAGCTGTGCGAGATAAGTTCTGAAGATCTACTATACAACATTGTACTTCTAGCTAACAATAATGTATTGTAAACTTAAAATTTACTAAGAAGGTAGTTCTTATGTTAAGTGCTCTTACTACACATACACACAAATAATGATAATAAAGGGGGCAGGAGGAAATGTTGGGAGGTGATGGATATATTTATTTCCTTGATGGTTGTGATGCTTTCATAAGTGTACACTTTTCTCCAAATTCATCAAGTTGTATACATTAAATATGCACATCTTTTTTTTCAGCTTTATTTGGGTATAATTGACTGGCCTGCAAAGTTTCTGCTGAAAAGTCTGTTCATAATCTTATGGGGTTCCCTTGTACATAAAAAGTTGCTTTTCTTTTGCTTCTTTTAAGATTGTCTTTTTATCTTTAACTTTAACAATTTAATTAGAATGACTGGGTGGAGCCTCTTTCATTCATCTTTTTTGGAAATTTCTGAGCTTCCTGGATCTGGATGTCTGTTTCTTTTCCCATGTTTAGGATAGTTTTCAGCCATTATTTCTTTAAATAAACTGCCCCTTTCTTTCTCTCTCTTCTCCTTCTAGGACCCCTAAAATGTGTATATATAAATATTTGTCCTCTTGCTGTTATCCCATAAGTTCCCTAAGCACTCTTCACTCTTTTTTCACCCTTTATTTCCTTTTTGCTTCTCTTATTGAATGAATTCCACTGCCCTGTGCTTGAGTTTGCTGATCTTCGCCTTCACTTGATCTAGTCTGCTGTTGAACCCTTCTATTGAATTTTTTAGTTCAATTACTGTATTCTTCAGCTTTGTGACTTCTGTTTGATACTTTCTCATATTTTCTATCTCTTTGTTGAAATTCTCACTTTGTTCATATATTGTTCTTCTGACCTCTATGAGCATCTTTATGACCATTATTTTGAATTCCCTATCAGTTAAATCATGTATCTCCATTTCATTAAGATCTATTTCTAGAAATTTTCTTGTCCTTTTGTTTGGAACATATTTCTATTTCCTCATTTTCCTTGATTTTTGTGCTAGTTTTTGCACATTAGATAAAATAGCCATCTTTCACAGTTTTGACAGAGTAGTCTTTTGGAGGAGATTGGACTTGCCAATCAGCTGATCCCAACTCCTGTCCAGGCTGCCTTCTTTGTTCTTAGTATCTCCCAATAGTTTAAGGTGTGCCAAGACATGTCCATGTCCCAACAGGTAGGATTACAGTCAGCACCTAGATGCAGGCTGATTAGAAACCAGACTCTCTGGAAGTAACTGGGAAAGTATGTAGTTAAGTCTGTCCAGGGACAAACTGAGAGATGGGTGGTTTTGCCTGCTTCTTCTATGCTAAGCCAGGTATATATCTGTCGGGGGCTAGTGGAGGGGGGTCACTCCCACACCTTTTTAGAACTGCTTCTTCGTTTGCTATAATCCTATGAGACTCATGAATGTAAGCCCTATTGGCTTTCAGAGCCAACTGATCTGGAAACCTGTCCCTCGAGTGGTAGCCACAGATGCTGGGGTGCCAGGTGTGTGTACTAGCCCCTTCTAGAGAGATACTAGAAACTTGGCCTTATTTTGGGAGACAGCCAGAAGGAGAATGCAGAGGAAGTGTCTGCCAGCTTCTCTGGTCTCCAGGGAGGTCACAGCCAGGTCCTAGACACATGTTAAATTTAGAAGCCAGACTCTCAGACCACAGCTTATACAGTATGCAGTTAGACCCCTTTCAGGGAAAGCCTGGGAGATGGGCTGCTTCCTCTGCACTGAGTCTTGGGAGAATAACCATGGTGACTGCTAGTGTGCCCATCACTGCTTCTTTGTTTGCTATAGACTGTGGGTCTTGTAGATGCACACCCCATTTGCTTTCAGAGTTCAGTGTTTTGGGAGCTCAACCTCAGGTCAGAGTCTTGAAAGTTGGGCACCACATGTGTGGTCCAAACCCTCTGCTCCTCAAGGAGAACCTGGGAGTTGGGGGTTCCCCCAAGATTGCATGGCTCTGTACTGAGTGGGGTCTATGAGAAGAGTGTATCTCAGCTTTTTCTATTCATTTCACTGTGAATATTTTCTTGTTTATCCAATGTGTAGGAATCACTCAGCTAGTTTTTGAATTTCTTTCAAAAGGAATTGCTCCCTGTGTAGCTGTGCATTTGGTACATCCAAATGGAGAAGGGGAGTTAGGAGCCTCCTATGTCACCATCTTACTCAATTCCATGTACAGCTTTTTACTTGACAATCATCTCTCAATAAAATGATATTTTTCTAAAGTATATGTAGGACTATGAAGTATATAAAGGCAAATGAGGAAAGGAGCGTGACCGGTATATGTGGGATGAATTACAGGTGGGAGAGAAATATTAGAATAGTCAGGAATATTGATTGAGTTTTAAAGGTGTTCTGACAAAATTATAATTCTAGATTTTGAGTATTAATAATCAAATTTCTTTCCTCTAATTAATTTTATGGTAGGACAATTTGTCTTTTAAAGCCATTAAAATTATCTCATTGGCATATAGGAAACTTTTTTATTATATAAGGGGGAGAAAATGAGAGATAGAGGCAGTGGTGGAGGATTCATATGTTTAGCTCATTTCAAGGCCACCATCAAAAATGAGAGACATAGGTAGACTCATTTCTGCATTCTTCCCCTATTCAATTCTCAAGCTTGAATATTACAAACAATTGATCCGTCCTAGAGAATGATGCTAAATTTCCTTAAGTAATGCAGAATCAGTTCCCTAGGATCAGACTCTGAGATGGATATTAACAAAGAGTAGGTTTATTAGGGAATGCTCTTCAAATCCAAAACTGTGGAAGAGAAGGAAGGAATCAAGACTGGATAGAGAGAGAAGTCAAGCCATTATGTGCCTTCAATGGAAGGCTCAGTCAACATTTCAGGGCATTCTTAAGATGCAAGTTGTGATGAGAGGGCCAAAACTTTCTACTGCCCCTCATCAGTCACTGCATGCTCCTCTTTTCTCCAGAAAGGGGATAGGACATTGAGAGTTGTGGCTTTCTTTAGCTGAGGCAATCCCTGAAGGAAGCAGACAGAGCACTCTCAAAAGCTGGGGAAATAAATCCTTTATTTTTGAAGGGGAATCTGGGCAGTGCCTCACAGTATCCCTCACAATACGTTTAGTTTGATGATGACTGAATTGCAGCTGCTCTTCTAGATGTTTCTGTAACCAAATGAAACAATATGGGTTCCAGAACTTTGTTTCTAAATATTGGTTTGGAATCAATATAAATATTGATTCCAATTTAGTACCTGCTTTCTAATCTACTGAATTGGAATCTCTTGGATGAAGTTCATAAATCTATATTTTTGCAAAGATCCCCAATGCTTATGCTATAGACAATCCATAGGTCTTCATTTTAGAATCACTTGTTGTGGCTCCATAGGCAGCTGTGGCTCTGTAATTCTGGCAAATAGTATATTAGTAGAAGTATATGTACAACTTCTGGGTCTTGCCTTTAAAAGGAAGGCACATACATTGCCCTTCTCCCATTCCCCTTTTTTGCTGATTTGAATGAGGCTGAAATGCTAGGGTCTGGAGGGAACCATCATGAGCTACAGATGGAAAATGAAAGATGCATGTTAAGAATGTCTGAGAAACAAGATAGGAGATACTAGGTGAGTCATACCTATTCCGGATCATATACCTAGTCTTGTGCATGAGAGAGAAACTTCTGTTTTTTTGCGTCACTTATTTTGGGTTTTCTGTAATCAGTTGAATTCCTAATAATACAGAGATAGTGGGCCATCACTTCCAAAGTGAAGGACATGCTGTTGTAAATTGTTCCCCTATACTAGGAGATAGACCCATTAGATTTTGGAAATATAAAACCTATATGGATGTCTTTCTTAAGTCCTTTTACTGGATGACCTAAGAGCTTCTAACTCTAGAGGGACTTTGACCAAGAAAAGAGCTGTTTGGGTTATCAAGTTTTTGGTGAAAACTGCCTTGATTTTAACTATTACAACTTGTGCTGATCTAATGGTTCTGGAAGAATCTTTAGCAGAAGAACAAAACTTCGGGAAGCCAAGGACAGGTTTTAATATAATCATAGCAATTGCTTCGGGAGCAAGACCACATCAGTGTCTGGAGCACCTATGCTATTTTCAACAAATACCAGCTTTTTACTTGTATCTAGCAATAACAGGTAACCATGACCAAAGCACCTCATCCTCGACTGGACATTTTTTTGTCTATATAGCCATGAAGTTAGGCATTCCCAGCAGCAGTCAGAAGTCATATATGTAAGATGGGTACCCCATGACCCATTCAGATCTCAAAGGCAAAAGTTAGATCCATGAGATGGTTTCTTAGTGCCTACAATATGATACCACTTATCTGGCTGCCACCTTTGTCTGAATTTATGCCTATTGCTTGGAGGGGAGAACTAGCTTATGACCAGTTGGCACAGGATGAAAACACTCAAGGCTGGATTACCAAATGACCCCAGTATCAGTGAAAAGTAAGCTCTGTGTGGTATTATAGTCTATCTCAAGCAATGCCATGGATGACAACTGGAAAGGGTATTTCTCATTGGCTATTGTGCTTAGTAGAAGGTTGGCTCAAAGTCAAGATTTACACTGAGTTCAGGGAAGTAGCAGATAATTGATAGAAATAACCAAGGACTCAAAAGAAGCAAAATTGGAGGATGACACAAAGAAGATTTAGAGAAATCATTTGGGTCACCAGAATAGATCCAAGTCTGAGCATAAGTAAGCATATATTTACCAGAGATTCCTTACCAGGATTTTCATGCAAGAATCAGGTAATAAACAGTATGAAATAACTATGGTTATCACAGTTTATGGTTGTCAGTAAGTCTTCTTTCTCATCTTGGCCAGTAGTTGCTAAATGAGTGTTTGTAAATTGGCTCCTGTACACAGAAGGCAAGGAAAGACTGAAGAGGCAGACCACTGCATGTTGGTAGGTGGCAGGTTTTAATTAGCAAAGGAACTTACTTACAAGGCTTGTCTTGGGCACCACAAGACAAGTGGATCTCTGCATTCACCTGCCAGAATCTTAAAAGATTATATAGAGGCCTTAATTGAATTCAGTCACATATACCATTCAGATGGTCTCAGTAACACCTCACTATCTCAAGGCTATGTCCTTGGGGTAGCTGCTAGTGAGGGGAAGGGAAGCAGAACACACATTCAAAGGGCAGGGAAGGAGGTAAGGAGCCTCCAACTGCCTCAGCACATCCACAGATCAACTGGCCGTCACGTACTCTTGATGACCTCCTTCAACAATGAGGTTCATGAATAAGGTAGCGACAGGGAAGAGGTGATACATGGGCTCAAGAGCCTAAGTTTCTGTCACTAAAACCAGTATGAATACCACAATGTCAACAATAAAGTGATCTTCTTTTTTGGCCTCATCATGGAGTGCCAGTCAGCCACCTGGTAACAAGTGGACAACTTTGATCCTTTTCATTTGGGAAGAGATCAGTACTTCTTTTCTCCAATATAACCAAGTGTTGATTTGAATTTTCTTCTTGTGTTTAATATGCCTCAGGAAGTACTGCTATCCATAGCTTATTGAATATTTTATTCACTACCATGAAATGATGCACAGCACTCCTTTCAACTGAAAAAAATTTGTTTCAAAATGAAAAAAAGAAAAGCAATAGGTGCATACAACATCAATGAAATTATCTTGCCTATTATTCATAGATGGTAAACCTTAAAGACTGGCCTATTGAGGACTCCTCTCTAACACCAGCTGAGGTATACTAACTTGTGAGGTTGATATGCTGATTGCACTATGTGACATATTAGATGAACCAGAAATCAAGATTTACATTCTCTCCCATTTGTTCAAAATCCCTGCTAGTCATTTTGTGTCTTTTGTGACTCTAGAACAGCCTTTCTAAGCAGAAAATCTATCTCTGTCATTATATTGTCTGGGGTGATCAATTCTGACTACCAAAGGAGAATAGAGTTACTGTCATGCAGTAAAGGCTGAGATGTAGGTGTATAGTTGATTCTGTGTTTATCATTCCCTGAGGTAAAAGTATTGAACAACTCTTACAACATCATCCATTTGGATTTTTAAAGGCTCAAATTTGCAATATTTTGCCAAATGACCAACTCGGATATAGACTGAGAGGAAGAAAAACCTGGAACCAGTGACAAGACATGGAGGAAAGCCAAAGGCCTTGGGACCAAATTTAAAAGTACCGGTAATATCCACCTGTATTTAGTTATTATTCACCTTTTGTTGGCAGTTACCAAGATCCTAGTTACTAAGAAACCTAGTTTCTTCACCCACCATTGGACATACAGCATTTGATGATAGTTAAATGTACCAATAGTCCAAGTCATATAAAAAGGTGAGTAGTACAGAAGTGGATTATGATAAATTGGGTTTGGGAAGAGAATAAGAGTGCTAGTAACTGTGCATGTTTTGCATATGTAAACAATGTTGTGCAAGACACATTTGGAAATATATGTAAAGGAAGAATGGTATGAGTGTGAGGCAGCAAAGTGTAGAATGTACTGAAGATGACAGTCATGATATTATTGAACCTCAACTTCTTCTAGCTCACTACCTCAATGATATGCAAAATACAAGTAGAGGAGTGGGTTGGGGGAGTGACATTAATTTAGTTTTGGTCTTGCTTAATTTGTGGTACCTACAGAATGTCCAGTTAGAGATGTAAATTCAGAGTTCTATCAATGTAGTTCTATCAATGTAATTCAAAGAAGAGTTTGGGGCTGGAGATATAGATTGGAGATCCTCCATGTATAAACACATCTGCCTATGTTAGTGAAATTTTCCAAGAAGCCTCAGTAAAATGAGAAGAGGAACAGGATACAACTTTGGAGAACTGAGATTTAAAAGACTGGCAAAAGTGAAGATGTCCACAGAATGTAGGAGTACTAATTTAAAATGATGTCACAGAAACAGCAAGAAAAATGTTTCAAGAAAACAAGAGTGAAAATGATATCAGACCCTACAGAAAAAAATCATAAGAAGGCCATGGGTGTTCTCAGCAGAGGGAGTTGTCATAGGATGAAAGGGGTGATGAACAAAATTTACATTTTCATAAGTTTAGCTGTGAAGGGAAGGAACAAAACTGGAAAATGGCCTCATCCACATGAAGAGTAGAAGGCGAGTACACTGGAGAGCCATGATATGACTCAGTTTCTCCTTGACTTCTAGAATTCTCATTGTTACCAAATAAATAATATGTTCACTAATTGTTTGCAAAGTTGTATTTATTTTTCAGATCCAGTCAATAAAAGAACAAAATGACTCATAATGGCAACTCACATTTTGAGTGACATACAAATGTTTAGTTATTCTCATTATTTAAGTCATTATTTTTGTTACAAAATAAATACCTGGTCTGTTACAACTGGAAAGGTAATGCTATTTACTATTAACTGACTGCTGAGGTCGTAGATTATTAGCACACGTCTAAGCAGGAACACGACGTGATGTGCCTGTATCTGTAAGGTATTGTACTGCCATCAGGACAGTCAAGAACAATTTCTCTGAACTCATAGTTTTCTTCTTGGCAGCAAAGGCATGAATTTTTCAACAGAAACTTATTATAATCATACCTAAAAAAAGAAAATTAAGTAATAAATATTTTCAGAATGTCTTCTGAAATAAATTGGCATCAATGTTCAAATTCTAATTGTCTAAGTGATTTAGCAAGTCTTCCAACCAATTTATTCTTTCCCTACACCTTGCATTTCCCCCTTTACTGTAAACTTCTGGTGTGGATTTGTTATAATTGGTATGTAAGACCAAAAAAAGAAAAAAGAAAAGAAAAGATAATGAAAAAAGTCCAAAATGGAGAGATTTACCATTTCATAATTAGAGCATTATGGTGCAAAATATATAAACAAAACATTTTTTAAATATACAACTTAATACCAAATTATTATTCTCCATATATTAATCTACATGTAAAAGTGTACAAAAGGAAAAATATGTAATATATGTTATGTTTAAAATGTAAGCAACTTTTTAAAAAATCACTTTTAAGCAAGAGTACTTGCTTAAGTAATCTCTGTAATCACTATATGAAAATAAATACATTTGTCATAAATGTATTATGTTTGACTTATCTAGAAAACTACTTTAAAATGATTAATTACTATTTAAAATGTTTATTTTGATTTGCAGATATTAATATGTTCATTTTAACCGGGTCCTGATCATTAGATCTCATGTAAACATTTGTCCATGTAATGTTTAAACGCTTAATTTTCCCCACAGTGTTCCAAAATTAATGCACAGTATACACTCAAGGAAAAACTTACCTGAGAGTCTTTTTACATTCCCCTATGCATCTTGCCATCTCAAATTTTTTCTTGCAACCATTGTAGTTAACAGTCACATTCACAGGTGAAGATCTGCAATTAGTTTTACCTAGGATAACAGAGTCAGAAATGAGGTTCAACATTAACAATTGCTAAGTCTCAGTTTTCTTAACCATAAAGTAGAGAATAATAACAACAAATACTTCACAATGTTATTGAAAGGGATTAACTGTCTCAGCACCCAGAACAAGGTACCTGGTTAATACTCAATAAATATTATTATTATTCTATTATTACTATCATAGGAGAAGAAGGAATAAAAGAAGGAGGGGGAAGGGAAGAAAGTAGAAGGAGGAAGGAAGAAAGAGGGGGGAAGGAAGAAAAGACAGAGTGATGGTTGTTTCTGATACCCATTTTCTCATTGCTGATCATCCTTATGATCTAATACAACAATTTACAACATAACCTACTGATGTTAGGAGAGCAAACTAATTTTTTTCCATGAAAATTAAATTTTCTCCCTTGTAAACATCACTGGTTTTTACTGGGAAGAATGCTGCAACCAACATGCGTGAGAAAATATAATACTTTGTATTAATTGTTAGTTTATGCATATGGTTTAGATTACCTGTTGTGTTAAAAACACAGGAGACTTTCTATTAATGATCTGCTGTTTTGTTTTAGAGAAACACTAAACTTTTGTCAACAGTTTACATATCCTCCGTATGTGGAACTTGATTTTACTTACATGTATAGCAACAGTTATTTGAATCATAGACTCTGCCTTCCTATAGGGGTAAGAGAAAAAGAAACAGATTGAAAAACCTCTGTATTTTTCTATAAATAATATAACATTTGTTAACTTATTGAAATAGCATCACAAAGGGGGAAATGGAACAGGTAGACACGCTGATCTCAGATCCAGTCAGCACAGACGGGAGAGTATAGCAATAAAAATGAGACTATTGACACCAAATTTTTTCAACAGTAGTTAGAAAGGGAAAAGCAATGTTTAAATTAAATTCTTCTTTAAAATAAAATACCAAAAAATAAACAAAATTACTCCTCCCTATTTGAATTGAAAAAAGAATACTTTAATAATAACATTACTACTTGACACTAAGTTTCTCACGGGCAGGATTTTCGCCTTATAAATTATTATACCCTCAAACTTATCAATGTCTCAAAGTAAAAACTCAGTAAATGTTGAAGGCCAACACTGGCGTTCTAAAATAAAACTTTAAACTATATCATCAATTATAGCTTCAGAAAGAAAAAGTAGTTAAATTTAAACCTTCCTTAGTAATTTAAACTTAAGCATTCATTAATACAAAACCCTCACCATATTTTTGGGAGATAAAATTGTGGCACAAAGAGAGATCTGAACAGTACACATTTATGTGATTATATTAAAAAATATGTTCTTTTACAGAAAATGATTAAGCTGAATCCATGAACCTTGAAAAAAAATAGTTTTTTGTTTGTTTAAAAAACAGCAACATGCTTTCTACAGTAACTTACTTCTACACTAGCACTAGATTAAGTTTTATAGAACCTGACTGATATATATATATCAAATATATATTTGATATGAAAAATATACTTGGCAATAAAATGTGTATGACATTACTGGAATGGAATCTACAGGAGATGTATAACTATTGTCCAGGCACAAACTTTTCCAAATAAGGAAGAAGACAGGTTGCTTTTATATTTAACATGAGAAGTGAACCTTGTTGATCACTGCTTAAGAAGATGACTTACTTCTGCACACCAACTCTGCTTTGGGCAGTCTTTTACCACTGCAACGAAACCTGTGCTCTGGCAGAAGTAGGAGACACATGGGTTGCTGGGGTCACCAAATGAAGCACCAACCTGGGAGGTAGGGAGGGGGACAGAACAAATGAGTATTCATCTTGATTTATTTTTCAGGTTGACAATAAAACCTGTAATTCTTTTTTCAAATTTATAATGTTTAGTGAATTTCCAGAGGCACTTTCAGCCATTAGATTAATATTTAAGAAAAGGTGGATTAAAATTTTCTACTTCCATGAATAAATCAGAGGTCTTCACTGGGAGCACAGACTGTGTCAAGATTCTCAGTCCTCAAATTAAGATTCATCTATAGTATCTCTATTATATTTTTCAAGGATTTTAAAGAAAAGTCCCACAAGATATCTTCTTTTTTTTTGCGGTACGTGGGCCTCTCACTCTTGTGGCCTCTCCCGTTGTGGAGCACAGGCTCCGGACGTGCAGACTCAGCGGCCATGGCTCACGGGCCCAGCCGCTCCACGGCATCTGGGATCTTCCCGGACCCGGGCACGAACCCATGTCCCCTGAATCGGCAGGCAGACTCTCAACCACTGCGCCACCAGGGAAGCCCCGATAAGATATCTTCTATCTTTCCTTGTGTTCCTGTGCTTTTAAAGCTCTCTAGATTGCTTTATAATTACTTGATGTTTAAAATTCAAACATCAGTTTGGGGAAATTCCATTTATATCAGGCCCTCAAACCACAAGTAAACTTTCTGGTAAACTGAAATTTTATTATTTCAACTATTTTGCATATAAATGACTAGAGGTAAAACTTTTCTTTGTTCTTTAAACATCGTCACACATTTTATATTTCAAAACTGTCATAGGTTCTCAAGTCAGATAACCTTTGGAAACTAAAATTTAAGAAGCCCAGGTAGAAATGTGAGTGTAATAAATGAGCTATATCCAATTAAATTATTATTAAATTATAGGCTCTGTTTTCTGTATTTCCTAACATACCACATATTTTATTTTATATTTAGATTGTTATAATATTTAGTATCACCAGTTCAAATTTATTAATATCAGTTTGAGAATCATCTGGTTCTTATGGCTTCGTGATACTTTTCCTAGAAAGTTAAATTACTTTCCAATATGTCAAATCAGTTGTCAAATCCAGCCCTGAATATACTGTTTTGCTATATCCCTATAGTAGAGCTCTGGTCTTTTGGGTTTTCTTATTTTATCTCTGACAGTTCGGCCATCTGATCTTTCTGATTATAATTACAGTTTAACTCTGTTCATTGATTTGAACACTGTATGTCTTCTCCATTTGGTGAGACCCATGGGAAATTTTGTTCAGAAGCTCCATTGCTAGGTTAATGATCAAGTATATTGCCCCCTTTTGAAGCAAGTTATGGTGGATGTTGCATTTGACCTTTCTTTTGAAATGAATATGGGAAAGAAATAAACAAATTCCACTCCACCATTATCTATGATTTTTTTTCATATTAGCTGAAAGAGCCTACATTTATTCATAATTATATTAATAAAAGTATTTTAAAGTAGAAATGACCTTACCTTGTAGTCAGTATTGTTAAATAAACATGTTCTTGGTTCTGAAAAATAAGTACATATTTTACCCTAAGATAAATATTATAATTTTTTTACAAAACAGAAATTGTATATGAGATCATATTTACCAACCAATAAGGTAACATTCCCATAACACCCTCATCTCCTTTTAACCTACTGATTACATTCATAACTGGGTTTCCCCTGCTCCAAAGATAGTAAGTTTTAAGAAGGCAAGTACTGATTCTGCTTTATCACACCCATCAAGCATTTGACTCATATTAGTAGCTCAATAAATATCTCTTGAATGTGTGACTAAGTAAACAACTATTCAATTCAAATAATGTATTATGAATACATACCACAGTACCCAATTTCACAGCAGGTATCATTAGTTTTGAACTTTACAAGCCTTTCTTCAGTTTTGCATGTGGGTGGAGAAGGACACTCCTTGGGTTTACAGTCTACGGTCTTTGCATTGGTACAAGTGCATCTGTGGCAATTGGCAGTCCATATGTCTCCAGGCTACAAAAACAAACCAAGTTTAGACTTCTATTTGAATACAGGAACGATAGCAAATTTGGATTAAAGTAGAGACAAACTGTGTACTTACAGACTTCTTTTCTCCCAGTGGACCATGACAAACTGTTAACATGAAATGACAAATGCTAATTAAATTCAGCAAACTATAACAGTCAATTATCTGTAGATAACCACCAGGTTGACCAATACTGAATACTGAACCAATTCTGTATTTCAGAGTTACAGAATTATGAATGATTGTAAGGTGCTTTAAGGTGGATAAATCACCTCCCCCTACTTTGAGCAAACTGTCTTTAGCAAGCATATATATATATTTCCTATTTTTACAATCCTCAGAAAGGATAATTCTTGACCTATCCTGTCAGTGGTCAATAAATCTTATGGCTACTGTTTTATTTATTGTTTCACTTTCTGACTTCTGTCTCCACAATCCTAAAAGTCACCAAGACCTCATAATTACCAGTCCCAAGCACTCTTTCTCAGCTTTTCAAGTTCCCTACAATAGCTGACATTTTTTTTTACCTCTCACCTTCTTGGAAACGTTCTTCCTTCAGATTGAACACTCTGAAATTCGTGTTAGCAGCACTTCCTCCTCCCTCTCATTTTGTCTCTATTCTTCCCACTGGTACCTTTCTCCATCTTTACAGTATCCACTGTAACATCAGGTGGATGACACTCAAACTTCTAGCTCCTGTATAAACATCACTTGTGAGCTACGGACCCAGATCTCCCTTGGCCTAATAAACAGCACCTCGGAGGATTTAAAAGAACCTCAGGCACTTGCACAAAATAGGTTGAATCATTTCTCCCCTAAAACCAGTTTTTCATCTAAGCTGGCCACCTCCTGTTAAGGGCTGAACTATGCTTTCAAATACTTAAGCTTAAAACTTAGAAGTCATCTTGATTATTTCCTTTCCATCATTTGGCATTGAACCAATTGCATAATCCTGTATCCTTATCCTCACCTGAATCCCTTCCTTTCCTGATTTTACTGGTTACAATACTACTCCAGGACCTTAGTATCTTTTTTTTTTTTAACATCTTTATTGGAGTATAATAGCTTTACAATGGTGTGTTAGTTTCTGCTTTATAACAAAGTGAATCAGTTATACATATACATATGTCCCCATATCTCTTCCCTCTTGTGTCTCCCTCCCCCCCACCCTCCCTATCCCACCACTCTAGGTGGTCACAAAGCACCGAGCTTATCTCCCTGTGCTATGCGACTGCTTCTCACTAGCTCTCTATTTTATGTTTGGTAGTGCATATATGTCCATGCCACTCTCTCACTTTGTCCCAGCTTACCCTTCCCCCTCCCCGTATCCTTAAGCAGGACCTTAGTATCTTTGACCTAGCAGAATCTGGCTTTTTCGGGGAAGTCTGACTCAGTCTTCTTTCTGATCCAGTCAATTGTCTGTGTCATAGGTAGAATAGTTTCCCTAAATCCTACTTTTCATCTCATCATTGCTTCAATTAAGAACTTCTGATACCCTTTACAGTCTTGTAAACTAAATACCTTATTTTAGCATTCTGCCTTCTGAGGTTGCCATAACATGTCTCCAATATGTCATCTCGACCTTGTCTCACTTCTTTCATTTACATACCATGAATTAGCCTACTTATTGTTCTCAAATTCCAATTCTCTAATGAAATACCCGACAATCCTTCCAAAGTATACAATATATGTAATGTGTGTGACACATAACATGTGCTCGCTATATAATACATAGGTCACATATTTCACTGTGAAATTTATTTTCAGCCTTATATGAAATTTGCCTATGTTTCTTTGAAAATCTCCCTTCTCCCACTATATCCTAAGATCAGAGAATGATTTTTTTGGTAACTTTTGCCACTTTGTACAAAGCACATCACATTGGCTTGGTAATTTTAGAGGAACTCAAAGTCCTCTAAAAGTATTGAACTCTGGTTACGCCTAATTTTTCTTGCTAAAATTCAGTCCTCAAAACAAGCTGGAATTATTTAGCCTAAAAAATACTATCGAGTAGCAATATTTTGATCAAGGTATCATATAGTTACATGAAACACTTTATTTAGTAAACTCTATTTTGACTAAGTGACAAGATGCATTTGTTTGGTTTGGCTTTATTAGTTTGTGTGTGACAAAACAAACTATCATTCACTATTTATTTGGTGAATAAAAGCTAAATTCATACACTTCAAGTTTTCCTATTCTATCACACTTCCATAGCTAGTGACTTTCATTGACATGACCTCTGAAATTTGATTTACAAGGAAAACCATTAATGTAGGATGATTGATTTTCAAGTGGAGGTAAGCTTACCTGGAGGTGGTGGAAGTGATACTGGGCATCCTGTGTAAAAACAGACACCTCATATTAATCTCTAAAGTTACTGGAATAGGTTTGGAATAAATATAGTTTTCTAATCACTGAAAATACATGGACACATTGCTAGTCTTACAAACAGACATATCCCCATCAATCTTCCCTTTCTACTCCTCATGGCATTTGATATTCTTCCATTAGAAAGTGTTTCCTTTAGCTTTCAAATTTTAGTGGGAGGAAAATATGATAATCTAAAGGAGGAATGAGAATCAAGGCAAACTTCTCTTCAAAATTTATCAGAAGACAGTTCTGATAAATAGGACAATAAAATGTATAATGAAACAAGGAAAAGGATAAATCAGATATAGAAAAGATATAAGTATTATTAGTTGCCTGGTTTTAATCCTTTAAGAATTCTTATCCTCTTTTTGTCTTACAATATTTTAATCTTGTTCTGTCTCCACTCCCACAAAATGCTTTTAAACTGCTTACTTTTTTTTTTTTTGAGTCTTCACTTATCACAAAGTTTGGTCAACCTAACAATCCACTCAAATTTCAAATTCTATTTCCAAACTGCTAAAATTCAGATTTATATTTTTATTCTCTCTACCAAGCAGAAGGCTGAACTAGAAGTAACAGAATATTTGAGAAGAACTTAAAGTTTCTTTATGTTTGAGTAAAAGGACCCCAACAACTAATAGGTACAGAAAAACAGAAAATAAATTAATTCAAATGTGCAAGTTTGGGGCATAAAATATTTGTCTTTACTAAGAGGACACTAGGCTAATTCCCAATTATAAATGCTTAACAGATTACCAGAAACCAGCAACAGCAGAAAGAAATTGCATTTAGGCATAAATATAGCAGAAAATTTTCCTTACCCAGAATTCCCAATTCATTGAAAAACTTTGTAACGGGAGGAATAAGATACAATCTCATACTCTCCACATTGCTATCAGAGCAATTTTTCTAAGACCTATCTGATCATATCATTCTCTTAACAAAATCTTTAAGGAGACCCCATTTATTATAAGGATAAAGTCTCATTTATGTTTGGAAATAAGGTCCTTCATAAACATTCCTTTGCTTATCTTTCTAATCTCATTTCTTCCCTGAACCTCATACAAATATTACCAATACCTGGTTGATTCCTGAAGTCACTCATGCTGTCTCAAGTCTCTGTCTTTTTAAGTGCCATTTGGCAGGAATTCCCTCCTCATCCTAGCCAATATTGAAATCAATGATCTCTTCCCTAATGCCTTCATTCAACCCTACCAACAAATAAACAGAAATTAACAGTCTCAGTGCACTCCCAGGACCATAATTGTTGTGCATGTGTTTGAGTAGCATTAAATACACTATAACAATAGTATCTGTGCAGATAATAATCTCTTCTAGGCTTCCCTGGTGGCACAGTGGTTAAGAACCCACCTGCCAATGAAGGGGACAGGGGTTTGAACCCTGGTCTGGGAAGATCCCACATGCTGCAGAGCAACTAAGCCCGTGTGCCACAACTACTGAGCCTGCGCTCTAGAGCCTGCGAGCCACAACTACTGAGCCTGCATGCTGCAACTACTGAAGCCCACGCACCTACAGCCTGTGCTCCGCAACAAGAGAAGCCACCGCAATGAGACGCCCATGCACCGCAACACAGAGTAGGCCCTGCTTGCTGCAACTAGAGAAAGCCTGCACGCAGCAACGAAGACCCAAGACAGCCAAAAATAAAAACAAATAAATAAATTAATTAATATTAAAGAAAATAATCTCTTCCCCTCCACACACACACACATAGTAATAAAATGGCAAGGACTGCTACAGAGTCTAGCACATATAAGGTATTAAAGAAGTGTTAGTTGAATAGGTAACAAAGAAATTAGTAGTTTTCCCATACTGACCTGTTTTATTTTCATTTTCTTGATCTCCTGTTGCTACTACAGTGGTTTCTGTAAAAGGATAATGTTGTCATTTTATTTATTAGATAGCATGTACACATATCAAGTTTCTGTGTGTATGCATGAACAAATGATCACACACATTCACGATTAAGGAAAGCTTCGTGTGGAAAAGACAATTCATTCCAGTGCATTTGGGTCATTTCATTTTACCTGGGTAGGACACTTTGGGGCTTGTTGTGATTCCATTTGACACTGAGGTGGAGCCTGCAGAAGGAAATATTTAAAATTTCAGGAATAGCACATTTCATAATCCCATTCTCAGAGATTTCAAGGTCATAACTAAGTCTTCCAGTGAGGGGTTCTGGTAAAAGCCTAACCCAAAATAATCCTGGGGGGAAAAATAATCCCTAGTTGAACTTCAAAGTCGTATTCCAAAAGGAAATGTAGGATAATCTTCCTGGCCTTTCTTTGCTATTTCTTTCCCACCACTCCTCTCTTCCAAACTAAACTCCTCATATATAATCACAGGCACACTGATCATTGAAGAGTCTGTATTGCTAGCATTCATCTGTTTGCATTCCGGTTCCAGAGGTTTCCTTGACTCCTGTGGAAGCAGTGACTGCTAAGAGAGGCACAAACGTGGTGAGTAGAGGGACTAAAAAAACTAGAGTTTAACTTCAGGTAGGCTGCCCTGTCTTCTAAGATGCCACCAAGCAAAGTTCATTTATTATTATTTGACCTACCTGTGGTAGAAATTACAGGAGCACTGGTTGTTTCAGATGCTTCCTTGGAGGTAACTAAAATGAATAGGGAAAGAGCAGTGAACATTTTCTTGTCTCAGAAGAGTGTGTCTGAAGACATCTTCACAAAGAATAAGAGTCTCAAAGCACCTGGAGTGTACTAGTACACTTACTAATGCTAGTTCATGCTCCTGCCATTGAAACAGAACAGGCCCTAATATAGCAACTCCGTGCTCAAAGAAGAATTGAGTATTTTCCTATGACCCTGGTAGCCTTATCACTTAAGGGCCCCCTTCTCTTAATGACAAAAAACTATTTTCATACTTAACTATTTTGCTTCCTATATCCTGGTTTCCTGGTTCTCCCATATTAGTTTTTCGGGGAGAGTTGTAGGAGTTGTTTATATATTTTGGATATTAACCCCTTGTCAGCCATATCACTTGTAAATATTGTCTCTTATTCAGGAGATTGTCTTTTGTTTTGTTGATGGTTTCCTTTGCTGTGCAAGAGCTTTTAAATTTAATTAGGTCTCATTTGCTTATTTTTTTTATTGGTGTGTAGTTGCTTCACAATATTATTTTAGTTTACACTGTACAGCAAAGTGAATCAGCTATATATATAGATAGATAGATAGATAGATATAGATAGATAGATATCTCCTCTTTTTTGGATTTCCTTCTCATTTAGGTCACCACAGAGCATTGAATAGAGTTCCCTGTGCTATACAGTAGGTTCTCATTAGTTATCTATTTTATACATAGTATCAATAGAGTATATATGTCAATCCCAATCTCCCAGTTCATCCCAACACCACCCCTTTCCCCCTTGGTATCCATACTTTTGTTCTCTACACGTGTGTGTCTATTTCTGCTTTGTAAATAAGATCATCTATACCGATTTCTTCAGATTCCACATATACGCGTTAATATAATTTTTAGCTTTTTAAGCAACCTCCATACTGTTCTCCACAGCAGCTGTATCAATTTACATTCCCACCAACAATGCATGAGGGTTCCCTTTTCTCCACACCATCCCCAGCATTTATTGTTTGTAGATTTTTTGATGATGGCCATTCTGACCAAGATGGTGGGGGAATAGGAGGACGGAGAGTTCATCTCTCTCCACAAATGCATCAATAGTACATCTACAGATGGAACAATTCTCACAGAACACCAGCTGAACACTAGCAGAAGACCTTGGACACCAGAAAGGACAAGAAAGATCCCTGCATAACAGGGTAGGATGAAAGAAAGAAGGGAAAAAGAAGAGGAGAGGAAGCAGGATGGGATCTGTGCCCCTGGGTGGGGGAGTTGAAGCACAGGAGAGGTTCCCACATCTGGGAAAGACCCCTCACTGACAGGGAAATCAGTTGGGACAGAAGGGGAGCATCTGAGGCTGTTGAAGGAGGGTGTGTGGCAGACAGGACAGAGTGACACCTACACAGACAGTACGCGCCATAACCCTGTATGCCCCAATCTGGGACGTGTGTCTGCCGGTGCACATGGGGGCTGAGAGCTGGAATGTGGGGATTGGGGAGCAAATCTGGGGGGAGGACTGCTGTTGGCTGCAAGGAGACAGCCTGAAGTGATAGGAGGAAGGTAATTCGTAAGTGGGGATGCTTCTGGAGGAAATCATTTGCCTATTTTTGTTTTTATTTCCTTTGCTTTCGGAGACAGATCCAAAAAAAAATATTGCTACGATTTATGTCAAAAAGTGTTCTGCCTATGTTCTCTTATAGGAATTTTATGGTTTTAGGTCTTACATTTAGGTGTTTAATCTATTAGAACTACCATATGGCCCCACAAGTCTGCTCCTGGATATATATTCAAACAAAATAAAAACACAAATTCAAAAAGATACATGCACCCTAATGTACAAAGCAGTACTATTTACAATAGCCAACATAGGGAAGCTACCCAAGTGTCCATCAACAGATGAATGGACAAAGAAGATGTAGTATGTATATATGCGTGCATATGTATATAATGGAATATTACTCTGCCATAAAAAAAGAATGAAATTCTGTCATTTGCAACAATGTGGATGGACCTAGAGAGTATTATGCTTAGTGAAATAAGTCATACAAAGACAGAAACTATATGTTATCACTTACATGTGGAACCTAAAAAATAAACAAACAAATGTATATAGCAAAATAGAAACAGACTCACAGATATAGAGAACAAACTAGTGGATACTAGTGGGGAGAGGGAAGAAGGAAAGGGCAAGATAGAGGTAGGGATTAAGAGATAAAAACTACTGTATATAAAATAGATAAGCAACAAGTATATATTATACTTTCAGGGAATATAGTCATTATTTTGTAATAATTTTAAATGGAGTATAATCTATTAAAATATTGAAGCACTATGCTGTATACCTGAAACTAATATAATATTGTAAATCAACTATTCTTCAATTTAAAAAAAAGAAAAATAGTGCCCCTATCTCCCTGTCACTGTGGGAAGGTAAGAGCCTAACTTCATTCTATAAGCACCAATTAGCAAACACAGATGGCCAAATCACAGAAACCAACCTCTCCCCTAATGTTCTCTAGTACTTTCCCACTAGTTCACCCCAGCACTTAAACACACTCCCACCTTTTATTTCAGCAAAGTTGAGTTCAAAATCTCAACTCTATTGCAATATTCTTGACTCCTATTTAATAATCTTAAAGTCTTTTTTGCACATTTAACTCCATTTGGTACAATTTTTCTTTTACAGTTCAAGTTTAATATTCATAAGAGATAAATATCCATTTTCTGAAACAATTGGGTGTTAAAGGGAAGAAGAATATTGAACATGTTAACTTCACTCTGTCAGTCATTTCCATTACCTTGGCTGGAACTTTCTGAGACACCAGTAATTTTGCTTGATATCACAGCAGTGACTGAAAAGTCAAATGAAGGACATTTCATATCAGCCATACCTTCTATAGGAAGCCTCAAAGATCAAAAGCAGGAAGAGAAAGTAAATCAGATGAAAGTCTAGGTCATGCTGCAGCTAGCCCATAGAGCAACTTTATGAAGTAAAAACAAACTAACAAAAAACAACGACAGAAAAAAAAACCCTCTGGGCAGATGAAACCCCATGAATTTATAACTTGTTGAAGAAATGCTGGCTGGATTTCAGCCTCTACTCCTCCCTTTAGTAGTGTGCCCTTGTGTACTTTTACACACTTACCTGGGGGCTCTGGTTGGAGCCCAGAAAGTCAGAACAAGAAGACAACCTTAGATGGCTGGAAGAGGACATTCTCTAATGAGATTCTGCCCTATTTCCTGGCCCTTTATCTTTACCTTCAACATTCCCCTAGGTTGAAGCAAAGGCATAGGAGTCATTAACTGAGAACGCAACAGATTTGAACCACTGACACTTACTTTTTTGCGTTACAACTCCAGTGCTAGTTCCTAAGAAAGGCAAAGAAGACTAAAGTCAGGACTGCTGTGTTGATGCAACAACATTCAGTAAATTCCAGAGAAAGGCTCTTATTTTTCTAGGCTTAGCTACTTAGAGCCGCATATTAAATATTTTCTTGCCTGTGTTGGAACTTCCAGGAATACCTGTTGTGCCAGAGGCTATCCCAGTGGTAGCTGTAGTAAGAGAGAAGGATGAGCCTCACAAAGCCTTTCTCACCCTAAGAAGAGTGTGGTATTGACAAGTGTTCCTGTTTCTCTGAAGCAGTAGAAAACTGTTTAAATTTTTTTCTTGCACAAAATGTTAAGCCTTGCTTAATTTCCTGTGCACTTTCTCATAACTGCTTGTTCAAATAAATTATAGGAGGAAAAGTCATACTTGCTCCATAGATCTTATTTCTCTAGATCTAGAATCACCTAGAATCTGATATTAAATGAGAGAATGTCTGTCCTATATTTACATGATTTACTTCTAGTGACTTAACTCCCTGGTTTTCCAGCATCAAAAAGAAAAAAAAAAAGAAAAAAATTGTCTAAACTTGTGATCAAGGCTTAGGCATCTCAATCAAAGCCTTAATTAACAAATTTACTTGTGTCTACTATAGTGATCTTCACTCAACTTCTTGGCTACTGGTGACTCCTACTGATTCCACGCTATTGCCTGGCAAAACAAAAGCAGTGAAATTTCAAATAAAGAATGTGCCTAGAGAATTAAATTACATCTATAGTATGTTCTCTAGGAAAAACCAATGAGCTAATCTAGGCTGGCCTTATGATCTGCTATTAAATTAAAAGAAACCATTTTTAAGTCATGCTAATTTTCATTCACAACCTCTATGTAGTAAATTCAAATGGAAAAATCATTGAGAATGCAAAATCTGGCAAAACTCACCAGATGAAAGTCCTGCTTCAGTGTTTCCAATATATTCTTTAAAAGTTGTTGCTTCTGTAAGAGCAAAGGAGGAAAAATTGAGAAGCTTGAGAGGTTGAAAATATGAAAATGATATAGCAGTGTATGATCTTTTCCCTACGACCACTTAAAGGAGAATTCCTTTTATTATTTGACCTACTTGTTTTGAAACTTCCAGGTGAGGATGTCCCAGAGCCTGTCCCAGTGGTACCTGGGATGGGAGAGAATATAAAGAGGAGGAAATGTGCAGGGATGTCTTTCTTATTAGATGGAGATCATGGTTTAGGACAAATCATGTGTTTCTGTGAAAGAATGCATTCCTTCTCTAGGATTCCTTGTTCCAAAAGGTGAAATAAACATTTTTTTTAATTGATGTTTCATTTCTTATGGTAAACTCCAGTCTTCTGGGATCCTTCTTTTCTGGAAATAGTATCATGGAGTTTGGTGCCTCTCCCATCTTCACCTTTTTAACTTCCCCAACTTCACCCATTTTACTCCTAGTAGATTGGCTCCGTGAAATTATGCTAGTGACTTCTGAAGGTTAAAAAATGGAAAGGATCAAGAATCTTGAAATTTTAATTAATTATTTCAAGACAGTTCTCCCTTTTAATTTCAAAGTTTTATAATTGTAAGGCTAGGCTCTCCGAAAAAACAAAATATTAAAAACACATATGTCCCCTGCTAATTCTGGTTGATCCTGTTTGATTTGACATTCTGAATCCCAAAATTAGAAACAATCTAGTCTCCAGCACTCCAAAACTTTGCCTTATGGATTTAACTTAACCATACTGGCAATTGTTGAGCCCCAAATCCTCCCTTTTTCAGGTTCCTTTGCCATTTCCCACCTATATAGCCCAAGGAATCATGTTTCCATTTATTTGTCTTCTCTTCTCACTCTATATGCCCATGATAAGGAAACCTACCAGTATCCACAGTTTCAAATATCATTTGTAAGTGAATGACTTGACAAATCTCTATCTCCAAGGCAGGCCTCTCTTCTGTGTTCCGGTCGCACTTATCACTCCTGCTGAGCATACTAACTGGACACCTCAGAGCATCTTAAACCCAAACTGTCAACATTTGACCTCACTATATCTTCTATCAGTTATAAATTTTTTCCTTCCTCCCATATATTCCCAGGTATGATAGTTGTGCCAGTAGTCACCCTCGTGGTAACTGAAATCACAAGAGGAGAGAATCAATTTATGATTCCCTTTTACTAGGGTTTCAAAGTAGGATTTGGTTTAGCACAAATTATATCAGAAATTTTCTTGCCTTAAGTGTGGCTTCTGTTGTGCCATTTTATTACAAATATACAAAAAAGGCAATTCACACGGGGTAAAATATAAGGCATTTAACATCCTAATAATTTGTACCCAAAGAGAGATTCAGGTAGAATAGAATTCCCCCTAATTTTATTGTAGCCAACGTGATTTATTTTAAGATGAAGAGAAAAATAATTATTTGGCTGCTATTGCTCACCTATTTTAATTCTACCCTGGGTGGTTTCACCACTTCCCAAAGAAGTGGTGGCCCCTAAGTGAAATGAAGAAAGGAGAAGAATACTAAATTCTGAAGACTCATGTACTCAGAAAAGTTGGGTGGTATCCACTGGGTATGGTAGGGAATGTGTGTTTCTGGGTGAAGGAGTTGAAGGGAGAAGGCTATCTCATTACTGAAGTTCTTTATACTCCCCATTAGGTTATTGCTTTACCTGTGTTAGAGTTTCCAGATGTAACTGTTGTGTCAGAGACTACACTAGTGGTACCTGAAGTAGAAGAGAGAAACAGAGAATCCCAATAGTGATGCATTTAACATCCCTAGAAGAGCATGGCCAACAAGACTCTCTGGGACTTGAAAGTAGAAGACTCTTCTTGGGGCTATCCTGTCAAAATGATGTGCATTCTCCATTTTTAAATTCAGGGCCACAATAAAAGCATTGGCTCATGTCCCGGCCTTGATGATTTGTTTCTCAAGGTTAAATATCAGAGGTCACTGGGCCTCTCTCATATTTACCTATTTCACTTCCAGGGCTTGGCCTCTCAGATGTGCCAGTGGTGGCTCCTAATGATAAAAAATAAAAACAATATTTGTCTAAATGCATTTAATTGTATAAAGTGAATAAATTCATAACATCCAAAATCCAAAATTTAATAGAACTAAACTTCCAGAGTTACTTCCATCATCTCTGCTTCCCTACTTATAACTATATGGACATATATTGCCTCCATCTCACACCCAGGTAATAGTATGAATGTTAAAAGGGAATCCTTTCTGGATTTCCCTCTTAAGAATTACAGTATAAGGTTTATCCCAGAAGAAATGATATAATTTTCATAAATACAAGCTTCCTCCTTTTCTTTGGTTATGCTTCCTTCTCTGGAAGTTGTAGCTTCCAAGAGTGAAAAGGTAGAGAGCAGTGAAGGCTAATAAAAAGTCATAAAAAGGCATCATGTGCTATTGCTCCAGAACTTGCCCCAAGAAAGAAATTATAGCACCTGTTTCCTCATTGATTCACCTGTGTTGGAACTCCAAGGTGAGATGGTACTACCACGATACACTCCAGTAGTACCTGAAAACAAAATTGAACGGTATTTGAGAGTTTACTACAAGCAACTATATGCCAATGAAATGGACAACCTGGAAGAAATGGACAAATTCTTACAAAAGCACAACCTTCCAAAACTGAACCAGGAAGAAATAGAAAATATAAACAGAACAATCACAAGCACTGAAATTGAAACTGTGATTAAAAATCTTCCAACAAACAAAAGGCCTGGACCAGATGGTTTCACAGGGGAATTCTATCAAACATTTAGAGAAGAGCTAACACCTATGCTTCTCAAAGTCTTCCAAAATATAGCAGAGAGAGGAACACTCCCAAATTCATTCTATGAGGCCACCATCACCCTGATACCAAAACCAGACAAAGATGTCACAAAGAAAGAAAACTACAGGCCAACATCACTGATGAACATAGACACAAAATTCCTCAACAAATTACTAGCAAACAGAATCCGACAGCACATTAAAAGGACCATACACCATGATCAAATGGGGTTTATCCTAGGAATGCAAGGATTCTCCAATATATGCAAATCAATCAATGTGATACACCATATTAATACACTGAAGGATAAAAACCATATAACCTTCTCAATATATGCAGAAAAAGCTTTGGACAAAATTCAACACCCATTTATGATAAAAACTTTCCAGAAAGCAGGCATAGAGGGAACTTACTTCAACATAATAAAGGTCATATATGACAAACCCACAGCCAACATTGTTCTCAATGGTGAAAAACTGAAACCATTTCCACTAAGATAAGGAACAAGACAAGGTTGCCCACTCTCACCACTATTATTCAACATAGATTTGGAGGTTTTAGCCACAGAAATTAGAGAAGAAAAACTAGTAAAAGGAATCCAAATCAGAAAAGAAGAAGTGAAACTGTCACTGTTTGCAGATGGTGTGATACTATACATAGAGAATCCTAAAGATGCTACCAGAAAACTACTAGAGCTAATCAATGAATTTGGTAAAGTAGCAGGATACAAAATTAATGCACAGAAATCTCTTGCATTCCTATACATTAATGATGAAAAATCTGAAAGAGAAATTAAGGAAACACTGCCATTTACCATTGCAACATAAAGAATAAAATACCTAGGAATAAGCCTACCTAAGGAGACAAAAGACCTGTATGCAGAGGACAATAAGACACTGGTGAAAGAAATTAAAGATGATACAAACAGATGGAGAGATATACCATGTTCTTGGACTGGAAGAATCAACATTGTGAAAAAGACCATACTGCCCAAAGCAATCTAAAGATTCAATGCAATCCCTATCAAACTACCAATGGCATTTTTCACAGAACTAGAACAAAAAATTGCACACTTTGTATGGAAACACAAAAGACTCTGAAAAACCAAAGCAATCTTGAGAAAGAAAAACGGAGGTGGAAGAATCAGGATCCCTGACTTCAGAATATACTACAAAGCTACAGTAATCAAAACAGTATGGTACTGGCACAAAGACAGAAATATAGATCAATGGAACAGGATAGAAAGCCCAGAGATAAACCCATGCTCATATGGTCACCTTCTTTTTGATAAAGGAGGCAAGAATATACAATGGAGAAAAGACAGCCTCTTCAATAAGTGGTGCTGGGAAAACTGGACAGCTACATGTAAAAAAATGAAATTAGAACACTGCCTAACACCATACACAAAAATAAACTCAAAATGGATTAAAGACCTAAATGTAAGGCCAGAAACTATCAAACTCGTAGAGGAAAACATAAGCAAATAAATAATAAACATCATGCATAAGTATGAAGGAGATGATAGACAGCAAGCTATGGCAGGAAGGTAAGCTGGGTAAGGAGGATTGGAAGTACTGGGGGAGGGGGTTGCGATATATGCAAAATGTATGCATACCTTTTTACAGGGAAAAAAAATCTTTGTAAGCCAGAACACTGAGGACAGCTTGATTGAGACATCTGTGGTCTTGGAATTCCCAGGAAGAATAATTACCCGGGTTCATATGGTACAATATTATTGAAGAAGAGGATTGTCATGGAGAGGATGTACAACTAGTTGACCCTAAAGCTAGGCCCAGGCAATCAGTGACACCTCGCCCCCTGCCCTGTCCTTGGAACTTATGTTCTGACCACAGTTCCCATAGTGGGAGCCATTTTAAAGGATGCAGCCTGGAGAGAGCAAAGTGTCATTGAAACGTTCAGGATGGTATACATGACTAAACCCAGTTAAGGCCTCTATATAACCTTTTAAGATTCTGGCAGGCAGATACAGAGATCTACTTGTCTTATGGCTGCCCAAGACATGCTTTGTATGTAAGTTCCTTTGCTTATTAAACCTGCTACCCACCAACCTGGAGTGGTTTGCCTCTTTCTTCAGTCTCACCTTGCCCTTTGTGAATGGAGCCAAGTTTCAGATTTCACCCAGGAAGCTCCTGAGTTTTTGAACCAACAAATATGGCAAGTCCTTCCATCATACTCCTTCCCATTCATTTGCTCACTGAAGCGACCCAAATAGAGAAATAATGAGAACCTAGGCCTTGGACTGAAAAACTCACCTCCTGGTAGTCCTCCTTGGGTAGTCTCACTGCCTCTTGTGGAACTTGTGGCTTCTGAGAGAAGAAAAAAAAAAAAAGGAGTAAAGACTTGGGGTGTGGACAGGTCATTCTGGGCTTCCACAGTCTATATCTCCTGAAGGTCCACATTTAGGACTCCTGACCTGTGTTGGCACTTCCAGGTCCCAGAGTTTTGCCAGAGATGCTCTCAATTGTGCCTGAAATAAAAAGAGAGAAAAAAAAAAGATTGTGGTCAACTTGTTGCACATAATGAAATGGGCATAGGCTTTAAAAAAAACTGTTTCTCCCATATACCAGTGAATCTATATTTCTCTGGACTTCTTAGTTTCAAGAGATCCTCCAGGTATTTCCTTCAAAACATGTCTTTCCCTTCTCAAATTTATGGAGAAAGTCCTCCACCACTGAGACCCCCTTTTAGGGTCTAGTTAAAGGAAGATAGATTTGAGGGCAAATCACCTGTATAACTATTAGGAATGGGCCCTGTGATGCCCTGATGAAGGCTCGTTAGAACACAAGCAAGAAAATTTGAAGTGTCTGAACTGAATTTATTGACATCAAATATTGAACATCTGCTAAAATTTTTCCCAATATGCTGAATATGGAAATTCAAAGAGTTTTGATATATTTCAGACAAGACTTTTTATTAGGAAGATATTAGAAAGTACAAGTAGTGACTCAGCAGTGCTCACCCATGATTATTCCAACTCTTGCTGTTCCACTTTCTTCTACAGAAGTTGTGGCCTCTGAGAGAGGGGAAAACGGAAGAGAGATGATTGGAAACCATGCAAGGACCATGGAAAATATGTGGTAGTTCTCCTACACAGGATAGCACTGGAGTAAACTCATCATAGCTGGATCCATGGAAGATTCCCTGCCATTTTGTCGACTCACCTGTGTTGGAACTGCCAAGGGCAACAGTTGTGCCAGGAATTACCCTAGTGGTGCCTGAAACACAAAGGGTCTAAAGTCATCACAGTGACGTGTGTTTGTCTCCTAAAGACCTGCCTCTGGAAGAAATGTGCTATATCAAAAGGTCCTTTCACTGCTTCCTGATGAGGTGAGAGTCATAAGACTTTTCTATGACAAATGCCATTAAGAAAGCAATCAAAATATTCCCAAGTTGAGGCAACTTTCTCAGACAACCCATTTATTCCAAGACAGGAAAACAAGGTGGTTTTCCCCCAGGTTCACCTGTCACACTCCCAGTTGCTTGACCTCCTGGTACTGCAGTGCTATCTACTGTGGGCCGAAAACCAGAAAAATATTTGAATGTGCCAAGGAAAATACTGAATATCATTATTGATTATTTGAGTGAGAAAACCTTTATATAGGTAGCCCTGTTCACATTGCTTTCTCTTCTTCCTAGGTGTGTAATATTCTTTGGTCCCCCTGATGCGTATGCCATCCCAAGGAGAAAGCCCTCACATGGATTACACACCAGCCCATCTTTAGAAAGTTACAGCTGTGAGGCTAGATGCTAGTATTGAAAGTTCTTCCATAACATGTTAAATCTAAGAAAATCCTAAAAGTCAATGAAAACTACTCTGCAGGAGATCACACCTCCCAACAGGCTAACCTATGGAGAATCATAATTCATGCTAAACCCCAAACTATGAGCAACCCATTTGTACCAGGTCTGAGTCCAGTTACAGGTGTGCCACTGCCTCCTATTAATCTTGTGGCTTCTGAGGAAATAAAGTGATGAATGATGAGGTCTGAGGATTTGGAATATTAAGAAAAGAATGATGTTGATATTTTATCAGAACAAGTCTACTAACTACATTATGAGGTTAAATAGCAAGATTTCCTTCTTGTTAACCTACCTGTGTCAGAACTTCCAGATATGGTTGCCTTAGAGAATTCTCCTGAAGTACCTAAAGTGAGAAAAATAAAGGGATCAACACAGCATTGACTTCCCAGTGAATACTGAAGTAGCTATGCAGCCTTGAATCACTGGAGACATTTCCTGCAGATCTTTGATCCTGTAGGAAATGAACCATCAATTACTCCCACAGTTTCCTTTCCTGACCCACCTATTGATCATTATTGTTATTAGATTTCCCTTTCCATAGAGTCCACTGAAAGTGAAAGGAGACCTTATGTCACCCTCACCTGGTTCACTTCCAGACCCTGGGCTCCCTGGAGTGGTGACAGAGCTTCCTGAAGGAGGAAAAAGGCAGATGATGGGTTCCCCTTTCTAGGTTTTACTCATCAATTACTTAAGCTAATTTGATATTCAGATATTTAAAATAGATCTCCTTGACTCTAATACTCTGATAAGGTTAACTTATTTAGTCCATATTACCTGACATGGAACTCTGTGAATTGCTGCTGGCTCCAGGTAAAACCATGGTGATACCTATTAAAGCAAATAGAGTGAAGCCTCAAAAGAAGTATACATTTCATCATTCCACTAGTATTTATTAAGCATCTCTTCTATGCAGTATTGTTTTAGGCCCTTGCATATATCAGCAAGCAGAAT
The DNA here is from genome assembly GCF_964165515.1 of Mesoplodon bidens. Classification (NCBI taxonomy): domain Eukaryota; kingdom Metazoa; phylum Chordata; class Mammalia; order Artiodactyla; family Ziphiidae; genus Mesoplodon; species Mesoplodon bidens. The sequence goes on from NC_138167.1 coordinate 55,421,324, forward strand.
ATTCAAAGATCCCTCTCCTAATTCAAGTTACATTCTAGCAACTGGAGACCAACAGTGAACAATAAACATAATAAATAGGTCGGGTCGATGTGATAGATGTTAGTAAGTGCTATAAGAACATGGCAAACCATATAAAAGGATAGGGGACTTGGTAAGCAGGAGCTGGCTAGCAAGTCACCCTCATTCCTGCCATTCAACAACTAGCTCTGCAAGCCCAGGCCTCTGGAAATCCAGATGGAGACATCTGAGGTCATGGAATTCTTAGGTAGGCCCAGGTTTGTGACTCTGGCATATTGTGTTCCCAGAGGAAATTCAGGCCCCTTTCCTTTGCCCACGTTCACACTAATGTGTTCACTGTATTCACACAAACAGAGATTTGATGAAAGTCCCAAAGCCTCAGATTAAAAGAGCTCACCTCCTGGAAGTTCTGGTTGGGTGGTCCCACTTCTTCTCGTGGAATTGGCGACCTCTGACAGAGAAAAGAAAGAAAGGAGTAAAGACTAGGGTGTGGGAAAGTACACACTGTGCTTTTGTCAGAATATATCACCCAAGGTGCTACTGTCCAGATACCTGTGTTGTAACTTCCAGGTTCCAGAGTTCTTCCAGAGACTATACCAGTAGTACCTAAAACAAGAAAGGGTCAGTGGTCACTAGCTCAATTGATGTTCACCACGTGATTTAAATAGGAATCTAAAGTCTCCATGCAGTAGCAAACTATAACCATGAGACTTTTAGTACCAGTAAGTGATCCATATATACCTCTTGTAACATGTCTTTCTACAGTTTTGCTGAGAAAGTGCTCAACTATCAGGTCCCTTTCTTTGGAGGGGAGATAGGAAATTTTTCTCTACATTACCAGTTTATCTGTCCCTAGTTTGACTTCACAATAGTCTAGTGAAGGCTCTTATAAGCTCAGGAAATAAGGAAACTGTCTTGTCTTGTTTTTCTGAATTTGCTCAATATAACATATATAAACAGTGCAGATATATTTTCATAAGATTGTTTTTGAGAAGTTCAGGTATTAGCTTAGCAAGGCTCACCTTTGGCTATTCCAACTCTGGTTGTTTCACTTTCTCCTTCTGTGGGAGAGAAGGAGGAAAGAGTTAACTGGAGAATATTTAAGGATCATGGAAAGGATATGGCAGTAGGTCTGCAAAAGATAGTAACAGAGGAGACATCTAATTTGCGGGAGGACTGTGGAAGATTCTATGTCACCTGGTTGACTCACCTGTGTTGAAATTGCCAGGGGCAACAGTTGTGCCAGGGGCTACCTCAGTGGTGCCTGAAACACAAAATGAAATGTAGTCACCATGGTGCTCATGTTTCTTTCCTAAAAGCATGCTTCTAGAAAGAACCTAGGTATATCTTCATAATATCTAACTGGACTGCTCACTGACTCTTCTCTGATGGTGAGCCCTGTGTAGTTTTTCATTAACCATTTTATTACCAAAGCAATCATAGTGACAGTGTTCTCAACCAGAGATACACTTCCTGGCATTCTACATTGAGGAAACAGGGTGGATTTCTCCCACCCTCTCCTGTCTTACTCCCTATGACTTGGCTTTCTGATGCTACACTGGTATCTGCTCTGGATTCGAAACAGAAGCCATGAGTGTGCTGAGAACTTGGGACACTGGGAAAATACTGTGCTCTTCATCTCTTCCTTGTGAAAAGCATACATCTACGTGGGGAAGACATGTTTCCTAGGTTCCTGTAACTCTTCTCAGTTTCTCAGGGATACAAAGTTTTCTCACTCTTCCCTCATCAAAGCTTATGATATATGTAAATCCACAGGAGAAGTTATTCATAACAATTACTACAATCCCAACTTCAGGGATTACAGCTACAACTCTAGACTCTGTTATAAGCAACTTTTCAGAAAAAAAAATTCAAAACTGAAAAATAATTAATTTGCCTAAAATGCAGTATTGTTAGAGTAAATATGAACTGTTCTCCAGAAATTCTCTCTAGGATCTCCTGTGTCATAATTACTGGTAATAACAAGACAGGAACTGCTCCTTCTCACCTGTCTGGAATCCAATTCCAGCAGTACCAGTACCTTCTCTGGAAGTTGTAGCCTCTGAGGTAGAAAATAGGAGAACAGTAAATTCTGGGCATTTGGAATATGGGGAAGAGGCATTTAGTATCATTTTTTCACAGCAGCCCTACAAAAAGCTTCATGTCCTGAGTGCCTATAGCAGTGTTCTTATTATTATTTCAGCCATACCTGTGTTGGAAATGCCTGTCTTAAAGGATCTCTCAGGTTTCTGGTAGTAGGCAATGAGTGACAACAGAGTGATGCATATTGAATGGTCCCCATTCCACAAAGGTAGAATCTAGTGGATCAGGTGGGCAAGTATCAAAATCAAACACCTCATCAGATAAGGACCAGAAAGGGATTTTATATCAGTGAACAAAATAGGAAAAAAATGCCTGTCTTCACTGAGGTTATGCTCAAATGTAAATGCTAAAAGAATGCAGAGGGGGAACAATTAAGAAAAAGTGGAACATTCTAAAAAATAAATTTCTTTTGCATATCTTTTAAAACTGTTAAATTTAAAAGAGACACCAGGATGCAATAAAAGCTAAAAAAATTTAATGGAAATGGTAGGTGACAAATAATATGCTGAGAAATATAGGACTGCCTTTTTATTTAATAAAGAGCATAATTCTAGAGTCATTTTTGTTTATTTGATTGATTCTGTAAGTTTGTACACAACCAGTGTAGAATTTAACGATTATATATGAGATTCAATATGTCTTTGGTATGATTTAAGAAGGTATAAAAATAGAAAAAGCAAGAGCCCTATGCTACCAAAATCTAATTTGAAGTTTATGTTTTATTAATCTGATAACTTAAGACTTCTGCTATCATATTTTTGATTCTAGTTACTGTAACACCATTTTTTTTTCAAATCCACATTTATAATGTGACATTTTTTCATCTGTTACTTCAGGCTGCTTAAATGGCACTAAATTTAAAAATACAAATATATTTATAAATGTACATTTTTATTTATCTCAATTCATACAGATTAATTTGTATTAGGTTAAAATTTGAGAAGAATATCACAGTCCCTTAGATATTTTTCAGTGTTCAAGTAGAAAAAATAGAAATATTATTTCAAGGCACATTGTGAAAAAGCATAATTCTGTCATTTTAATATCAACTTACCTACAACAGGTTCTGGTGGAATTGTATTATCTGAGCCTAATAAAGAAAAATTAAATTCATGTTTCAATTAAATAATATACTTGAATTTTATATGCTTCAACTGCCATGATATATAAATTTTTTTATTAAAAAACAGAAATATGTTATTTCCACAGAGGCTCATCTTAGAAATTCTATTCAGGGTGAGAGATCTCTTGGGAGATAAATTGTAAAGTGCCCTTTTAAGAAATCATCTATGAGTTACAAATTATCAAACTAAAAACAAAAGCATTGCCCTTTTCCCAAATAAAATGTTTACATATATGTAATTCTTCTTTGGTTCCATTTAAAGACTAAAGTCTTGAACTTGGAGAATGCAAAAAAAAAAAAAAGATAAAATACATACTGTGCCCAGGAGTCACATATTAGTAACTATGGAATTAATTTATAATTATGATGTTCAATATATAATATGAAGCATGGCAATTCATTTAGGTTAGCATAACCATAGATTGAATAGATAATATTATACATTTAGCCTGAATCAAATTATCAAATTAATTATTTTCTAGTGATTAGTTTGTAAAATAATTTTACATAAGGTGAATTTGTAAGTGTAGTTAGAATAAACATAGGAAAAATCTTTACCAGAAAAAGAAAGAATAAGCAATCTATTCTTTAAATATTGGACAATTTATTCACTAAAACCTAGGTTCTATTAGATAACCTGCAAATTGAGAAATGAAGTTTTTCCCAATATACTCGATATGAGTATATTGGGGTGGTCATAAAGTTCATTCGGTTTTTTCCATACGATGCCACAGAAAAACCCGAACGAACTTTTTGGCCGACCCACTGTTACTAGTCTAGAAACTTGATAATATATTATAGGCTTGAATAAATAATCCATTTATTGTTAAGAAAAAAATATCATAAGTATTTGTGAATTTTATGTCATGTTGTAATAACTCTAAAAGAAAACGAAGAGATAAAATTTTGATTTGCAAACAATAGTATTATAGTTTTCATAAATGCCCCAAATCTTGTGATTTCAGAATGGCAAAATGCCAAAATTTCTCAACATATTAAAAATGTTATACTTCTTTTTATTATCTGCTGCTGTAGTTTTTATAGTTAGAAATGGGGAAAATTTAAGCTATGTTAATATTAAATGCAAGCTTTTATTAATAGGTCACTAAAGATCATTGTATATTTGCCTTAGTGGAGGATGCCCTTGTGGTAAAGAGCAGCCTGTGGAGTCAGTAAACAATGGATAAAAATATTGTCTCCACATGTAAATTGATACAGCCACTATGAAGAACAGTATGGAAGTTCCTTAAAAAACTAAAAATAGAACTACCATATGACCCAGCAATCCAACTACTGGGCATATACCCTGAGAAAACCATAATTCAAAAAGAGTCATATACCACAATGTTCATTGCTGCTCTATTTACAATAGCCAGGACATGGAAGCAACCTAAGTGTCTATCAAGAGATGAATGGATAAAGAAGATGTGGCACATATACACAATGGAATATTACTCAGCCATAAAACGAAACGAACTTGAGTTATTTGTAGTGAGGTGGATGGACATAGAGTCTGTCATACAGAGTGAAGTAAGTCAGAAAGAGGAAAACAAATACAATATGCTAACACATATATATGGAATCTAAAAAAAAAAAAAGTGGTTCTGAAGAACCTAGGGGCAGGACAGGAATGAAGATGCAGAAGTAGAGAATGGACTTGAGGACACAGGGAGGGGGAACGGTAAGCTGGGACGAAGTGAGAGAGTAGCATTGACAATATGTACACTACCAAATGTAAAATAAATAGCTAGTGGGAAGCAGCCACATAGCACAGGGAGATCAGCTCGGTGCTTTGTGACCACCTAGAGGGGTGGGATAAGGAGAGTGGGAGGGAGACGCAAGAGGAAGCAGATATGGGGATATATGTATATGTATAGCTGCTTCACTTTGTTATAAAGCAGAAACTAACACACCATTGTAAAGCAATTATACTCCAATAAAGATGTTAAAAAAATATATATTGCCTCCACTATTTGATTTGCTGTAGAACCTGGACCATCTTATGTAATATCTTTTCTAAGTTCTTCATGAGTAAAATGAGATAACAATACTTATTTAAATATTTAAATGACATAATAGATTGTAGGGCATTGTATTATTTAACTGGAATTATTATTAATTATTTTGCCTTTTTTAATTAGCCAGTGAGCATGAAAACAAGTCAAAAAATACATCTCACATCCCCTGCTTACTTACCAGTAGTAGTGGATCTTTCTGGTGCAATTGTTGAGCCAGGGGTGGCTCCTATGGAATGTGAGATTAAAAGTAGAAAGTCATGAGCAATGTTCTTATTTTATTGGGACACTACCTGGACATTTAACAATGTAACTACTTTGAGTCCAGGTGTTGCAATTGCAGTACTGGTTTGAAAACACCTAACAAAATATCCAAGGTCCTCAATACCAGATAATTTGGATCAGATTTTCTGATTTCTAAACTTATAATACACTAATATCCAATAATGGATATTTATCAGATTTGTCAAAAAACCTTATGTTGGGTTGTAACTGCGGCCAATAGCTTCCCTTCCCACTCGCCTGATTTTCTGGGTGTAGTTGATCTGGTCATGCTTTCACCCACTTCAGTAGTTTCTCCATATGGTTCTTCAGTTGTGTCTGGTTAAAAGGATAACTGACTATTATCTTCATATGGTTCATTTTATAAAAATTATAAACTTACTGCTATTTAAGTAAATTTCAAATTTAGATGTTAATAATAAACCTAGAACACCTCTTAATCATTTCTCCAAAAACGTGGTCCTTGCTTAAATTAACTTAAATCATTATTGTAATTTGGGCCTTAGCCATGCTCATGTTGGACCACCAAAGGAGCACCCTGGTGAGTCTTGCCTGCTTGGTTCCCAGCAGAAGTGGCTCCAAAGCTTGATGCTCCGACTGGGCCTCCACTACCAGCACCTATGGTAGCTCCCACTGATCTACTGATTTCACCTGGTCACAAAAGAAGTAGTAGGGATGAAAACATAACCTTCTTAATGGGCCTGAGGAATCAATTTAAAACAATAATATTCTACAAATTTCCCATCTTTATTCAACAATGAGTTCTAAATAGTATAATTCTGATAAAGTAATATAGTTCAAAATTAGATCTCTATCAAATTAAAATTATTTATATTATTGTCTAAATATAGCTAACTTGACTTACCTTCATATGTGGTAACCTCACTTCCTGGCCCCCAAGTTTTCCCCCTGGCCCCTGTGGTTGTAAAAGTTGATGATCCAGTTGTTCCAGATCTTTCAAATGATGTCCCAGTTGTCCATGATCTTCCAGTTGATGGTCTACTTGTCTTCAATCCTTCAGCTGATGTATCAATTGTCTCTAATACTCCAGTTGATGATCCAGTTGTCCCTGAACCTACAATAGATGTTCGTGTTGTCCACATCACTTCAGATGATGGTCCAGTAGTCCCTAAACTTACAACAGAGATTTTAGTGGTTCTTGTCAATCCATCTGGTGATGCAGTTGTCCCTGATCCTTCACCTGAGGGTCCACTTGTTCCTGATTCAACAACAGTGGTCCCTGTTTCTCCAGATGATGATCCAGTTGTCCCTAAACCTACACTGGATGTTATTGTTGTCCTTGTCACTCCGGATGATAGTGCACTTACCCCTGAACCTATACCAGATGTACTAGTGGTTATTGTTAGTCCACCTGTTGATCCAGTTGTCCATGATGCTTCAGCTGATGATCCCCTTGCTCCTGATTCAATAACAACGGTCTCTCTTCCTCCAGATGGTGGCCCAGTTGTCCCTGAACCTATACCAGATGTTATTTTTGTCCCTGTCACTCCAAATGATGGTCCAGTTGTCCCTGAACCTACAACAGATGTCCTAGTGGTTATAGTCAGTCCAGCTGTTGATCCAGTTGTCTCTGATCCTTCAGCTGATGATCCACTTGACCCTGATCCTATAACAGTGATCCCTGTTTCTCCAGATGATGGACTAGCTGTCTCTGAACCTACAACAGATGGTCTACTTGTCCCTGTTACTCCAGGTCTAGTTGTTCCTGAAGCACCAGCTGACAATACAATGGTTGATGAAGTTACATCTCCTGGGCTGATTTTCCATGATTCTCTAGCTGATGGTTCCATTGTACCTGAGCCTACAACAGAGAATCTAGTTGTGGCAGTCAGTCGAAGTGATGATCCAGTTGTCCCTGATGCTCCAGATGATGGTGCACTTGTCTCTGAACCTACAATGAATGTTCCAGTGGTTCTTGTCATTCCAGATGTTGATCCACTTGTCTGTGATCCTTCAGCTGATGATCCACTTGCTCCTGATCCTATAACAGTGGTCTCTGTTTCTCCAGATGGTGGTCCTATTGTCCCTGAAACCACACCAGATGTTATTGTTGTCCTTGTCACTTCAGATGATGGTCCAGTTGTCCCTGAAACTACAACAGATGTCCTAGTGGTTGTAGTCAGTCCAGCTGTTGATCCAGTTGTCCTTGATCCTTCAACTGCAGGTCTGGTTGTCTCAGATCCTATAACAGATGATCGAGTGGTCTCTGAAACCCCTGCTGTCTTTGTGACTCCAGGTGATGGTACAGTTGTCCCTGAACCTACAGCAGAAATACCACCTGACACTGATTCTCCAGGTGATGATCCAGTGGTTCCTGTTTTCCCAGTTGATGGTTCAGTTCTCCATAAATCTCCACCTGATGATCCCATTGTCCCTGACCCTACAACACTTGTTCCAGTTGATGCTGATCCTCCTGGTGATAATACAGGAGTCCTAGTCACCCCAGATAATGGTGCAGCTGTCCCTGAAATTTCAGCATAGATTATAGTTGTTCTTGTAACTCCAGCTAATGAACCAGTTGTTCCAAATCCTTTAATTGATGTTCTAGTTGTCCTTGATCCTCCAGATGATGGCCCAGCTGTCCCTGATACTTCAACTGCTGGTCCTGTTGTTCCTGATCCTATAATAAATGATCGAGTTGTCCCTGAACTTCCAGCTGATAACCCAGTTGTCCTGGTACTTGCAACAAAAGTTCCAGTTTTGCCTGGTTCTTCAGCTGATGTTTCAGTTGTCCATGATGCTTCAGCTAATGATCCAGTTGTCCCTAAACCTACATCAGGTGATTCAGTTGATACAGATCCTCCAGGCGATGATTCAGGGGTCAGTGCTGCTCTAGATGATAGTGTAGTTATACCTGAATTTACAACAGAGATTCTATTGGTTCCTGTCACTCCAGATAATGAACGAGTTGTTCCTAGTCTTTCAATTGATGTTCCAGTTGTCTCTGATGGTCCAGATAATGATCCAATTGTCCCTGAACTTACAATAGAGATTCTAGTTTTTCCTAACAGTACAACTGTGGATCCAGTTATCCCTGATCCTACAACTGTCGTCCCTATTTCTCCAGATAATGGTGTAGTTGTCTCTGAACCTACAAAAGATGACCCAGCTGTTCCTGATCCTCCAGGTATTGATCTAGTGGTGACTGATCCTTCAACTGATGGTAAGCTAGTTCCTCTTTCTATAACCATGGTCCTTGTTGCTCCAGATAATGGTGCAGTTGTCTCTGAACTTACACTAAGTGGTCCAGTTGGTGCTGATCCTACAGACAATGATCCAGGAGCCCCTGATGCTCCAGATGAGGGTACACTGGTTCCTGATCCTATAACAGTGGTACCTGTTGTTGCAGATAATGGTGAACTTGTCTCTGAACTTACAACATATGGTCGACTTGTCCCTGACTCTCCAGGTGTTGAACTAGTGGTGGCTGATGCTTCAACTGATGACAACCTGGTTCTTGACACAATAACAGTGGTTCCTGTAGCTCCAGATAATGGTGCAGTTGTCTCTGAACCTACAACAGATGGTCCACTTGTCTCTGATCCTCCAAGTATTGATCTAGTGGTCACTAATCCTTCAACTAATGGTAAACTGTTTACTAATCCTATAACAGTGGTCGCTGTTGCTCCAGATGATGGTGCAGTTGTCTCTGAACTTGAACCAGGTAACCTATGTGTTGTTGATCCAGCAGGTAATGATCCAGGGTTTGCCGATATTACCGATGAAGGTAAAATGGTTCCTAATCCATAAATAGTAGTCCTTGTTCCTATAGATAATGGTGCAGTTGTCTCTGAACCTACACCAGGTGGTGTAGGTGCTGCTGATTCTCCAGGCAATGATCCAGGGGTCCCTGATGCTCCAGATGAGGGTAAACTTGTTCCTGATTCTATAACATTAGTCCCTGTTGCTCCAGATAAAGATGCAATTGTCTTTGAACTTACACCAGGTGGTCCAGTTGTCCTTGATCCTCCAGGTACTGATCTATTGGTCCCTGATCCTTCAACTGATGGTAAACCAGTTCCTGATCCTATAGCAGTGGTCCCTGTTGCTCTAGATAATGGTGCACTTTTGTCTGAGCCTACAATATATGGTCCACTTGTCCCTGACCCTGCATGTATTGAACTACTGGTGGCAGATCTTTCAGCTGATGGCAAGCTGGCTCTTGATGCAGTAACAGTGGTCCCTGTTGCTCCAAATAGAGACACAGTTGTCTCTGAGCCTAAAACTGACAGTCCAGTTCTCCCTGATCCTCCAGGAATTGATCTAGTAGAGGCTGTTCTTTCAAATGATGTTAAACTGTCCCCAGATCCTGTAAGAGTGGTGCCCATTGCTCCAGATACTGGTCCAAATGTCTCTGAACCTACAACAGGTGGTCCAGTTGCTGTTGATCTTCCAGGTGATATTGCAGTGTTCCCTGATGCTCCAGATGAGGGTAAACTAGTTCCTGATCTTATAACAGTACTCCCTGATGTTCCAGATAATTGCTCAGTTATCTCTGAACTTAAACCAGTTGGTCCGCTTGTCCCTGATCCTCCAGGTGGTGATCTAGTGGTCCCTGATCCCTCAACTGATGGTAAACTGGTTCCTGAACCTATAACTGCAGTTCCTGTTGCTCCAGATAATACCGCATTTGTCTCCAAAACAATAACAGGTGATCCAGTTGCTGCTGATCCTCCAGGTGATGGTCCAGTCGTCCCTGATGCTCCAGATGAGGGTAAACTGGTTCCTGATCCTAAAGCAGCAGTCTCTGATGCTCCAGAAAATTGTGCCATTGTCTCTGAAACAACACCAGGTGGTCCAGTTGCTGATGATTCTCCAGGTGATGATCCAGGGTTCACTGATGCTCCAGATGAGGGTAAACTGCTTCTTGATTCTATAAGATTAGACCGTGTTGTTCCAGACAATGATGCAGTTATGTCTGAACTTACACCAGGTTGTCCACTTGTCCGTAATCCTCCAGGTAGTGATCTAGTGGTCCCTGATCCCTCAACTGATGGTAAACTTGTTCTTGATCCTATAGTTGCAGCTCCTGTTGCTCCAGATAATGGTGCAGTTGTCTCGGAACCAATACCAGGTGGTCCACTTGTTGATGATCCTCCAGGAGATGATAAAGGGGTCCCTGATGTTCTAGATGACTGTAAACCATTTCCTGGTCTTATAGTGGCAATTCCTGTTGCTCCAGATAATGGTGCTGTTGTCTCTGAAACAATAACAGGTGATCCACTTTCTAATGATCCTCCAGGTGACAATCCAGGAGTCCCTGATGCTCCAGATGAGGATAAACTGGTTCCTGATCCGATATCAATGGTCCCTGTTTCTCCAGATAATAGTGCAGTTGTGTCTGAAACAATACCAGGTGATCCAGTTGCTGCTGATCCTCCAGGTGATGATCCAGGGGTCCCTACTGCTCCTGATCTTATAACATGAGGCTCCGTTTTTCCAAATAAAGATGCAGTTGTCTCTGAAATTACAGCAAGTGGTCCAGTTGTCCCTGATCCTCCAAGTATTGGTCTAGTGATCCCTAATCTTTCAACTGATGGTAAACTCTTTGCTGATCCTAGAGCAGATGTCTCTATTGCTCCAGCTAATTGTGCACTTGTCTCTGAACCAACAGCAGGTGTTCCAGTTGCTGCCGATACTCCAGGTGATGATCCAAGGTTTCCTGAGGCTCCTGATGTGGGTAAACTTGTTCCCAATCGTATAACATTAGTTCCTGTTTTTCCAGATAAAGGTGCAGTAGGCTTTGAACGTACAGCACCTGGTACAGTTGTCACTGATCCACCAGTTATTGATCTAGTGGTCCCAGATCCTTCAACTAATGGTAAACTGATTCCTGATCCTATAGCAGCAGACCCTGTTGCTGCAGATAATGGTACAGTTGTTTGCAAAACAGCACCAGGTGGTGCACTTGCTGCTGATCCTCCAGGTGATAATCCAGGGGTTCCTGATGCCCCAAATGAGGGTAAACTGCTTCCTGATCCTATAACATTAGTCCCTCTTGTTCCAGATAATGGCGCTGTTATCTCTGAACTCACACCAGGTCGTCCACTTGTCCCTGATCCTCCAGGTAGTGATCTAGTGCTCCCTGATCCTTCAATTGAAGGTAAACCTGTTCCTGATCCTAAACCTGAAGCTCCTCTTTCTTCAGATAATGGTACAGTTGTCTCTGTATCTACAACAGGTGGTTCAGTTGTCCCTTTTCCTCCAGGTATTAGTCTACTGGTCCCTAGTCCTTCAACTGATGGTAAACTGGCTCCTGATTCTAAATCAGTGGTCTCTGTTGCTCCAGATAATGGTGCAGTTGTCTCTGAACCAAGACCAGGTGATCCAGCAGCTGATGATCCTCCAGGTGATGATCCAGGGGTTTCTGATACCCCAGATGAAGGTAAACTGGTTCCTAATTCTATAGCAGCAGTCCCTGCTCCTCCAGATAATGGGGCAGTTGTGTCTGAAACAATACCAGGTGGTCCAGTTGCTGATCCTCCAATAGATGATCCAGGTATCTCTGATGTTCCAGATGAGGATAAACTGGTTCCTGATCCTATAGGAGTGGTCTCTGTTGCTCCAGAAAATGGTGCTGTTGTCTGCAAACCAATACCAGGTGGTTCACTTGCTGCTGATCCTCCAGTTGACAATCCAGGTGTCCCTGATGTTCCGGATGAGGTTAAACTGGTTTCTGATCCTATAACATTAGTCCCTATTGTTCCAGATAATGGCACAGTTACATCTGAACTTACCCCAGTTGGTCCACTTCTCTCTGATCCTCCAGGTAGTGATCTAGTGGCCCCTGATCCCTCAACTGATGGTAAACTGGTTGCTGATCCTGTAGCTGCAGTTATTGTTTTTCCAGATAATGCTGCAGTTGTCTGTGAACCTACACCAGGTAGTGCAGTTCTCCCTGATTCTTGAGGAATTGATCTAGTGGTCCCTGTTTCTTTAGCTGAGAGTAAACTGGTTCCTGCTCCCATAGCAGCAGTCCCTGTTGCTCCAGATAGTGTTGCTGTTGTCTCCAAACCAACACCAGGTGATGAAGTTGCTGCTGATCCTCCAGTTGATGATCTAAGGGTCCCAGATGCTCTAGATTTTGGTAAACTGGTTCCTGATCCTGTAACACTAGTCCATGTTGCTCCAGATAATGGTGCAGTTATCTCTGAATTTACACTAGGTGGTCCACTTGTCCCTGATCCTCCAGATAGTGATCTAGTTCTCCCTGACCCTTCAAGTGATGGTAAACTTGTTCTTGATCCTGTACCTGCAGTTCTTCTTGCTCCAGATAATGATGCAGTTGTCTCGGAACCTACAGCACGTGGTCCAGTTCTCCCTATTCCTCCAGGTATTGATCTAGTGGTCCCTGATCCTACAACCGATGGTGAACTTGTTCCTGATCCTAAAGCAGCTGTCCCTGTTGCACCAGATAATGGTGCCGTTGTCTCTGTACCAACACCATGTGGTCCAGTTGCTGCTGATCCTGCAGGTGATGATCCTGGGGTCCCTGATGCTCCGGATGAGGGTAAACCTGTTCCTGATCCTATAACATTAGTCCCTGTTGTTGCAGATAATGGCACAGTTATCTCTGAACTTACACTAGGTGGTCCACTTGTCCCTGATCCTCCAGGTAGTGATCTAGTGCTCCCTGATCCCTCAACCGATGGTAAACTTGTAACTGGTCCTATAGCTACAGTTCCTCTTGCTCCAGATATTGGTGCAGTTGTCTCTGAACTTACAGCAGGTGGTCTAGTTGTCCCTGATCTTCCTGGTATTGATCCAGTGGTCCCTGATTTTAAAACCGATGTTAAACTGGTTCCTGATCTTGTAGCAGCTGTCCCTGTTGCTCCAGACAATGGTGCTGTTGTCTCTGAACCAACACCATGTGGTCCAGTTGCTGCTGATCCTGCAGGTGATGATCCTGGGGTCCCTGATGCTCCGGATGAGGGTAAACCTGTTCCTGATCCTATAACATTAGTTCCTGTTGTTGCAGATAATGGCACAGATATCTCTGAACTTAGACCAGTTGGTCCACTTGTCTCTGATATTCCAGGTAGTGATCTAGTGGTCCCTGATCCCTCAACTGATGATAAGCTTGTTCCTGATGCTATAGCTTCAGTTTCCATTGTTCCAGATAATGCTGCAGTTGTCTCTGAATCAATACCAGGTGGTCCAGTTGCTGCTGATCCTCCAGGTGATGATCCAGGTTTCCCTGATGATCCAGATAAGGGTAAACCCATTCCTGATTCTGTAACTATGTTTCCTGTTGCTCCAGATAATGGTGTATTTGTCTCTGAACCTATACTAGGTGATCCAGTTGCTGCTGATTTGCTAGGTGATGGTCCAGGGGTCCCTGATGCTCCAGATGAGCGTAAACTACTTCCTGTTCCTATAACAGTGGTATTTATTGCTCCAGATAAAGATGCAGTTGTCTCTGAACCTATAACAGATTGTCCAGTTGTCCGTGATCCTCGAGGTATTGATCTAGTCATGGCTGTTCTATCAACTGATGGTAAACTGACTCCTGTTCCTGTAACAGTGGTCCCTGTTGCTCCAGATAATGGTGCAGTTGTCTCTGAAACTACAACAGATGGTACACTTGCTCCTGATCCTCCAGGTGATGATCCAGTTGTCCCTGAACCTACAATAGAGATTTCAGTTGTTCCTGTCACCTCAGCTAATGATCCAATTGTCCCTGCACTGTTACTTGCTGTTCCAGTTGCTCCTGATGCTCCAGATGATGGTCCAGTTGTCCCCAACCCTACAACAGAGATTTTAGTTGTTCCTGTCAGTCCAGCTGTTGATCCACTTGTCATTGATCCTTCAAGGGGTGATCCATTTGTCCCTGATCCTATAACAGTTGTCCCTCTTGCTCCAGGTAATGGTGTACTTGTCCGTGAACTTACAACCTTTGGTCTAATTGCTGCTGATCCTCCAGGTGATGATCCAGGGGTCCCTGATGCTCCAAAAGAGGGTAAACTGGTTCGTGATCCTATAACAGTGGTCCCTGTTGCTCTAGATAATGGTACATTTGTCTCTGAACCTACACCAGATTGTCCTGTTGCTGCTGATCCTCCAGTTGATGGTCCTGGGGTCCAAGATGCTCCAGATGAGGGTAATCTGGTTCCTGGTCTTATAACAGTGGTCCCTGTTGCTCCAGATAATGGTGCACTTGTCCCTGAACCTACAATATTTGGACCAGTTGCTATTGAATTTCCAGGTGTTGATCCAGGGATCCCTGATACTCCAGATGACCATAAACTGGTTCCTTTTCCAATAATAGTAGTCCCTGTTGCTCCAAATAATGGAGCGGTTGTCTCTGACCCTACAACAGATGGTTCAATTGACCTAGGTTTTCCAGTTATCCCTGATGTTTTCATTGATGGTTCATATGTTCCTGTCACTGAACCTGATGTCTCAGTGGTTCTTGATCCTCTAACTGATCGTTCACTTGTCTTTGAACCTAAAGCTGATGATTCAGTTGCCCCAGAATCACCAGTTGATGGTCCAGTAAACCCTGATACTCCAATTGATGATCCAGTTGTTCCTGATCCTCCAGTTGATGTTTCAGTAGTCCCTGTCACTCCAGTTGATGGTACTGTTGTCCCTGATTCTTCAGTTGATGATCCAGTAGTCCCTGTTACTCCAATTGATTGCACAGTTGTCCTTGATCTTTCAGTTAATGGTACTGTTTTTCCTGAGACTTTATTTGATCGTTTAGTGGTTCCTGATTCTTCTGTTGATGGTCCAGTTGTTGCTGTCACCCCAGATAGTGATCCAGTTGTCCCTGATCCTACAACAGATGGTCCAATTGTCCTTGATCCTCCAGCTGATGTTTCTGTTCTTCCTGATCTTTCAAGAGATTGTCCATTTGTCCCTGTTGAACAAGTAATAAAAAATGTAATGTTTTATAGCTGTCTTGGTCTTTGATTAAATTAAGGGCTCATACTGCTTTCTTTTTCCCCTATAGTTTTCATGCATCTTCACCCCCATAGCCACCACCATATTCTTCAGCCACCTTTCATTCTTCTATAATGTAATTTCTTCCTATTTATTCATTATTATTCTGTTTCTAACTATTTATCCATTCAACAATAATTTGTTAAATATCTTATATATCATTTAAGTTCTCCACAATTTGTAATTATTATCCTTTTTTAATATCAGAACAGCCCTATGATGTATAATATTATTTTCCCATTGTATAGAGAAGAAACTAAGGCACAGATAGTTTAAGTAGCTTTTCCAAGATGATACAGCTAGTAAGTAGAAGTTCTTTGCTCCCATAGAGCATTCTAGTTGTATAAGAGAGACGTGAAGACACATAAATGAAATTATTATCCAACCAATCAAACAAATTCACAAACAAGAAATGCATCGAAGCACTACGATGAAGTGAGGTGATATCCAGCATCTGGGGTTCTAATTTTAGACTGCCTGGTTAGCAAATGCCTCTCTGAAAATATGTCATTAATTTTGAACTCTGACAAGAAGCAGACAACTATGTGAAACTCTAGGGGAAATATCCTTACAGGCAGTGGGATCAGACAGTGCAAAAGACTGAAATGAGCTGCTTATGCTAGAGAAGCAGAACTAGATGAATGTATATGGATCATGGGAGGTTAGGGGGAGAACACTAGAAGGTGAGGACATGTACATAGGATTGGGCAAGTTATTGTGAATCAGGGGAGGGAATTTGGACATTTTTCTAAATGCAATGGAATATAATTTTATGCCTTGGAGTGATAGATTTACATATATTAAAAAATCCCTCTTTCCACTCTGTAGAAAATGTATGTTAAAGGGTGTATAATAGAAGTTGGAAGACCAGTATGAGGTTATTTCAGGAATCCAAACGATATATAAGTGCCTAGGGCTAGAGTGGTGACAAAGGAGATTGAGAACAGTGGATGGATTCAGGATATGTTTTAGAAGTAGCATTAACAGGCCTTGTTTGTAGTGGGAAGTGCAAAATTAAAAGAGAGGCATCAAGGAAAACTTTAAGATTTTTTCCTGAGTAAAACGAGTCAGTGATGGTACCATTTACTGATATGGGAAAGACTGATAGAACAGGTGTGGGTATGAAAGAAAATCAAGAATTCTGTTTAGCTCATGCTAAATCTTCAATTTCTATTAGACATAAAAGTGGAAATGTCAAGTTATCAATTGAGTGCTAATCTAGAGATCCAGAGAAGCCAAGACTGAGGATATATATTTGGATATCTACATCTAAAATGTCTTCGAAAGTTTCTTATACCTGACTTCCTACGGATTATGCAACCACGCCCGCTAGACCTGTCTTGTCTCTGACTACCAGAAGCTTCTTTCTGAGCTCAATTTAAGGGAACTTCCCATCCGCCAAGTCATGCTCTTGCATTTTCCTACAGACTAGTTTGCTATCTACCAGCTAACACTGTGATTGCCTCTGAAAACTTAACTTTATTTTCATTCATGCAACTTCGAATTAGTATTCTGTTTGAGGCCTTGAGGCAATTAATTCCACCACACCTCGTATCCTGTCATTCTTTGACACTGAGTAAAGCCTACATTTCAGTTTCCTCTATCATCTGTGGCATTCTAAAGTTATGCTGGGCTTTGTCTCTTTTATTCTAAACTCTTACTTCTTCCACAGCCTGTTCTCTATCACAATTACTTTTACCCTGTCCTCTGGAATCCACATTCAATGATTTTAAAAACTCTTCTATATGCTTAACTGTTTTACAAAATGCTTCTACCTTCTCCTGGGCTTAACCTAATGGACTTAATTCTGCAACAACCTGTCATAACTCAGAATGCTCCAAATCTTTATCTGAAGAATTCTAAAGGACCAAATGAGGATGGAGGCCTTGGATTTGTAGAGATATGGATCTACACAGTGGTGTGCGTGTGTGGATGCAGAGTTCCACTACTTGAGTATAGCAACAAGTAGCCTACTCCCTCCCACATCTTCAATTCTTCTGGAAGGTTCTCTTTCACATAACCTGTTATTTTTATCTCATTTATGAGAATAAAGCTCTTAATCCTTTACCAGACTGTGAGTTCCTATTCATCTATTTACTTATTCACCAGATATCCACCAGATATTTATCAAGTCAGTCATTCAGCTAGGTACTGGGAACACAGCTGAAAATAAGAACAGGCAAGTTGACAAGATCTTTCTATACTTTTGACAGAAATTCACCATGTTGGTGGCCTATGTAGTAATGGTGATTAACTGAATGAAGAATCAACAGTGTAGGCCCTGTTTTGGCCTCACAACATACTCATCCTGTGACTGAAGTAAACACATTAATTTTTTCATAAATACAATGTAAATAATTCCAAATATACTGTCAATTGCTCAGGGTGGTTGTATAATTCAAGTAAGTAAATGTATGTGACAACATTTTGTCCATTTTACACTTAGTGTATTTTTTCTGCTCATCATTTCTTATTTTTGCTAAAACAGATTAAGATGACTCACAAATGATATTATACAATGGTTAATGATTGCCTCATATCTTTGTTTTTATCCATTAAGTTGTATCAATATATTGGGTAAAAATCAAGGTATAAAAACAGTATAACAGTATTATTTCATTCTACCAATTATATTTCTCAAACACTTTTTTTTGCCTATTTCATGAGAAATATTCATCAATCCTATTTATTTATTTTAGCCTCTATCTTTAGTCCTTCGAAACATTAAGTATTATGAAGCACAAACATTGTTTAGTATGGGTTGAGCTTTGAGCAAGTGAGGTATTGTCATGTCCCATTTGCAAATTCTAGAAAATAAGACATTTTTAAACCAATGTGTAGAGATTTTAGGGAGCAAATTGTTTTCTGAATTTTTAGATAATTCAGAAGGCAATGTTATTTCTTAAGTTACTCTCAGAAATTGGGAAAGCTGTTCATCATGGTTCTAGATCACTTTTCTGTTCAATAAAGAACTTATGGGAAAATATGTTAATATTTTAAACTACAACACTTTCTAATATTAATGAACCATGAAATTTTTCTAATACTAAAGATAGTGGATTTTTACAAAAGACTGCAAAATGAAAGACTCTAACTTTAAATTTGAATATCCTTGTTAATGCCTGATAACCTTTTAATATCCAACAGTCTATTATTCAAGAAAGAAATGAATTTATTGAACTCAAATATTTCTATAATGGGAAAATTATATTAACAATCAATAAAATGCAAAAATAACTAACATTGTTTTATAATTATTTAGTACTTTCAATCTATATTTATTTTTGCTTGTTGCTGAAGTGATTTTGGGTAGTGCAGTGCAGATCTTAGGTAAAGAAATGGAACTAACTGCATGGGAAATACATCCTAAGAAGTCCCTAACTCAAAGACAACATTTAAGGACCAAATAGAGGATGGTCACTATTACTTTTTTACTTAAATCCATTATGATTGTATCAAGTAACTTTCCAGTGATTTCTAAATTGGCCATGTAAGAATATCAGATTATAAATGCCACATTAGTCTTGTTTAGTAATGGAGAACACCTGAACTGTCAGACCACTGTCACACTCTGTGACACTAGTTGTATCACCTGACGTTCCAGATGTACCTGTTATAAATGGAAAAAAATGGAAAAGTCTCATTCACAGAATTTCTTAAACTATGAGATAACCAATTCTGATTTAAATTAACTTCCAACTAAAGATTACAGAAGTGTCTACTTTTCCATATCAATAATTATTACCCTTTATACATTTCAAAAAATGTGCTTTGACATACATTTATTCATTATTTCCTTTGATCCTCATCACAATGCTACTCAATAGATTACACTACTCAGTTTTTACAGATAAGAAAACTAAGGTAATAGAGGTTAAATGATTCACTCACTTAATTACATGATATTGATTCTAGGAGTAGTGTTTGCATATGGACACTGCTTGGGCAAGTTATTTTTTTATTCTTATTCACATCAGAAATGGTTATCAAATGTTTATCAAATGGCTTTTTTAGCCTCTATGTAGAAAACTACTTGTTTTTATTTCTCTTAGAGCTATTAGTACAATGAACTATTTTAATGATTTTGTAATTTTGAAAAGCTTTCATTGAAAGTTAATTGGAATTATTACTAAACATTATTTTAATACACTTTTGGATTCTAACTTTAGCCATTTGTCTTTTGCTATGCAAACTCTTTAGATGCTCTTTTTTCTTTTTTGCTTTTTGCTTTTTATTTCTCTTTTGATAGTTAGAAAGGTTATGTTTTATAGTGATATTTTTATATAATTCCATTAGCATCCTCCAAATTTTCTTTCAGATAGTGTCTATTGGTGGCCCCCTGTGGGCAGCAATAAAATTAACTCATAATTTCTTCTTTCCTTGTTCTCTTTCTCTTCTGTAGTTTCCAATTTAAGTAAATACCATTTTCTTTCTTAATGCTCATGTTTTTACTTGGTCATTTATACTTGGAGGTTTTTACTTGGTCAAATATGTAACACTTATGTTCCACCTTTCTTTCAACCTTTGTTATAGTTTTAGAGCTACAGTTAAAAATATTGTTACAATCTTTTGTTTTGTTTTGTTTTCAAGGCACCTTTTTGCTGCTTAACACTCCTCCAGTGATTTCATTATGAAGGGCTCATAGCTACTTAATTCCTTGAATTATTTCATGTTTCTATAGCTTTAATATTTGAATTACATTTGGTTAGCTATGAAAACCTTGGCCCACATTCTCTTTCCTTGGGTATCTAAATGCTACTCTACTCTTGTCTAATGCTAACCTGATTTTCTTTCTTTTTTAATAACTGTCTTTTTCCTCAACATCCAGAAAATTTATTTATCTTTCAAGCCTAACATTTTTCTAAAATAAGCCACAGAATTGACTGTTCAGGGATGATTCTTCCAGGTAGGTCCTTTCAACGTGTAGAAAATCTGATTTACAATTTTAAATATTAGTTCTATTTCATTGCCTTTTCTTCTCCAAAAACTGCAATTATATACACACACACACACACACACACATATGTACATATATATATATACAATATTTTTGTCTGTTTCCTATAACTATATCCTACTGTGATCCACTTTACCTTTTTTAAAACTGTCTGCAGTTTTGGGGAGAGGTGGTGATATTTCCAATTCTACCCTCTAATCCCTTTCCCATACTTTCAGTCATTTATTCTCTGTTGGGGACCTTGTTATTTGGTCTTTATTTTCAAGAAAATTTTTCTTTTTTTTTCAGTATCTCTCCTTAGTTTTCATCAATTCCAATTTAACATCTTCCTACTATTTATCTGTTTTTACTCTGAGTTTTTTAGTTTATAGTTTTGATGTCTCTATATCTTCAGTTGTTTCTTTATTTTAAGTTTGTGTTAATGTTATGTTTTTGAAACTGAGCAGAACCCAGATGGCTCCCCCAAGTACAAAGGCCCTTCCATGTCCCCTGCCTCTTGTTTGTAGAAAAGCTGAAATCTCCCAGGCCTCCCTGAGTCACAGAAGAGCAAGTTCAAGCAGTTAATGTTTATGGAATAGAGTCACAGAATCTTTCAGTGTCTGATGTGCATTCTTGAGTTGTTTTACAGATAACTATGACTGCCACCAGAGGTAAAAAGCTAACTTCATGATGACCAGAATGTACCCATGACATAGGCTGGCCTATGTCAGCCATCTACGGCTAGCAGAATTCCAAGAACTGGCCTCAGGAGAATGGGATTAACATTGTTGCTCATAATAATCTATATCTTTGTGAGTATCAAAATAATTATAACTTGCTCTGCCTGCATAAGTAAGCAGGCAACTAAAATTATCAGCAAAGAGATACTACAGACCCATGTCAACATCTTCCACTCTAAGAATATGGTACCATATGTCAACATGAAGAAGTTACAGAACATGGACCTTCACCCCTAATCCCAGAGAAATAGAATGATGTCTGACAGTGGGGATTTGTAAGAAGCTCCTTTGCCCGTTTCCTGTTACCTGTTTCTGTTCCTCTCAAATCTTATAGAAATGAGATCACTAGGCAACATTTAACTTAACTCCTGACTTATGCCCTAATGAGCACACAATACCTTGCCTAACCTGTTGATTCTTTCCCTAGATTAAAAGCAGTAGGAATGAAGAATTCCATAGTTAAAGAGTGACTAGACTTCTACCCCCAGACTCCCCCTTAGCAATTCTGCAGGCAGACAATGCAAGCAAGAAAACATCTGAAGAAAGATCATGAGGAGTCAGGCATTCTGCATGCAATGGAAAATGATACAGAACCTAACATTTTGCCTCAATGATTCACTGAGATTCTTTCCCCGTTTTCCCTTTAAAAACTGTCATGGCCGAGTAGAATCTCTGGAATTGGTTCTGGGACATGAGTCTGACTTCTCCTCAGATTGCTGGACTTCTGATTAAAACAACTTGTCCTTTCTACCAACACTTGCCTCTCAATATTGGCTTTCAAGCAGTGAGCAGCCAAACCTGAATTCAGTAACATTTTAGTGTTCCTCTGCTTTATGACTAGATTTTTAGAATTTGCTTGTTATTGTTGAAAATTTCTGAAAATGTATACAAAATAATAGTTTAAAATAGATATTGGAATTTAATTTTTTTCATGTCTTTTTTTTTTTTTGCATTGTGTTTTCCTAAAACAGCAATAGCAGGAGATCCTATGCAATGAGGGCACAGAGACTTCTGTGAGGTTCATCAGATTTCTAAGATCAAGGGCTTCCTCTTGTTACATTGAAGGGAAGATTCTTTTATAAGTGGAGCTTTTCCTTTTTCTGTCTTCTAATTTTTTATTATTATACTGTTTTCTTGAGACACTGAGCATTTCTTTTTCTTTTTCCATTGACATTCATTCTCCAAGGATTCCTTCACCTTCCAATATGCCTCCTTCCCCTTTACAAGCAGTTGCATGCCTTCCCAAGACTGCCAGTTCTCATTCCATGAACTCTCCAATCCTTTCTTTCAACCTCACATTCACAAATACTGTGACTTGTCAGATCCCAGATCTCTCAGTATTCTCTAATCAAGGTGAGGACCTTTCCTTTTGGAGGTGAACCCAGTTGATGCTATCTACATTCTACCACTATTAAAGATCTCTCTATACTTCCCTCTGTTCTGATGTTCTGACCTGAATCTTGGTTCCTCTATGATCCCCAGAGCCCTGTTTTCCAGTCTTGAGATTTTAGTCTTCTCTGTCTCCTCTAAATATTCTAGATGTGGGCTCTGTTTTGGTATTTCTGGTTGGTGAAAGGAGGTATGTGTAGCTTCTAATGTATGCAGCCACCATTTTCCTCTTTTTAAAAAAATTTTTTTTCACAGGTTCCTTGAGTTTAAATGCTACTCAACACTAAGAGCATCAGTGCAAATTAAGGATCAGATCCTTAGTCCAGATCAGACACTGATGAGGGAAGTGTGGTTGGGAACTGCTAAAAAATCAGGTCCAGACTTGCCTGGCTTCCTAGGACTTGTGGCTCCAGTGCCTGGCTCCCCAGGGGTGTTGCCACCTCCAGCTCCGGGGATTGCTCCAGGCAATACCCTAGGCAGGGATTAATTTTATAATGGGAGAAAAAAGATAGCTAATTAAAATATAAAATTGATCATTTTATGAAGATGGCCTGTGTAAGAACAAATAAAAAATTTGAATAAGAGGCTTAATTCTCTCTATTGAAAATAAGGGAAGAGACTTCCCCTTTCTTTACTTAGAGTATTTGCTTTAGAATATCTGTAAATGCAAGTTCTTTTCAGTGTCTTTGAAATGTATGTAAATCTTTCAAAAAAACTAAATAAGCCTCTTGTCAGCTTAATGACCCAGAAATGTCTTTCTCAAGGACTTGAGCACTATCTCTTTGAAATGTAGACATCTAAGAAGACAGTGGTTCTTCCTCCTCTAGATACAAAACTTCCTCCTATCATCAAGATAGAAGTTTATTTTTCTGTTGTATAAAACCAGTTATTAAATAACCAGATGGTCACCCAATTGCCAGGTGAATTTAGAATGAACTATGTGTAATAAATGGTGTTGTCAAGTTCTCTTACTTAAGGACTATTTTTCTGGAGAACATGCATGTAGCAGATTGTACTGGTTTGGTGAGATTTCTTTCTGTCTTTATAGACATTTAGTGAATTGGCTATAATTTGCATCACATTCTGGTTTAATGCTTATTCAATAATAAAACTGTTTTCTTTCTCTTCTACCTTTGTGGACAGGGTCTCTGGGTTGGGAGATTTTGTTTTCAATTCTATTTCCCCAATGCCTGAAATATGATTGCTGTTTATTCCCCTGAAATTGAATACATCCCTAAAATTTCACTCAGATTGCTTATGTTTTGAGTATATTTGCTCAAGTTAAAGTGTATAGTTATAGACAAAGAATGTCTCCTGCCATTCCAGTAAACAAAGAATGTTGCCTGCCATCATGCCATTAGCTACTGCGGCCTCCCCCACCAACAGTGCACCCTCAGGGGAATTCAAGATGGAGAAAAACAGGATACTGGCCCTACATAGTTAAGATGAACACCTAAGGAATAATTTCAATGAGCCTAGACTCTTGCATCCTCCCATATACGGAAAAGCACTAAAATCATTAACTTGAGATGTCTGATTTT
This sequence comes from Mesoplodon bidens, assembly GCF_964165515.1. NCBI lineage: Eukaryota > Metazoa > Chordata > Mammalia > Artiodactyla > Ziphiidae > Mesoplodon > Mesoplodon bidens. The sequence goes on from NC_138167.1 coordinate 55,445,437, forward strand.
TTTATGATTAGCTGTAATATTTTGATGTAAGACCACATGTATCGTTTTCAGCAAAAATCCTATATATCTTGGCTCCTTCCTTACCTCTTCAGAACAGTTCCTCAGAGCTATCTGAGAGGCTGTCTCATGGGCTATAGTCCTCAATAAGGTCCCTAAATAAAACATAACTCACAACTTTTAGGTTGTGTGCTTTTCTTCAGTCAACACAGTCATAGTGTACTGATCATAATGTCATATTCTTTTCAAAATAGAATAATTCTGTTGCCTTTAACCCCAACAAATCAGCTCTCTTACTAGAAGGTCCCCTGGAGTTCCCACTTCAACAATTGTCACTGAACATTTCCTCAATTTAGATTATCTTCTATTGGACATGTTTTTTGTCTTTGTGTATATATAAATATTCACTTCTCCTGCTCAAAAATCAAGTTCTAAGAGAATAAGTATCTTACTCTACTCCTCTCCCACTTTCTCTAGGGCACCCAGTGTGATGTGGGCACACATCAATAAATAACTCTGGATTTATTTCTGATCTTCATCAGTTTTGACATCACACGAATAATAATAATTAAATTTTCCAGAAAACCTTGCCTCTGACAAAATTTTAAGTAAAGAACTCACATTTCCATTCTCTGGTTTTATTCTGATTATGTTCATTCAGTACCTGCTGCTCCAGAAGTGTTTTCACCAGCAGCTCCAGTGATGGCAGCATTTTCCCCTCCAGTTGTTCCTAAATGAAAAGAACAATGGCTCTCAGTGGACATTGGGGTTGCCAGATATAGCATATCAAAATAGAGGACACCCAGTTACACTTGAATTCCAGATAAAAAACAATCACATCCCAACTATTGCATGGGGCATACTTATACCAAAAAAAATCTTATTTATGTGAAATTCAAATTTAAATGGCATCCTGTGTTTTATCTGGCAACTCTAGTCTACATAGATGGTTGTGATGAAAATGCTCAAACTATCCATATTCAGTTGTCCTAAAATTATAACTGTTAAAGCCATAGCCATTGCTCAATTCACCTAAATTCCTCATGAGAACTTGGAGTCTCAGCTAAACTCCTGATGGAGCACCACCAAAGTGTCCAGGTGACCTGCACCATGACTCTGAGCTACCAGTTGGGCTGGAACCAGGGAAAGGTGGTCTAGCTGTGATGCCACTGCCAGTTCCAGTGGTAGTTACAACAAATTCTCCTGTTACACCTGATAAACAGTATTAGGAGAGTATATATATTATTATGACAATCCAGTACTGTAGTACTTTTGAAGGGAAGGTTTGGAGAAACCAGAAAAAAAAACTTATTGAAAACGTTAATCATGTTTATACTATTCTGCATCCTACATCTTTTGTTGGATGGTATGTTATTAACTAATACTAAGTGCAATCAGTGGTATTCTGATGAAAGACTGTCCTTTTCGACAAAAGTCGTGGCCTCAGTGAGATCCTCTACTCACCTAACTTACCTTCAGATTGTGTCACTTCACTGCTTCGTGCTCTAGTTGTTTCACCAGCTGACGATCTGGTAGTCTCTTTCAAAATAAACAATATATATCAAATTACATATATATATATCTAGTTAAGCGACCAGAGTATGCTGTTCTCTGCTTTCAAAAGACTTGTCACACTTATACATTCCCAGTTCACTCTTTCCAAAAATTGATCATAAGAACCATCTGGGTTACTTATTAAATATACAGATACGTTAGCCCAGTGATTCTCAGCTCCAGCCTATACCTTGGAACCAACTGTAAGGCTTTTAAAAATTACTTATGCCTGGGTCTTTCCTCCAGGAGTTCTGATTCAATTACTCTGTAAAAGCCTCTTCAGTATGTATTTTCAAAATTTTTTCTAGTCAATTCTTATTTGTAACCAAGATTGCAAACCATGACTTTAGCCCCACTGCACATTCACAGCCTCAGAAGTCCAAAGGCAGGAGTCTTAGAATCTGAAACATAACACGCTTTGCTATAAATCACCTCTGAGCTAATGTTAGAGAAACACTGCCATTAATCCCATAAATGCAGGGATAGTGAGGTCACGAATATGTGCATTTACTTGTAACTAATAACTCAGAAGTGCTGGCAACTTCCCTAAGGTCAGTAAGAAGATGCCTCACACTTCCCATTTCAATACCTGCTTGGCCTCCCGGGGTTGTGCCTGGGGTAGGTGAGTCTCCACTTGTGCTTTTGCTTCCATGCATGGTTGTGAAACCCTCTGATACTCCTGGGGTCCCTGACATAACAACAGGGAATGAGTATTACTTCCACTGTTGCCGGATTCTACACACCACTCTTCTCTAATGTGACAGAATTGAGGTTTCTCACATAAAAGACAACTTTAAATGATCCCTATGATTTCTGTGACTAGATGGTCTTATACCACATAGAGCTTAATCTTTAGTTCAACCTGCAATATGTTCAGTGCCATTTAACAGGGGTTAAGGAGCACATCCTGAATTGCTTAATTTCCCTGGGCTTATTGCTCCTGTGCTTGGTTGGCTGGGTGTGCCGTCTTCCTCGCCTCCTGTTGTTGGTGAAGTAGGACCCCTGTTCCTGCTCATAAAGAATAGTAGTTTGAAAAATACCCTAGACATAAATCAACTCATGTAATCCTATAAAAATCCTCTGAGGCAGGTAATATTACTATTCTCACTTAAGAGACATGGTTAAGTGACTTGCTCCAGGTCACCCAGGCAATCTAGACCTAAGTTCACACTCTAACACGTGCTTCTCAGAAGATCTGTGGTAAAAGATCAATTCTGTAAAATTTTCAGTCTTCCATATTGATGCTTTGGAAAAATGCCATGAAAGGAGAGAAATAAAATTTTAAAAAATAAATCCATACACAACATAAGCTTTATTCAACAAATATAAAAATTGCTGTGTCAAATTGCCATGTTTCTAAATACTTGTTTTCTGTTTCTGTTCTTATCACTTCATGGACCAGTAACAAACAGTTCTGAATTGCACTCATTGGCAGACCAAACTTTGAGAAGCTCTGGACTGACTTGTCATTATCACCCAAATAATTCCCATTCAAATTCCAGAAAATATATACTAAATAGTCATCACCCTCAAATTTCAGTCAATTCACTGATCTAGTTGGAATTAAATAGTTTCTTAATTTGTGTTACTGTAGATTATATCTTTCAACACATTATTTTTTATGCAAACAATATCTTATTCCAAAAAGTTTTTGACATAAATTTTAAATTGAGAAATTTACTAAGGGAAAATACATGTAGGAAAAATAAAATCAGGCTATGGATTAGTCAATAAAGGCATAAAGAGAAATTCCATGCAAACACTATAGAAATGGCTTTTAATGGTATATAAAGGAGTTTTGATATCCTAAAAGCAATCTGAAAAGTTGAAAGATTTGAAGTAGTGGAGTGGTATGAGGACAGTTGAGTTTTTGTAAGTTCATTATGGTGTGGTATCGACTAAAATGTAAATTGGGAGGGAAGTGGGGAAGGGTGGGAAAGTTCTCAACATTGACAAGCATCCATTGCCTAAAGGGCTTGTTAATACACTGTTTGCCTGGCTCCACACTAAGAGCTTCTGATTCTAGGCAGGTAGGCCCCCAAATTTTGTGTTTCTAAAAAGTTCCCAAGAGCTGTGGATGCTGTTGGTCTGGGAACTGCACTTTGAGCACCACTATATCAGAGGAAAGTGAGCAAGGTGAGTGCATGTAAAGAGTAAGTGGAAAATGTTTAACACCTGAACAAAAGCAGAGGCAAATGTGATGCACAGAGGAAATTTAAGAGTTATTCAATATTTAAAGTCACTAACTTGCAACATAAGGGACAGGGTGAACTCAGGCTTGTTTGTTTTTAATCAAAATCATCTACACTTAAAGAAGTCAATAATATTTTATTCATGAAACCTACAGTAGTTGAAATTTAGTCAGTGATGCACAAGGGCAAGCATACTCTCACTGACTTCTCTTGGATGTTTGCTCTTAGGCACAGATAGCAGAATTGTGGAGCTATGACAGAGGAGGCTAAGGGTCTGGGTTCTAATCCTGCCTCTGCCAGTTTTGAGAACTTTTATTATTTTCTTCCACTTGGGAAAAAAGACACCTAACTACCATGATGTTAATGTGGATTAAATTACATATTACATATTTCAGCATAATTCAGAAATTTCAGTGTGCCATAGAAATTTCACTAATATTTTGTTAACCTATAAATGTTAATTTTTGAATTTTTCCCAAATTCATCCAGATAACATAGTGCTGACACCAAACCCCTGTTATCTAATGAACTCAGAGTACAGTTGTTCTTGACTTGAAAAGGAAGACTGCTTGTGGAAAGAAGCTATGGACTCTTTTCTTTGTCTCACCTGCTCTGAAGCCTATGTCACTTGTGCTTCTATCTTCAGCGCCTGTGGTTGCACTTACTGATCCTCCAGTTGACCCTGATGAAGGTAAAGAAAAAACAAAGTTTTTTCTGTTAAAAAAGTGCGCGCTGTCAACTCTCAAGGTAATGGGTGTATATGATTATAACAAGATATTCAATAAGAAAGTAACTTGTGCAAAAACTACAGAGTCTACATTTTAATTACATATAAAGAACACCCAAATCTGATTATACATGTCAGATACATTTATTTTGTAAAATATTGCACTGAGCAGCATTGTCTGAAACCAGCTGCTTAGGGGTGGCTGGTATATTTGTTCTGAACTTAATTTACCTGATATGAGCCCAGGACTGGTGAAGGTGGGGCCCACTGCTCCTGTGGTGCCCACACTTCCAGCTGTGGAGGTGATAGGCACTGGAGTTCTAGTAATACCTGAGAAAAACATAAAGTGAACTTCTTGTTTTAAGTTTACTTGGCCTTTAATACCAATGGGTGATTTAACAGTTCAGTCAATTCCTACTATAGAAAATAGTATCATGAATCCAATGACTTTCTGCAAAGAGTCCCTAAGATTTTTGTTCCATTATTACTTTACTACTAAGATTTTGGTTTAGTTCTTGCCATACTTTTTTTTAACAAAGTCATGCTATCTTTTCCCACAAAAGAACTTGGGAAGAAGTAGGTCTGAAATTGTTGATACAGCAATAAAAAGTATGGATAAGCCTCTACTAACAGGAATATATGAGAATCCACATCCACTTGTCTTCATGGTTTAATTACCAAAACTGATAGATAAAACATTTCTGTTCTCATTAATTTTGACATCCATAACCATTACAATTTCAGTTGATTTTTCCATTACTTGCAGATGAACATACACACTAAAGTACTTGATGTTACGAATTACTGTGTATCAGACTCTTTGTTGCCAAGACATAAATGATAATAGAAAGAGCTGTCTTTACCAAAATATTGATAGCTATGTGTATTACAAAGTATTAATCCACCCTAACAATTTTCAAAGTGACTGTGTCCATTTATTTTTACCTCATGATAAAATTGATAATTTATTTTATTATTTTAACCTCATTTATTTTTCACCTCTCAATAAACTTAATAATTAAAATAAAATCTTGCAATTAATTTCCCAGCTACTGCTAAGTTTTTTGTTTACTTCTAAGAACCATTTAAATTTTTATAAAATCTTTTATAAATGATTAATTTGCCTTTTTTCTTCAATGGATCCTATTTTACTTAATATAAGTTTGAAAGATAATCTTAAGGAGTATCTATAACATTTGCCATAATAAACTACAAATTCAGTACTGCAAAGTTTATTTTTTGCAAAGTATCTTATTTCTGAAAAAAGTTAAAAATTCATAAAGTTGGTTTTAATTAAGGAAGCAGTATGTTTGTGATTAATTATTAAAAATACTAAAGTCCTCTGCTAAAATTTAAGTTTACTTACATAATGAATTATTCTTTAAAAAAATGTAGCTAGTAATAAATTTGACTTTATTGAGTATTTATTATGTATTACATGAAGCTGCACTATCACATTTACTCAAGTCCTGTAATGTAGATATTATATTTTTCCTACTTAAAGAATGAGAAAACTAATCTTCAGAGTGTTTGACAGACTAAAACTAGGGTCATACAGCTAGTAAGTAGAAGAGAAGAGATTCTAGTTCTTATTTATCTGCTTCTGCTTCCCAGTACACTCAGCTGGCTCTCTGTAATATCCTGGTACAATTATCTTCTTTCTATGATTGATGCAATTTTAGAATAAGCACATTATACAAACAAATAAAATTTATATACAACTTATATAAATTCTGATAAAATTTAACTTTTTGAGACAAGAAAGATGCATTTTAAGATATCAAATAGTTATGTAACAGAAACCTACATTTTAATTACATGAATTAGTATCCCATTTAGTCAATGAACTATTTTTAGTTTTAATAGAAACTTATTAAATAAGCTATAAATTTATTAAACTTATTAAATAAGTTATAAATTTATTAGAAACTTATTAAATATATTATAAATTTTAACACAAGTCTCAATTTGAAATTGGAATCTACAATTATATGCTACTACTTCAATAACTGATTTGAATTAAATTTAACTTTTTTAAAAATATCAAAACACAAAAGCCTTAAGACTAGAATCTAGAAAACTATGTCCTGGATTTTAATCCTCTCTCTGCTACTTATTACCAAGTGACCTTCAACACACAACTTAACATTTTGTGCTTACATTTCCTTATTCGTAAATTGAGGAAAATAATGGTGCCCACTTCATAGAATTTTATATCAAATGAGGTAATATGTGTCAAATAATTATAATAGTGCTCAGTAAATATTAGCTCTGTGTCAAGATTTGTCAAGCTAAACAGGAAAAAATCATAATTGCATAATTTTTCTTCTAAAAATAACATACTTATTGCAATGGTTGGCTAAGCATCTCTCAGGGCATTTTAACCCTTTGAAAGGCTACTGTATAGAAAAGAAAATAGATATATAAGGCATGGAAAAAAGCTTAAGCTTTGCATATTGCTTCCTTTGTGCTTTTAAAGTTTTAAAGTCAAATACATCATAAATCCTCTTCTGAGCACCCAGGCTTTTCTCCTTCTATCTGGCAGGAATGCCTTTGATCCATCTGAGAAGGTCATTTAAATTTATGGAAGGAACTTTAAAATAACTTGTACAAGTTATTGTACAAGTTATTTTCAAGTTATAGGTGAGAAACAAAAACAAAAAAATAACTAATGGCCAGGAAAAGTACTTGATACAGGGAAGTATTTGATCTACGTCTTGATCAAAAGTACTTCACCCAGGGAACAAGATAATGGAAAAAAGGTGCCCTTCTGCACAGTCTCTTTTTGAAATAAATCTTACCTATTCAAGAATCATAGGTTTTCTTTTAAATACCACATTGATATCTTAAGACAATGCAGAAAATAAAAATAGAAGAGTTTTGGCTAAATTAAATTAACCCACTAATCATATTGGTTCAATTCAAAAGGACAAATATATTATCCAAAATGAAAGTACATTTAGAACATTGAGACTATAAACCAAATTTCTGTGTAAAATGAGTTCTCATGTCTAAGAAAGAAATCCTTCCATCTATCGTAGACAGTTCATGGAGAGGCAACACATGTTCAAAATGATGTGTCTTCCTAGCTATATTATATCTGGAAATATTACATTTTGTTTTTCAGTGTCTATTTAAATATTTTTAGTTGAGGCATACTATATTTAGAAAAAAATGAGAAACTTGCTAGTGATGATGACTAAAGATAAGAATCTTGGGATCCATTTTTCTCATCACTGATAAAGAGAGCTTCACCACTAGAAAGCTAAAAACCAAAAATCATTAGGTAGTTATGAATTCATCACAACTTGTCAAATGCTGCTCAGATTTTAAATCACTGATGTCAGTAAAAGAGATGGGATATGATTTTCAAGCCTTCACTTTGTGCAAGACAATTTCTCCACAAAAAGGATCCTTACTTCCTTTAAAAAATGTTATAGATAATCTGATTTGCAAAGCAGAAATAGAGACACAGACATAGAGAACAAACGTATGGATACCAAGGGGGAAAGTGTAGGGTGGGACGAATTGGGAGATTGGGATTGACACATATACACAATTGATGCTATGTATAAAATAGACAACTAATGAGAACATACTGTATAGCATGGGGAACCCTACTCAGTGCACTGTGGTGACCTAAATGGGAAGGAAATCCAAAAAAGAGGGGGGATATATATATATATATATATATATATATATATATATATATATTTATATATTTATATATATATATATATATATATAATATATATATGTATATATCAGCTATATATATATATAGCTGATTCATTTTGCTATACAGTGGAAACTAACACAGTGTTGTAAAGTAACTATACTCCAATAAAAAGAAAAAAGAAAAAAGAAAAAAAGTGTTCTAAAAGCAAACAATTTAAACTGTTTTATTTTTACTATGGTGTGATGCTTTTTGGATGAATTTATAAAAACAGTTTTTTTTAATTATGTTGATGTGCCTTAAAATGAAATGCTTTATTCTTACATGAAAAATGAAGATCAATAGAACACTAAACTTGGCTTTTTTAAGAGCTTCAAAATAAGACTATCAATAAACATACTTGTACTTCTGAGAGTCTTACTGATTGCCATCCTCACTTTAAGTAGATTCTTATGATACTTCAGTCACCAGCAAATGGACATGTTATCTCTTATAATTGTTAAAATTCAAAAATGTTACATTTAATTCTCAACATTTTATACCCAGTCCAGGAATCTATAGCACAAGTTGAAGTATAAAATTTATGGTTGGTGTGGTTCCAGAGAGGGGACCTTCAAGACGGCAGAGGAGTAAGATGTGGATATCACTTTCCTCCCCACAAATGCATCAAAAATACATCTACATGTGGAACAACTCCTACAGAACACCTACTGAATGCTGGCAGAAGACCTCAGACTTCCCAAAAGGCAAGAAAATCCCCACGTACCGGGGTAGGGCAAAAGAAAAAAAGAAAAAACAGAGTCAAAAGAATAGGGATGGAACCTGCACCTCAGGGAAGGAGCTGTGAAGAAGGAAAAGTTTCCACACACTAGGAAGTCCCTTCACTGGTGGAAACGGGGGGTGGGCAAGGGGAAAGTTTTGGAGCCATGGAGGATAGTGCAGCAACACGGCTGCATAGGGAAAAGAGGAGAGATTCCCTCACAGAGGATCAGTGCTGACTAGCACTCACCAGACTGAAAGGCTTGTCTGCTCACCCACCAGGGTGGGTGGGCACTGGGAGCTGAGGCTTGGGCTTCAGAGGTCAGATCCCAGGGAGAGGACTGGGGTTGGCTGCGTAAAGACAGCCTGAGGGGGCTAGTGCACCACAGCTAGCTGGGAGGGAGTCCGGAAAAATATCTGGACCTGCCTAAGAGGCAAGAAACCATTGTTTCGGGGTGCACAGGAGAGGGGACTCCTTCCCCATCTGCCCACAGAAGGTAGAACACTGCCTAAATGAACTCCAGAGAAGGGTGTGAGCTGTGTCTATCAGCTTGGACCCCAGAGACGAGCATGAAACACTAAGGCTGTTTCTGTAGCCACCAAGAATCCTGTGTGCAAGCACAGGTCACTATCCACACCACTCCCTGCCCCCCTGGGAGCCCATGCAACCTACCACTGCCAGGGTCCCATGACTCAGGGACAACTTCCTCAGGAGAACACATGGCATCCCTCAGGCTGTTAAAACGTCACATCAGTCTCTGCCACTGCAGGCTCACCCCACATTCCAGTTATGACTACTGTACTCCTCACTCCCCCTGGCCTGAGTGAGCAAGAGCCCCCTAATCAGCCACTGTTTAAAACCCTCCTGTCTGGGTGGGGAACAGTTGCCTGAGGGTGAACTACTTTCAGAGGTGGGGCCAAAACCAAAGCTGAACCCCAGAGCTGTGTGAAAAAAGAAGAGAAAGGGAAATTTCTCTGTGCAGCCTCAGGAGCAGCAGATTAAATCCCCACAATCAAATTGATTTACCCGTCATCTGTGGAATACCTAAATAGACAATGAATCATCCCAATATTGAGGCAGTGGACTTTGGGAGCAATTGTAGACTTGGGGTTTGCTGTCTGTGACTGATTTGTTTCTGATTTTTATGTTTATCTTAGTTTAGTTTTTAGCACTTGTTATCATTAGTGGATTTGTTTATTGGTTTGGTTCCTCTATTCTTTTTTTAATTTTTTTTTAGTTTCTTCTTCTTATTATTTTTTTAATAATTAAAAAAACTGTTTTTCTTTCTTTTTTCTCCTTTTTCTCTTGAGCCGTGTGGCTTACAGGGTCTTGGTGCTCTGGCCTGGTGTCAGGCCTGAGCCTCTGTGGTGGGAGAGATGAGTTCAGGACATTGGACCACCAGAGACCTCCTGGCCCCATGTAATATCAGTTGGCGAGAGCTCTTCCAGAGATCTCCCTCTCAACACTAAGACCCAGCTCCACCCAATGGCAAGCAATCTCCGATGCTGGATGCCCCATTCAAAACAACTAGCAAGACAGGAGCACAACCCCACCCATTAGCAGAGAGATTGCCTAAATTCATACTAGGTTCACAGACATCAAAAAACACAACACCGGATGTGGCCCTGCCCTCCAGAAAGACAAGATCCAGCCCCACCCACCAGAACACAGGCAACAAGCCCCTCTACCAGGAAGCCTACACAAGACACTGAACAAACTGCACTCACTAGGACAGACACCAAAAGTAACAGGAACTACGAGGCTGCAGCCTGCAAAAAGACCCCAAACATAGTAAGTGAAGCAAAATAAGAAGACAGAGAAACACACAGCAGATGAAGGAGCAAGGGAAAAACACACCAGACCAAACAAATGAAGAGGAAATAGGCAGTCTACCTGAAAAAGAATTCAGAATAATGATAGTAAAGATGTCCAAAATCTTGGAAATAGAATGCAGAAAAACCAAGAAATGTGTAACAAGGACCTAGAAGAACTAAAGAGTAACAAATAATGATGAACAACAAAATAAAGGAAAATAAAAATTCTCTAGAAGGAATCAATAGCAGAATAACAGAGGCAGAAGAACAGATAAACGACCTGGAAGATAAAATACTGGAAATAACTATCACAAAGCAGAATAAAGAAAAAATAATGAAAAGAATGGAGGACAGTCTCAGAGACCTCTGGGATAACATTAAATGCACCAACATTTGAATTAGAGGGGTCCCAGAAAAAGAAGAGTAAAAGAAAGGGACTGAGAAAATAATTGAAAAGATTATAGTTGAAAACTTCCTTAACATGGGAAAGGAAGTAGTCAATCAAGTCCAGGAAGCACAGAGAGTCCTATACAAGATAAATCCAAGGAGAAACACATGAAGACACATTAAACAAACTATCAAAAATTAAATACAAAGAAAAAATGTTAAAAGCAGCAAGGGAAAAGCAACAAATAACATACAAGGGAATCCCCATTAGGTTAACAGCTGATCTTTCAGCAGAATCTCTGCAAGCCAGAAGGGAGCAGCAGGACATATTTAAAGGGATGAAAGGGAAAAGCCTACAAACAAGATTACTCTACCTGGCAAGGATCTCATTCAGATTCGACAGAGAAATTAAAACATTTACAGACAAGAAAAAAATTAAGAGAATTCAGCACCACCAAACCAGCTTTACAAATGCTAAAGGAACTTCTCTAGGTAGGAAACACAAGAGAAAGAAAAAACCTACAAAAACAAACCCAAAACAATTAAGAAAATGGTAACAGGAACATAAATATCGATAATTACATTAAATGGAAATAGATTTAATGCTCCAACCAAAAAACATAGACTGGCTGAATGGATAAGAAAACAACACCTGCATATATGCTGTCTACAAGTGACCCACTTCAGACCTAGGGACACATATAGACTGAAAGTGAGGGGATGGAAAAAGATATTCCATGCAAATGGAAATCAAAAGAAAGCTGAAGTAGCAATTCTCATATCAAACAAAGTAAACTTTAAAATAAAGTCTATTACAAGAGACAAAGAAGGACTTATCTATTGATCAGGGATCAATCCAAGAAGAAGACATAACAATTGTAAATATTTATGCACCCAACATAGGAACACCTCAATACATAAGGCAAATGCTAACTAGCATGAAAGGGGAAATCAACAGTAAAATAATCACAGTAGGGGACTTTAACACCCCACTTTCATCAATGGACAGCTCATCCAAATTGAAAATAAATAAGAAAACATAAGCTTTAAATGACACATTAGACAAGATGGACTTAATTGATATTTATAGGACATTCCATCCCCAAACAACAGTATACACTTTCTTCTCAACTGCTCATGGAACATTCTCTGGGATAGATCATATCTTGGGTCACAAATCAAGCCTTGGTAAATTTAAGAAAATTGGAATTGTATCAAGTATCTTTTCTGACCACAACGCTATGAGACTAGATATCAATTACAGGAAAAGATCTGCAAAAAATACAACCACATGGAGGCTAAACAATACACTACTTAATAACGAAGTGATCACTGAAGAAATCAAAGAAGAATTAAAAAATACCTAGAAACAAATGACAATAGAGACATGACCACCCAAAACCTATGGGATGCAGCAAAAGCAGTTCTAACAGGAAGTTTATAGCAATAAAATCCTACCTGAAGAAACAAGAAAAATCTCAAATAAACAACCTAACCTTACACTTAAAGCAATTAGAGAAAGAAGAACAAAAGAAAAAAAAATTTAGCAGAGGGAAAGAAATCATAAAGATCAGATGAGAAATAAATGAAAAAGAAATGAAGGATATGATAGCAAAGATCAATAAAACTAAATACTGGTTCATTGAGAAGATAAACAAAATTGATAAACCATTAGCCAGACTCATCAAGAAAAAAAAACGGACAAGTCTCAAATCAATAGAATTAGAAATGAAAAAGGAGAAGTAACAACTGACACTGCAGAAATACAAAGGATCATGAGAGATTACTACAATCAACTATATGCCAATAAAATGGACAACCTGGAATAAATGGACAACTTCTTATAAAAGGACAACCTTCCAACACTGAACCAGGCAGAAATAGAAAATATAAACAGACCAATCACAAGAACTGAAATTTAAACTCTGATTAAAAATCTTCCAACAAACAAAAGCCCAACACTAGATGGCTTCACAGGCAAATTCTACCAAACATTTAGAGTAGAGCTAACACCTATCCTTCTCAAAGTCTGCCAAAATATAGCAGAGGGAGGAACACTCCCAAACTCATTCTACAAGGCCACAATCACTCTGATACCAAAACCAGACAAAGTTGTCACACAAAAAAAGAAAACTACAGGCCAATATCACTGATGAACATAGGTGCAAAAATCCTCAACAAAATACTAGCAAACAGAATCCAACAGTACATTAAAAGGATCATACACCATGATCAAGTGGGGTTTATACCAGGAATGCAAGGATTCTTCAATATATGCAAATCATCAACGTGATACACCATATTAACAAATTGGAGGAGAAGAACCATATGATTATCTCAATAGATGCAGAAAAAGCTTTTGACAAAATTCAAAACCCATTTAGGATAAAAAAAAACCTGCAGAAAGTAGGCAAAGAATGAACTTAACTCAACATAATAAAGGTCATATATGAGAAACCCACAGCCAACGTCATTCTCAATGGTGAAAAACTGAAAACATTTCCTCTAAGATCAGGAACAAGACAAGGTGGTCCACTCTCACCACTATTGTTCAACATATTTTTGGAAGTTTTAGGCACAGCAATCAGAGAATAAAAAGAAATAAAAGAAACCCAAATCAGAACAGAAGAAGTAACACTGTCACTGTTTGCAGATGACATGATACTATACATAGACAATACTAAAGATGCTACCGGAAAACAACTAGAACTAATCAATGAATTTGGTAAGGTAGCAGGATAAAAAATTAATGCACAGAAATATCTTGCATTCCTATACACTAACGATGAAAAATCTGAAAGTGAAATTAAGGAAACACTCCCATTTACCATTACAACAAAAGAATAAAATACCTAGGAAAAAACGTACCTAAGGAGATAAAACACCTGCATGCAAAAAACTATAAGACAGTGATGAAAGAAATTAAAGAGAATACAGAGAAATATACCATGTTCTTGGATTGGAAGAATCAATATTGTGAAAAAGACTATACTACCCAAAGCAATGTACAGATTCAATGCAATGCCTATCAAACTACCAATGACATTTTTCACACAACTACAACAAAAAAATTCACAATTTGTATGGAAACACAAAAGACCCTGAATAACCAAAGCAATCTTGAATAAGAAAAACAAAGCTGGATGAATCTGGGTCCCTGACTTTAGACTATACTACAAAGCTACAGTAATCAAGACAGTATGGTACTGGCACAAAAACAGAAATAAAGATCAATGGAAGAGAATAGAAAGGCCAGAGCTAAACCCACACACATTTGGTCACCTTATCTTTGATAAAGGAGGCAAGAATATACAATGGAGAAAAGACAGCCTCTGCAATAAGTGGTGCTGGGAGAACTGGACAGCTACATGTAAAAGAGTGAAATTAGAACATTTCCTAACACCACACAAAAAATTAAACTCAAAATGGACTAAAGACATAAATGTAAGGCAAGATACTATAAAACTCTTAAAGGAAACTACACGCAGAACCCTTTCTGACATAAATCGCAGCAAGATCCTTTTTGGCCCACCTCCTAGAGAAATGGAAATAAAACCAATAATAAACAAATGGGACCTATTGAAACTTAAAAGCTTTTGCACAGCAAAGGAAACCATAAACAAGACAAAAAGACAACCTTCAGAATGGGAGAAATATTTGCAAATGAAGCAACTGACAAAGGATTAATTTCCAAACTATACAAGCAGCTCATTCAGCTCAATGTCAAAAAAAAAAAAAAATCGAACAACCCAATCCAAAAATGGACAGAAGACTTAATAGACATTTCTCCAAAGAAGATACACAGATTGGCAACAAATACATGAAAGGATGCTCAACATCACTAGTCATTAGAGAAATGCAAATCAAAACTACAATGAGGTATCACCTCACACTGGTCAGAATGGCCACCATCAAAAACTCTGCAAACAATAAATTCTGGATAGGGTGTGGAGAAATGGGAACCCTCTTGCCCTGTTAGTGGGAATGTAAATTGATACAACCACTATGGAGAACAGTGTGGAGGTTGCTGAAAAAGCTAAAAATAGAACTACATATGACCCAGCATTCCCACTAGTGGGCATATACCCTGAGAAAACCATAATTCAAAGAGTCATGTACTACAATGTTCATTGCAGCACTAGTTACAATAGCCAGGACATAGAAGCAACCTAAGTGTCTATCGACAGATGAATGGATAAAGATGATGGGGCACATATATACAATGGAATATTACTCAGCCATAAAAAGAAATGAAATTGAGTTACTTGTATTGAGGTGGATGTACCTAGAGTCTGTCATACAGAGTGAAATAAGTCAGAAAGGAAAAAACAAATACCATATGCTAACACAATATATGGAATAAAAAAAAAAAACGTTTCTGATGAACCTAGAAGCAGGACAGTAATAAAGATGCAGACATAGAGAATAGACTTGAGGACATGGGGAGAGGGCAGTGTAAGCTGGGAAGAAGTGAGAGAGTAGCACTGACATATATACACTACCAGATGTAAAATAGATAGCTAGTGGGAAGCAGCCACATAGAACAGGGAGATCAGCTTGGTGCTTTGTGACCACCTAGTGGGGTGGGATAGGGAGGGTGGGAGGAAGATGCAAGAGGGAAGGGCTATGGGGATATACATATACATATAGCTGATTCACTTTGTTATGCAGCAGAAAGTAACACGACATTGTAAAACAATTATACTCCAATAAAGATGTTTAAAAAATAAATTAAATAAAATAGAATTTATGGTTATGCAGTTAATTGAATGAACAAAGATAACCAAGTGGTACTATCTGAGCCCCCAAGATACAGATTTTTGATGAAACTAAGTCAATGATTGTTTAAATAATTTCTAATTTCCTACCTGTTATGTATGATATGGGCATATTCTCAGAAAAGACGTTGTGGAATAGTTGAAGAGGAGCTAGGCATTAAATCACTAATAATTATTTTAGAATTGAAATTTAATTAATATACAAAATTTTACATGCCTCAGTTCATCTGGGAAATAAGCAATTACTAATTTATTCCAGCATCAAAATAAAGCTACATCTACATTATCCAAAAATTCTGGAAAGTTACTAATGATTCTATAACTTGATAATCAGCATTTTCTCCATATGGGGATTATTTGACTAAATCTACTTAAAATTTATTTGATTTGTGGCACATTTACAGAATTTTAAAATGAAAAAAATAAACTTCTAAAAACTACTTTTTTCTCCTGATTTCAGATTAACGTTGGGGCAAGCCTTAATGATTCACATCTGTGAAATTATAATTTCTGACTATAATTTCTTGCTTTCACAGATAAAAAGGAAAAAACAACCCTTTTTTTCTCTCTACGTTATACCAGAAAATCCCTTTTTCTTCTGATCTTTGTCATGCTGGAAAAAATGTTTAAGCTCTTTGTATCTCCTCCCCTGTAAAATATGAGGGCACCTGTGTTGTGGAGGATTGTGGAATCAGGGGATTGTTGAGGTTTAATGAGAAATTGGATAAAAAGTTCTTGATAAAATGACTAAAATATAGTAAGCACTCATTAACAGTTATTATTTGCTATATATTGTAATACAGTACTAAGATGATGTTTTAGTAAAATAATATTATACTAACAGCATGAAATGTCTGCTGGAGCTTCAGTGTAATTAAATAAAACATTAGGATTTGGTAAGGTTAAGCATTAAAAGTCATAAATAATACCAAATGAATTCAGGAAAAAATCACCTAGCTAATCTTCCCTATAATTAAACTCTACATTAGATTTATAATTTTTTAAATGCTATGGTGGAAGCAATTGATGAGATTTTTGTAGTGTTTTAAGGTTAATTTTACATCTAAAACCTTATCAGTTGCTAATGATGAAGTAACAAAAACTCTAGGTAATCTACTCATGGTCTTCTGTTTTATGTGAAAAGTTTGCTTGCTACAATACAGAATGTTGACAAAATTAAATTGCCAGAATATTATGTTCAAAACCGAATGTTTGGGGAAGAAAAGGCAATAAAGAAAATATATGTATAAACTGGACAAAATCAAACCTGTCTTCTTAGTTCTGATTGCCTACTTTTAATGCAAGATGCAGATATCAGCATCATATTGAAATAGTTATCCAAATTGCTTATGACTCATGCATGACTACACAATTCATAAAATCAACAGTCAAGAATACTTTAAATGACCTCAAGATTCAAAAGTTTTAGTAGCTGAGTGAATGATTTTATTTTAACTGAAAGACACCTATATAACTGAACCAAATTACTTATCTTAGAAACAGAACAAGGCTGAGAATTAGGAATTCAGCCCATTGTTTATGGCTGAGATAATACATAGATAGAATATCATTATGCAGTATATATTAAACAACTACTGGGATGAAATTGTTACTAAGCCTTCAGAAATAAATTTACAATTATAGACTAAAGAAAAATATTTCTGAAACGTGTCAGTTCTTCTAAAATTACATTGAAAGAGCCAGACCTGGTAATGATATTCAACATAAGAGAAAGTTTGATAGAAATTAAACATACCAGTTGGGCACTTTAATGATATTCCACACTATGATGGTGATAAAGTTACATGTTTGCCCTTTGAATATAAGCAGCATGTATTAAGTACCAAATAAATCAGACAACACTAAATATTACAAAAGTACCCCAAATTAGTCATAATTCTATATCATGATATAAAATTCTAATCAAAAAGTAGTCTTGATTTTACACTATCTCTTTGTATTCTAGAGAAGAAATATTAGCTCCAATGAATGAAATGTATGAACTATAAGAATCATCAGTATAAATAATATCTAATCAATAGTCTAATCTTCACTGGAAATTCTGGGCCAAAAGAAAAAACATGAATTACATATTTGGGACAGGGAAAAAAAGAATCATCCATTCATTCTACAAATATTTATTGAATACTAACTATTATATAGCTTGGAACTAAGTGCAATTGGGAATACAAGGATGGCAAACCATTATCTGTGACTTCACGGATGTTACCTAGACTTCTTGTGGTGATCACTTTGCAATATATATAAATATCAAATCATTATGTTGAACACCTGAAACTAATAAAATGTTAACATGCCAATTATACCTCAATAAAATATTATGTTATAAAATATATATGTCTATACAGAGACAGATTGGAGAAAGTAATACATAAGAGGAGAAAGAAAAATAATGTGTGGGGAAGAAAAGGGTCCTAAATATAGGAGAGTGGGTCTGTTGATTCTAATATGTAAAAAACAATTTTAATATATGTAACAGCCCATATATGTCAGTTTATAGGCTTTTTGATTCACCTACCGATTATTTCACTGCTTGATGTAGTAATCCCTGGAATGGAAGCTGCTGAATTGGAGAACATAATGGAAAAAAATAAGTTTCATGTGGAAGGAAAATTGTGTTACATCTATGACAATATATAAGATGGATCAACTTGAAATTAATGTTTCAGAGAAATTTGATTAAATAGGTAAATAGATGTCAAAATTAAAGTTTAAAATCTATAGACCACAAGTAAAAAGTCAAAGACTCTTATTAGTTTGTATAACATATTTTTCCAAAGTTTTCTTCTAAAATGTTAAAAACAAACAAAACAAAAACAGAAAACAAAATCCTCCCTGAGTTTATTTTTTTGTATGGTGTTAGGGAGTGTTCTAATTTCACTCTTTTACATGTAGCTGTTCAGTTTTCCCAGCACCACTTATTGAAGAGAATGTCTTTTCTCCACTGTATATTCTTGCCTCCTTTATCAAAGGTAAGGTGACCATATGTGTGTGGGTTTATCTCTGGGCTTTCTATCCTGTTCCATTGATCTATATTTCTGTTTTTGTGCCAGTACCATACTGTCTTAATTACTGTAGCTTTGTAGTATAATCTGAAGTCCAGGAGCCTGATTCCTCCAGCTCCATTTTTCTTTCTCAAGATTGCATTGACTATTCGGGGTCTTTTGTGTTTCCATACAAATTGTGAAATTTTTTGTTCCAGTTCTGTGAAAAATGCTCAAAATGGATTAAAGACCTAAATGTAAGGCCAGACACTATCAAACTCTTAGAGGAAAACATAGGCAGAACACTCTATGACATAAATCACAGCAAGATTCTTTTTGACCCACATCTTAGAGAAATGGAAATAAAAACAAAAATTAAAAAATGGGACCTAATGAAACTCAAAAGCTTTTGCACAGCAAAGGAAACCATAAACAAGACAAAAAGACAACCTTCAGAATGGGAGAAAATATTTGCAAATGAAGCAACTGACAAAGGATTAATCTCCAAAATATACAAGCAGCTCATGAAGCTCAAAATGAAAAAAAAAAAACAACCCAATTCAAAAATGGACAGAAGACCTAAATAGACATTTCTCCAAAGAAGATATACAGATTGCCAACAAACACATTTAAGGATGCTCAAAATCACTAATCATTAGAGAAATGCAAATCAAAACTACAATGAGTTATCACCTCACACCAGTCAGAATGGCCATCACCAAAAAATCTACAAACAATAAATGCTGGAGAGGGTGTGGAGTAAAGGGAACCCTCTTGCACTGTTGGTGGGAATGTAAATTGATACAGCCACTATGGAGAACAGTATGGAGGTTCCTCAAAACACTAGAAATAGAACTACCATATGACCCAGCAATCCCACTACTGGGCATATACCCTGAGAAAACCATAATTCAACAAGGGTCATGTACCACAATGTTCATTGCAGCTCTATTTACAATACCTGAGACATGGAAGCAACCTAAGTGTCCATCAACAGATGAATGAATAAAGAAGATGTGGCACATATATACAATGGAATCTTACTCAGCCATAAAAAGAAATGAAATTGAGTTATTTGTAGTGAGTTGGATGGACCTTGAGTCTGTCATACAGAGTGAAGTAAGTCAGAAAGGAAAAACAAATACCCTATGCTAACACTTATATATGGAATAAAAAAAAAATGTCATGAAGAACCTAGGGGCAAGACGGGAATAAAGACACAGACCTACTAGAGAATGGAATTGAGGATACGGGGAGGGGGACAAAGTGAGAGAGTGGCATGGACATATATACACTACCAACTGTAAAACTTATAGCTAATGGGAAGCAGCCGCATAGCACAGGGAGATCAGCTCTGTGCTTTCTGACCACCCAGAGGGGTGGGATAGGGAGAGTGGGAAGGAGGGAGACATAAGAGGGAATAGATATGGGGATATATGTATATGTATAACTGATTCACTTTGTTATAAAGCAGAAACTAACACACCATTGTAAAGCAATTATACTCCAATAAAGATGTTAAAAAAAAATCTACCCTGAAAAGTGTAACTGCAAAGGTATAATAATGAAAAAGGAAGTTTTTGAATTTTTTTTAATGCCCTCTTGATTAAGTTGTGGTTGATGATTATGGCTTACCTGTGCCTGAGCTACTGGTCACCAGTGTAATTGCTGTACAAAGGAGGAGACAAATATTTGGAAATGTATGTTAAAATGGTGTTGAAAGGCAAGATTACAAAGTATTTAATTAGATATGGGTTAGATATCTCTAAAATTCAAATAAATAATGAAATGTAACAGTTAAATTCATTTACCAGAAGTACTCCTGTACTTCTCTGATCACTGCTTTAATTACAAGTGATTCAATTAAAGTTAAAATTCCTTGGTGTCAGGTGAAAAGAAAATATAAATTATTTTCAAAGAATTTAGCATAGAATTTTCTTCTGTAGCCATTTTCTTCCAAATTAGTAATATGTAGAATGTTCTTTTTAGGACACATGATCTCTGAATAAGGAAGAGGTTCTTCACCAATATCACAGTTGGGATGTAGACCCTGCTATTTGGCATTTAGGAAATAAATAAATAGAGAATGACAAATTTGAGAAAAGGGCCCAATGCCTGAGTTGCAAATTCAATTTGATGCTTATTTAGAAGCTAAAAAACAAATAAGCATTTTTTTTACCTGCTTCAGTGCTTAGTATGGAGGTAGCTGTTGTAGTAGAAACTGTTTAGGGAAGACAATATTTATGAAAATAAATTACTTAAATAATTTTGCTGGAAAATTTAGTTCAATAAACCAGTTGCCATAAACTTAATAAAAGTTTCTGAAGGTGTATGCAGAGGTTAATTAACAAAACAATCTTTCATTAAATCAATATCAATAACACTATATACTTACTGTATGCCTGACAAAAATTATTTTCTGTTATTACCACTTAACCAAAATCTCACAGGAACGTTATAAGACAAGGCCAAGACAAACCCTGACATGTGATACCTTAGCTTTAGGAAAGTAACTAATGATAACTAAAATAAATAACACTTCACTGATGACCACATACTAAATACATTACCAAAACTTAAGGCTTCCAATTTACTATACTATCTCTTAATTGACACCACCTCCAAATATTGATCAACAGGAAATAAATTCTATCACTGAATCATACAAGACAGGAATGTGTAAGTGTACTGTAGCAACTCTAAGTACACTTATATTACCAATGTATTACAAGTTCCAAACCCAAAGTTAAACTGTATTTTGCCCAATACTCTCTTGAATGGACATAACTGAAATACTTGCAACAAATTATAGCTTGCAACAAATACATGAGTTAAGAAAAATAAATTAATTTTTATTTCTATGTTTTCAAGTCATCTTCCAGTATAATCATGATTTCAAAATATTTACTTCACAGGAGATCACATTTACTTCTTTTTCATTCCACTTGTTCCAATTATCATCTAAAAATGTCAAGCTTTGGATGATTATATTTAACTAATAAGCATACAATACCTATTGTATGTTCTAATCATATTTGTAATTTAATTCACAGAAGTATAATGAAATAATATTTTGACATATTTTCTAGTAACTGTTAATTTTAATTTGAAATTTTATATCAGCCTATTTACCAGCATATCTTTTACTGGCACAGATTCATGTGAAACTACAAATGATTATCCATAAAAAGGCATCAGAAATACACATTTAAACCATAATGATGATTTTACCTGTAAATGTTGAGTTTGTAGGAGCAGTTCCTGAAATAATCATAAATTACTATTATTGACAGGAATGAAAAATTGTGAAAAAAAATTCTAAAACTCAAGTTGCCTATGAGTTATCTGGCTTTTTTTAATTTCACTTCTTGCAATTTCGTATGCAAAAAAGGAGTCATTTATATATTCTTTGGAAGCTTATTGAAATTTCTTTTTAAGATATATGTTGCACATGAGTAATCCTTCAAGTATTGAATTCTATCTATATATTCCTCACCTTCCACTCCATCCCTTTATTAAACTATTTTAGTTGAGGTCTCACTCCCTTAATTCCCAGAACCTACAGACAGGCAGGAGTGTGGCAGAAGAACTGCCCCATCTACCAGTGGTTCGAAGTGCCTAGACAGCATTGGTTTTGAACTGACTCAACATGAACAAATACCCTGAAATGGAATTGTCTCAATCCACTGAGGAGCAGTCAAAAGCATTAAGTATTTACTCCTCTGCTGTTGATGATATGAAAATGTTCCAAACCCTTTACCTGATCTTTCCTAAATTGATTAGACTAAAACATAGTGACTCACCATCGCACTCCAACTCTCCTGCGATGCAATAGCTGAAAGTTAAATTATAAACAAAAAAGAAACAATCAAAATAAAAAACAAGAGTGAGGTTGAAATTTTTAGCTCCTAATTACATACATCTCCTAAATTTAAAATAACAAATTGTCTAACAGTGAAAATCAAAACAGAACCAAATAAGAGAACAGTAAATAACTGTTTCCCCAAGAGCATACTGTGGATTCAAACTGGTTTTTTTTTTTTTTTGTATTTTTCATGTACTGTTTCCTAATCTTTTCACTGAGGAGTTCTTGGGACCTAAAGGAATGTTTGGAGTCAAGCTGTAAAGTTAGTTCTTAGATTTTAAGTTTCAAACATGACTTTTTTTGATGGCCATGCTGCTCTAGTACAGACCTCCCCTCTTTACTTCCATGTCACTGTCTGAAAGCCTATAAACATGATCTTACATTTATGGAATGAAAACTTTCTTTTTACCCAAAAGTACATAATGACATTTTCTGTTCTGTCTTCTGCACTAAGTATAAGATTTAACAAACCATTTGTTGATATGTGGATTTACTGAAAACACAAAATAACCAATATAAGTGATATAAAACTGAACCTAAAGCTGACCTTCCCATTTAGAAATAACAGTTAAAAAATATATTCACTGATTTTTTTCTTAATTGTTTTCTAAATAAACATGGAAGAAACAGAAATACTGTACAGTTAGGGAATTTACCATGTTCTCCCACAGTTATCTTGGATCACTCCACCAGCAGGTATGATGTCATTATAGAAGCAGCTGCACTCAGACAAACTGACGCATTTCATGGTGTTCTCATCCAGGAAGGGAGCACTGTCCGGGCACTTAGCATAACAGCCTGTGTGTAAAAATGACCCGCAGTTCATCTCTATTTGCTGAAACTGCATTGTACCTTTGTAAATTTACTTCAATGGTTCCATGAACCAAAGTAGATAATAGCAAAACAACAACATACTCTTAGTGAAAAATATATAAAATTGAAACAGCCACTATGGAGAACAGTATGGAAGTTCCTTAAAAAACTAAAAATAGAACTACCATACGACCCAGAAATCCCACTACTGGGCATATACCCTGAGAAAACCATAATTCAAAAAGAGTCATGTACCACAATGTTCATTGCAGCTCTATTTACAATAGCCAGGACATGGAAGCAACCTAAGTGTCCATCAACAGGTAAATGGATAAAGAAGATGTGGCACATATATACAATGTAATATTACTCAGCCATAAAAAGAAATGAAATTGAGTTATTTGTAGTGAGTGGATGGACCTTGAGTCTGTCATACAGAGTGAAGTAAGTCAGAAAGGAAAAACAAATACCGTATGCTGACACATATATATGGAATAAAAAGAAAAAAGTGGTTCTGAAGAACCTAGGGGCAGGACAGGAACAAAGACGCAGATGTAGAGAATGGACTTGAGGACACGCAGAGGGTGAAGGGTAAGCTGTAACAAAGTGAGAGAGTGGCATGGACATATATACACTACCAGTTGTAACATAGATAGCTAGTGGGAAGCAGCTGCATAGCACAGGAAGATCAGCTTGGTGCTGTGTGACCACCTAGAGGGGTGGGATAGGGAGGATGGGAGGGAGACACAAGAGGAAGGAGATATGGGGGTATATGTATATGTAGAGCTGATTCACTTTGTTATAAAGCAGAAACTAACACACCATTGTAAAGCAATTATACTCCAATAAAGATGTTAAATAAATAAATAAATAAATAAATATGTTTTGTTGAGAAAAAAAAAATTGAACAGGATTCAGACCCTCTTGCAATGAATATAAACCTGAGAACTTAAAAATTTTGGCTGATTTAATTTTTTTCTAAAATGTTTCCTAAAATATTTTAAATGGCTTACTACTTTAATGACAGCCACGATGTTGAACATAACGCAAGACTTGGATAAATATGGGTCTTGAAATGTGAATGCCAATTCTAAATATCTACTTCCACAAGGGTAGACGAAGATAACAGAAATCATAATAAAATGGGCTGAAAATATCCCAAAGCCTGGGATTTAACACAGATGTGACTTTTGGAAAGTTTTTGTATCATCTCGTTTTCTTGCCACTTTTTTCTTTTTCTCTAAGATGCGTAATGCTAGGAATAAGGGGTTTTTTTGTTGTTTTTTTGTTTTGTTTTGTTTTGTTTTTGCGGTTCGCGGGCCTCTCACTGTTGTGGCCTAACCCGTTGCGGAGCACAGGCTCCGGAAGCGCAGGCTCAGCGGCCATGGCTCACAGGCCCAGCTGCTCCGCGGCATGTGGGATCTTCCCGGACCGTGGCGCAAACCCGTGTCCCCTGCATCGGCAGGCGGACTCTCAACCACTGCGCCACCAAGGAAGCCCAGGAATAAGGTAATTTTTAACTGTAGGATATAGTTAATTGGCCTCCTTTCAAGTGAGACTATATTATATGTTGCATTCTGAAACTACATTCTCAAAAAACTACCTTGTCTAATGAAATGTATAAAGATTGCCAATGGGATCAGATTGCTATGTTCTCCCTATCTCTGTCTCTGTCTCTCTCTCTCTCTCTCTCTGTCTCTCTGTCTCTCTGTCTCTCTCCTGTTAAATAGATCATTTATGTCTAGACGAAATGTTTCTAATGTAGAAATATTAATATCACAATAAAGATAAACAACTATTCATTAAATTACAAAATGTCAGATACTGAATTATCAGTATCTTAAAATATTTTCCAGTTTTAAGATATCAGTATAATTTGCACTTCTTCATGGAAATTATTAAAATATGTCTTACCTTCTAAAATTGCAGAAAACTTCTGGCCAATTACTTTATCTTTGCATGTTTTTGCAGTCAGTGTACCACAAGGTTCATAATGCCAGCTGCATTCCCCAGGTGCATTATAATAATCACAGTAGACAGCTATAATTGAATTATATCAAATTACTTGCATTCATTATATGACAATTTTCAACGTTCACTTTCCAAAACATTTTTATAAGTTTTTGAATGATACGAACAATAAACAGAACTAAAGCATATCATTCTGTCTATCAAGTCCCTTTGGCTTTATCTAAATTGCCATATGAGCAAAAGCAGCTTACAAAAACAGGAGGGAAAGCATATAGAATCAAAATAACACTTTTCTTTGACATCTCACAATAAGATTGGTTTGAGGTGGAAGAGTAAAATATTAATTTTCCCATTTTTTAGCTATTTTAGGTCATAGTCTATATTCATGGTTTTAATGTCTAAGCTTAAATGAGAAAAATAAATCTCCAGGAAAATTAAGCTTCTTTAATATGTAAATAACAGTTCCCAAATGAGGCAACTAAAGATTTCAATATAATATATAAAGCTGTACATAATAAACTAAATAAAATGAGGATTCAATTTCAACATTTCTCATTTGGCACATTTTCTCTTTTCATACCTTCCTTTGGAAGGAAATGCGTTGATTAATTTCTACTAAAGTTACCACATTCCACACATAACAAAATCCAGTTTATATTCATTTTACAGTTTATCTTGACTAGAACTCTGTAGAAGTTTTCAAGATGATGTGTGAGGACTTCAACCAAAAGTGATATATGAGGTAAATATTTAAGAATATATAACTATACCAAGATAGGTAAACAGTTCATTTAAGTATGAATAAGAAATATTTTCCATCAATATTCAATTTTCCCCCGTGAACAGAAGAACTTTTGAAACTAAAAATGTTGAATTTGATGTACTGTGCCAGGTGCTATACTTTTTTAAATAGGTATTTTTTTCCAATCATAAACAAACATTAACATGTGTTTAAACTTGTCTATGCACAAGAATATGTATTTTATAGAAAATATGAGGAGAAGAATGGTTGTCTAACAAAATAATTCTGTCTGATTACGTTTTAAAGAACAAGAACATATGGACTTACGACAGAGATCTGGTTTTCTCCATTTAACACAGACTCCAACCGCACTGCATGCTTCTGCGTACATCACCACAGCTGTACAGAATCCCAGGTACTTCCCCTCCATGTCACATGCACAAGCTTCTTCAACACATGCATCATAGTACGTAGTGGGGTCCACCTAGGAAGACCATGTTAAAGCAAAAATAGAAATGAGATTTTCTTTTCTGATAAATAAGGAAAATAAGAAAACAATGAACAGACTGGGGAAACAATATAACCGCACCTGAAAGAGTTAAGCAATCTTGGTTATTCTTTAGCTGTTACTACTAACACACACTTGTAGCTAGACTTGTCCTTCACAAAGCTAGTTACTCTCTGACTCCATATGAATTACCCTTTGCACCTGGCATTTCTTCTCCCCTACACTCCCTTGTAGCACTCTTCATTTCAGAAAGAAGGTCACAGGCAATAACTTCAGGGACACCAGACCCGGTTGCTGAGCCACCTGACGCCAGCTTTGGCCATGAATTTGCAGAAAAAAAGACATACAAGACCTTAATTACTTTGAGCCTTATCACCTACCACAGACCATGAGCCCCAGGCTATATAACCTTTCCCTGTTTCCCAGGGAAGGGGGTCACAGTTCTTGAGGCACTAGCCTGCTGTGTTTTCCCCTTTGCC
Organism: Mesoplodon bidens; assembly: GCF_964165515.1. NCBI lineage: Eukaryota > Metazoa > Chordata > Mammalia > Artiodactyla > Ziphiidae > Mesoplodon > Mesoplodon bidens. The sequence goes on from NC_138167.1 coordinate 55,472,705, forward strand.
AGGCAAAGATTAAAGCCATTTTTCTCATTGCTCCAAAACTCTGTCTCTGTATTTCTTTTCACCATCTGTGCATGGAAAGCCAAGATTTTTGGCATCAAGCACAGCACCTGAGTACCTGAGAGCAAAACCCGTGCCTGTCATTGCTCTCAGAGCCCCACTACCTTGTTGTGGCAGTCTCTGAAGGTGCTGTCCCGGATGATCTCACATTTCCGCACAGCCCAGGCTTTACAGTATGGGTTTGAGTCACATGGGAAGGTTTGAGCTACTGTGTCTGAACATTCTTGACTTGTTTTCCAACTATTTCCAAATTCCAGTGCTCCAGCAGCTACTGATGAGTATCTCGTTGTGAAATCATCCTTAAGATCGCCATTGTTATTTCCACAAAGACCACACACTTTGTCCTATATAGATCAGAAAGGGAACTTTAAAAGTGAATTATGCTAGAGATATATAGAGAGATACATAGATATGGATAGATAGACATATGATAGAGATATTAAGATTGTGTATATTATAAATCTATTTTAAATTCCAAATTTTGGATGGAAACCAGAATCTGTGGGTAAGATTCTGCTCCCATTTAATCCAAGATATCCTATATTGCAGTATTGACCAAGATAAATGCCTTAAGAATTTAAAAATAATTATATTCACTAGCTTCAAATCATACAGGAGTATACTCTTAGGTTCTTAGAATATTTGTTCCAAGGATTACATTAATTCTATCTATACACCAAGCAACCACATATGGCTAAACTAGAATGCTTCAGGTTTATTGTATTTATTTTTCACCAAATTCTATCATCTTTCATTACATTTAATATTTCACGTAAGGTTGGAATAAATGTGGAGCCTTGCTCTGTAACAAAGACTACCATTCTCCCACTTTCCACATTTGAATATGTCTCTAATCTTCAGCAGCAAAAATGATTTTGTTTCTATTGTTATTTGCTTCTGTTATATTATTATATATATGAATGATATACATACATTCCAGCGTGGATCCAATGACACAGAAATTCTTGTATTTTTGTCCCAAATTATGGTTATTCCACTTAAAATTTTCAAAATCAAGTACAGGCCAATGGTATGAACAGAGTATGAATTTCCACTGAGTTCACATTCCTTACTTTCTGTAGTTTTGACTGCTGTGACTTTACCATCTTGCAAGACAATATTCTGATCCTATAAATTAAAAGACAGACTTAAAAAAATTCGTTTTATTTGGCAGTGCATAATTTGAGAGAAAAATAAAATAAAGAGAAACAGTACTGTACCTGAAAAGCAACTATAATTTTTCTTGAGCATGTAAGCCCATCTTCACAACACGGGATGCTTTCAGTTAAAATACGGAATGTGCCATTTTCACGACCACAATAATCCTTTAAAAATTAAATGTTAATAATAGTTTATTTATATCAGGGACATGGAACTCAATTACAATATTTGTATCAGACAAACATTTCTTAGACAGTGACACCTTATAATCAATAAATTACCATATGTTTTGTTATGGAATTTCCAAAAGACAGTGGTGTAACTGTGTTATGGGTCTGTAGCATTTGCTGAGTCCAAACTAGTTAACTTGTTTTGACTGAGTCCTTTTCCCATTACCTCTATACAAGTTTAGAATTATACCATAGATGTATATATATTTAAATTGTGTAAGCTTATAGTCTTAGATTTATTTCTAGGCTCTGCAAATAGCTAGATAAGATGTGGGGGGTTTTCCTCAGTGATTTATATGAAATTTGATATTCAATCAAAACTAATGCAAAACAATCCAAATTTCACCCATTACATGTTACTTAGGAAGCAGTTTAGGTGTACGGAACAAGCATGAACTCCAGAATCAGACAGATCTAGGTTGAATATGGCATTTTCTGTTTAGTAGTTCATGTTGCTTAACTTCTCTAATCCTCAATTTCTTCATCTCCACCATAGGAATAATAATATAAGCCTTTTATATTGTAAATGATTGAATGTAATAAAATATATAAATTCTCTTTTCAAAAAGCACTCAAAAAATGTAACTGTCATTGCTGATAGTGCTGTTGTTAAAATAATGACACCTAACATTTATTGAGCATTTAGTATGTGCGCCAATATTTTCTTTACTTTGGTTTCAAGTAGGGGCTATTTCCATCCCCATTTTATAGCTAAGGAAACTGAGACACAGAGAGATTAAGGAAAGTGCCCAAAGTAAGTCATACATCTGAGAAATGGCAGAGCCAGGAGTGAAATCTAGGTCTACTGCCTCCAGACTCATCTTTACATTATGTTACATTTTACTGCCTTTGAGAAACATATAATTATTTTAATTTCACATTTTGAGAATAAAAATACTCTGGAGTTCATCCACAAATAAATAATATGTAAAGAAAAATTGTGATAAAACACACTTGCAATTACCTCGATAAATGAATACTGGCAGAGACCATCAAAGCTGTAACTTTTTCCATCAAATGATCTAACATGACCTTCCCCATAGATATGGCAGGTGGTTTGACATTCATTTTGTGTACAGTTCCAAGATCCTTTTATGCAAGTACTACAAGAAAGCAATGATACAATGTGGTAATTACATTACGCCAAGATTCATATACTCATATTGTTTTTGTAAAGAAGCACAAAACAATGTTTCATATTGGTTTAAATTTTGCAGTTTCTTCATTATCTGATGTTCATCGTACATAATGCTATGTAAAATTTCTGTTTTAAAGATAGCATTTTTCTAACTACATTTGACCATTATTTTTCAAAATATCCCAAAGTATGACTTCTTTCCCATAAAAATCAGAGCAGATTGTACACTTTCTAATATCCAAAACAAATAAAGTAGTAATCTTTTATTATGCACCATTTGTTGCAGCCAACCGAGGTGACACTTCCTTGGTCATACTCTTGTCCACCAAAAGAACATGGGCAGTCATCAGGGAAGACACAGTTCCCTTTAGAATTTCGAACCATTCCTACAGGACAGTAGCATCCACGCTTGCAAGGCAAGTTCTCCTACAGAAATAAATATAAAATATACACCATGAGGCACTAGTCTAAATATATCACATTATCAGTTTTAATTGACAATGCAGAAATATACCAAGTATACATTTAGAGTCAACATTTGACAAATCAAAATGACACACAAAAAATAATATGACCTTCTAATTACTTTTCGTTGATATTTTAATTTCCTTCTTACTGAAACAAAAGTTTTAAAAAACTAAACTCTAATGCCATGTTACTTACTTCAAAACTAGGTATGTTCCGAGTGCTACAGGTACTGTCAACTCTTCTCTGTGCCTTAGGATTCCTACAGTCAACATATTCAGCCCCTCTAGAACAATTTTCTGTGGAACAAGGGAAGCTGTTAATCAAGGGCCCCTTGATCTGCTTATTTTAACCAAAGTAGATATCTTAAGCATCATGATTTCAAAACTTACGTAGCATTAAATCAATGGGAGTCTGGCAAAGAAGAATTCCATCTCGACATACGCTGGAAATAAAAGAAAATGATATATATTTTTTTAGGCTGTGCCGTGCAGCATGAGGAATCTTAGTTCCTCAACCAGGTATTGAACCCATGCCCCCTGCATTGAGAGAACAGAGTGTTAACCACTGGACCACCAGGGAAGTCCTGGAAATGATACGTTTAAATAAAATTCCAATGACAGCTTCTTAATACACTGTTATAGCAACTTTAACCTCTCATTCATAAACCACCTGTTTTATCACAAATAATAAGACCAATGAGACACAGTCCCCCAGAAGATGCATAAAATGTACCAAATTATAAGATATAAACCTGTATGTATTATAGAAATGTACAAACAAGGTTCTTATGGACATAGAGAAAACTTCATGGAAAAGATGGCTTGATCTTGATGGATGAGTAAGATTCAACAGATATTGCTGATAAGATATAAAATGTGACAAAGGAGAGAACAAGGTATGTTCCAATGACTTGTTTGATAGAAGGCAGGATACATTACAGGGAGAAGTACTAGAAGTAAGTTACGGCCAGATTTCAGTTAGTCTCAAATGACATGCAAGTTTGTTTCTATTCTTTTTTTTTTTTTTTTTTTTTTTGCGGTACGTGGGCCTCTCACTGCTGTGGCCTCTCCCACTGCGGAGCACAGGCTCCGGACGCGCAGGCTCAGCGGCCATGGCTCACGGGCCCAGTCGCTCCACGGCATGTGGGATCTTCCCCGACCTGGGCACGAACCCGTGTCCCCTGCATCGGCAGGCGGACTCTCAACCATTTCGCCACCAGGGAAGCCCTATTTCTATTCTTTAGGCAACTGTAACCATAACAAAAGTGTTTGAGCAGCTAAGTGACACAATCAGAATAGTGTTTTAGATTTGATATTCTAGTAGTAGTACAAGAAACGAGACAGAGACAGAGAGAGACAGGGCAAAGAACAGCCAAGTTAGCTCTCACAGTAGTGCCAATAAGAGGTCTTAGAGGTCTGAAACAGGATAATGATGAAGGCAACCATAATTTGGAGGTGCTGGCCTAGTTTTATTAAAAAGGTAATCTACGGATTCCCCAACATCTACAGGGAAAGTATCATTACCAAACCCCAAACAAATGTTTTACATATTTGTTGAAAAAGAGTTGATACACATGCTTTCCTTTAAAATGACCAAGAAAAATTATTCATTGCTAAGTGATATCTTTATGGAACTAAAGAAAAGAGAGAAGGTACATCCAAAGTTTTTTTGGAACAACTGCTTCAATTTTGCAGTTATGTTTTTAAGAATTGCTATTTATGTGTATCGAATTAGAAATGTGGATAGACTACTTTGCCCAGACTGCAGAAATCACAACCTTCTTATCCATTACAAAAAGTTACAATTCTTCAGCACCTCCTACTGCCCAGGAACAAAGTTCAAACTCTTGAGTATGGCCTGGTCACTGCCTTCTTTTCCAGCGTAATCCTGTGCAACAACAACCTGCATGTGCAATACTTTTTCAGACATTTCCTACATCAGTTCATTCTGTTTACTCCACTAGAAGTCACTCTTCACAACCCAATTTTGTTGGGAAGATTCATCCCTTAGGAAAACTGAAATGCTGGTCTCCTCTGAGAAGTTTTTTTTTTTATCTCCTGCAGTAGCAACTGGCCCTTTTTGGTACCATATGATAGTATACAAACCTCCTTGCAATATCTGAGTCCAAGACAATGCTCACTCATCTTTGTAAATCCAGGGCTCAGCACAAAGCATGACACACAGTAGATATTTATCGAATAACTTTTTGTTGAATGACAAATGCTGAGAGACAACTAGGAAACATTGAATATAAAATCATTTTGCATTGTCTGTATGTAGTAGCTGCTAGAATATTTTTTCTACTGTCATTTAAAACCAAACAAGAGTGGGATAAATCAACGATGGCCATTACAGTGTAATGAGCACTCCAGGTAAAAGAGGTAATATCAAACTTTAATAAGAAATACAAAATTTTAAATATGATAGATCTAAAGAAGGCTTCATACTAGCAAAAGACTATTTCTCTGAAAAGCACAGCCCCTTGATTTCAAAGTCATAACAAGTATATTTGTAATTTCCATACCATTTATTGTCATCAATATGGATGAGTTTGCCTGGTTGCATGACCTCGTCATTTATGTAGCAGTCACACTGAGATTTTGGAACACAATTTCCTTCATTATTCTGGTACATTCCATCAGGGCAAGTGCATCCATCAACTAGAACATCTTCCATATCGCAGCTCCTATCTCTCTCTGACAATGATCGGCAGGAACTATTGCAGGTTTTTACATTGTACCTGAAAACTAGGCCACTTGGACAAGATTGATCTGTTGGTATAGGGAGAAATAGTCAACATGTAAATAACCAGGAAAATTAATAATCTTACCTCAAGTTGATGTTTATAGGTATTATAGTGAATTAATCATAATTGAGATTATGAATAATAGAGGAAAAGGTACTTGTCCTGTTTTCATTCTTTTTTTCTGTCATTATTGAGACACTACTATAATGTTTACACATTCTGCTGAGAATAAAGCCCATAAACAAGATAGGCAGTACACTGCTCTCCTGTAGCTTATATTCCTGAGGAAAGGACAATTGTGATGCATGCTAAAAAAGCAAGATAAGAAGCTCTATGTGTGTACAGCTGGGAACCTGCACTTAGTGAAAAGGAGGGGTAGATGGACAGCATGAAGACAGCCTGGAGAAAGGTAATTCTATGTCTGGTAGCCTGGAGAAAGGTAATTCTATGTCTGGTAGCCTGGAGAAAGGTAATTCTATGTCTGGTAGCCTGGAAAAAGGTAATTCTATGTCTGGTAATTCTATGTCTAAATTACAAGAGAGGGAAATTCTTTCAAAAAGCAAGTAGAAGAATAGAAACTATAAGCCCAGAGACAAGTAGCCTTTAGAACTTGCACGGCCCTTGTAAGCAGCTTGGTCTTTAGCCTAAAAGCAATGAATTGCCATTGACTTGTTTTAGACTGGAATGTCACATGATCAGGTTAGTTTCATTTGGTTTTACTTTAAAGATTATACTGATTTCTCTGCAGAAATTGGATTAGAGGGAACCAAGACTGGATATTGAAGGAGGTTATTGCAATCACCCAGAAGTAAAAGTGACGGCTTTTGAACTAGGTTGGTGGCAAAAGAGATGGAAAGATATGAATGGATTTGAAAGAAATTTTGGAAGTGAACTTGACAGACCTTACTGATTGACTGGATATTGGCTATGCAGTATTAAGCTTTATCTATAGAGATGTGTTTCTACAAAACTTTTTCTTTTTTGTAAACCAAGTACTTCTCTGAAGTCGTATTTGAATAGTGCAATAAACATTTTTTTCCATTAAATGAAGGATTTATCAGCCTTCTAATAAGATTTTTTTCACATTTTCTTTACTGAGTACAGTTGATTTACAATACTGTATTAGTTTCAGTGTACAACACAGTGCTTCAAAATTTTTATGGATTATACTCTATTTTATATTTATCACAAAATATTTGATGCATTCCCTGTGCTATACAATATATACCTGTAGCTTAGTTATTTTATACATAGTAAATTTGTACCTCTTAATCCTCTACCCCTATATTTTCCCTCCCCTTTCCCCACTGGTAGCCACTAGTTTGTTCTCTATATCTGTGAGTCTATTTCTTTTTTGTTATATTCACTAGTTTGTTTTATTTTTCAGATTCCACATAAAAGTGATAATATATAGTATTTTTCCTTCTCTTTCTGACTTTAGTGTAATAAATATTTTCAAACAAAATAAGATTTTTTTTTCTGGTCACGTGGCAAGAGGGATCTTTGTTCCCTGATGAAGGATCCAGCCTGTGGCCCCTGCAATGGAAGTTCAGAGTCTTAACCACTGGACTGCCAGGGAAGTCCCCAAAGTAAGATTTTCTAAACGTAGTAGTTGAGCCCTTAGTTTACTAATTTATGTTTTCAAAATAAGTTATTAATATTTGACTATCAGTTAAAAATGCATGTCAGAACATTATTTAAATTTCAGCATACAAAAGTTGAACAGAAACACATATTTATATATAAATGTATATATATTCTGTTCTTGTTAAAATATGAATGTATTTAATCAAGATAGAATAAACCAAGAAGTAAATATGCAAGGATTGCAAAAAACATATTTTTTGAAAAAACATAAAATCATCTTTGAGAGAACAAAGTACAAACTTGTAAATACACATGCCTAAAGTACACCTAGACACACACACTCACACACAACTGCTGTAAAATTGAGAAGAAAGTAGAGTTATCTAAAGCTATCTATCCTGCTTACCACAAAGCCCAGCTCTCCATCCTATCATGTAAGTTTCTTTCTCAGCACATGCTTTCACATAGTTGCCTAAAATCGTGCACAGGCAGTCTTGACTATTTTCACAAGTACAAGTGTATTTTTTGCATTCCTTTAAAATAAGAAACAAATTTATATTACATTATGAAAATATTCAGAACAGGAGAACTGTGTATAACAAATCAGTTCATAACCACTCCTCTTCACTGAAAAACGTTTGTCCTTGAAACTTTTGGAATTACTTCTTTTCAAAAATATACAAAATAGCAAATCAATTATTAAATGTGTTTTCCAAGCACTTAGAAAAGACAGAAAGAGAAACTTATTCAAGACTTTTCTCATTTGGGGTTATTTTCCAGTACCTCTTTTTGTTTTGAGTTGGTATATCTAACAATTGAATAAATTAGTATAATCCAATGTTAAATTTAAACATATATCTTAATTTATTGACAATGGCTGTTATTTGAACACTTTTAATATCTCATGCTTCTTTTAATGTTATAAAAATATTTCTCAAAAAAAAGCTGTTAATATTAGACCCTCACATACCTCTTGATATGGTTTAGGGTCCACAACTGAATGGCAGGAAGCAAAAGGCCCACTCAAATCAAGAAGAATTCCACAGTGCCTTTCAGCAAACCTTTCTGGAAGAAAATTAATGCACCACATATTAGATCAATAATGTCAGAATTTTTTGATTAAAAGAGAAAGTATAAATTTTTAACTTTTGTCTTTATTAAAACAATTGTGTTTTTAAAGTGTTTTGCTATAATTTTTTATCACTATATATAAAAATAGCATGATATAATCAGAAACTATTTAAACTTAGAGGCAAATCTTTATTAGCTTTGGACTTTTATATTAAATTGGTTAACATTTTCTGGAGTGCAGTTTCTATATAAAAAATATGAATAAGGGAACCAGAGTATTTATTTACATATCTTTTAATTTAAAATACATATTTATGTCAAATTATGAAGGGTTAGTACTGTCACCCAAGTAGGTCAGATCAGTGTTTCGGAAGGTCATACATTAGGACAACCAGTATCAATAATTCAGATATGCTAATTTTATTTTTAACTGCTTAATTGATATTTGGTTGGTTTATAAACAACTAGTCTCAGATTAAATTAACAGAAGAGAAAATTCACAAAAATAGCATCTGAGTAGAAAATGTTTTGCTCAGTGATTTGCAGATTCTTAAGGATGATGACCATGACTAGGACAAACATTACTAAAATTTTTTTTAACTATTTGTTGATTGGCCTTTAAAAGTTAGTGTCACCAGGAAGCAATAAAGGAAGATGACTGAACCTATTTAAAGGACATTGAGGCTAATTATGAGGCCAAACTTGTGACCAGGTATCACTGTTTTTTTGTAAACATTATTAACATCTTTAAAGTATAGTTTAATTTTCTGTATTTTATTTTATTAAGTTATATATAAAACACTGAAAATTGAGTCATTTACATATCTCTCAAAAGTGTTAACATATAGTCTGCTTAACATAAATTGGCTTGGTTTCTATGAGATACATATGTTTTTTACCTATGCTCATTTTTTCATTGCAACACCCACAAAACAAAATAACAACAATTAAAACTGTGAAATATGTATTACCATGTTGATGTTAATGCATTTATCAGCTCATCTTTTAAATCAAAACAAATAGTTGAAACTTTCAAAAAGAATCACTTTAGTAATTTTTAAATATTATTAAAAACTGATCAGACATTTGTTTCAAATATGCAGATTAATTTAGAAATAACTAATTAACATATCATCATAATACATCTTAACTTACCTTCCATTGCATTCCATTACTTATGAAAGAAGCAACATAAAGTGAAGTATGTATTAAAATCAGCAATACTAGGGGAACAATCAGAGAAAGACTTGGACTCAAAACACTTGGATTACACCTTATAAAGAGCACCCTATCTAAACTCCATTATCACCATCTACATTAATGGAGATAATAACCTCATCCATGTCCTTCATGAATATTTGTGGAAATAAATTGAACTAGTAGGTATGAAAGTATTTGGTAAGCTAAAGCATGAGCTGAATCATACAAGTATACAGTTTTCCCATTAAGATCTATATTTGGGGTTTGGTATACATGATGGCAGTGGTTAGGAGACCTGGATCTAACTATAGCTGCATCGTTAAGTGTCTCAGCAGTTAGGGTGTGTCTCGCTATTCAAAGAAATGATGACTTCTACAACTAAATAAAATAGGAATAATAATAAACTAAGTGATAGGTAATGTCTCCTCTAACCCTATTTTTCTATAACAATGGAGAAAACTGTTTAAGGAGGAAAAGAGTAAGTATAGAAAAAGACAGCTGTGTCTTTTCCTCCCTCCATTCCCCAATGAGACATGTTTTCTAAGAGTGTCATCAACCAGCCCGATTGTTTCTCCACTGTTCCCTCTAAAACTGGGACAGTGCAACAAACGCTAGCTGAAACCAGGATTATCTGGTAGTCTCATATTATTACCAGAATAAGTTTATAATTCCAGTACCAAATATCTAATTACAGAGTTTAACGTTCAATTAACCTTACCTTTTTCTATACTGATGCATGAAGCAGTGTTTCCTTTAGGACAAGGCATCATTTCCCAAGAATTAGCAAATGCCTGAGATGTCTTCTCTAATATATTCTGACTTGACATGAAATCATCCTCTGCTCTGTTGTTGTAGGAACCACAGAGTCCTGTATAGAGCACAGAACAAATTTTAGCATTTTCTCATCTTCTTTTTGGATTCATATCCAGTTCTTTGCTCAAATCAAAACATGTATAAGCCACCTGAGAGTACTGTCTTTCTTATCTGGACCCTTCTGACCCAGGAGTTACATTTTTTTTCCTGTGTATAAATGTCACCTTCTTAAGCAAAAGTATATTGCAAAAATTTAGACGGTTTTAAATGAGTAACTGTGGGATTTGCCATCATTTCTTTGTTTTGTTTGATATTTGGACAGTATGTAAGAGCTGATTTCTATAACAGAAAAACTCAGTAAAAGAAATGTAATCTATGAGCAGAAAGACAAGTTATAATAGCTTGTATTTGAAACTTGATTTTCAAAAGATTTATATGTATATTTTCATTTATTCTTCTAAAAGTCAAAGCTTTAGTAACATATATTAGCAAAATGAAATAACAAAAATTATCAAATCTCACTTAATAAATCCTTAATTTAAAAACCTTAAAAATTTTATAGACATTTCTCCAAAGAAGATATACAGAGTGCCAATAAACACATGAAAGAATGCTCAGCATCATTAATCATTAGAGAAATGCAAATCAAAACTACAATGAGATACCATCTCACACCCGTCAGAATGGTCATCATCAAAAAATCTAGAAACAATAAGTGCTGGAGAGGGTGTGGAGAAAAGGGAACACTCTTGAATTGCTGGTGGGAATGTGAATTGGTACAGCCACTATGGAGAGCAGTATGGAGGTTCCTTTAAAAACTACGAATAGAACTATCATATGACCCAGCAATCCCACTACTGGGCATATACCCTGAGAAAACCATAATTCAAAAAGGGTCATGTACCAAAATGTTCATTTCAGCTCTATTTACAATAGCCCGGAGATGGAAACAACCTAAGTGTCCATCATCGGATGAATGGATAAAGAAGATGTGGCACATATATACAATGGAATATTACTCAGCCATAAAAGGAAACGAAATTGAGCTATTTGTAATGAGGTGGATAGACCTAGAGTCTGTCATACAGAGTGAAGTAAGTCAGAAAGAGAAAGACAAATACTGCATGCTAACACATATATATGGAATTTAAGAAAAAAAAATATCATGAAGAACCTAGGGGTAAGACAGGAATAAAGACACTGACCTACTTGAGAATGGACTTGAGTATATGGGGAGGGGGAAGGGCAAGCTGTGACAAAGCGAGAGAGTGGCATGGACATATATACACTACCAAAGGTAAGGTAGACAGTTAGTAGGAAGCAGCCGCATAGCACAGGGAGATCAGCTCGGTGCTTTGTGACCACCTGGAGGGGTGGAATAGGGAGGGTGGGAGAGAGGGAGACGCAAGAGGGAAGAGATATGGGAACATATGTATACGTATAACTGAGTCACTTTGTTATAAAACAGAAACTAACACACCATTGTAAAGCAATTATACTCCAATAAAGATGTAAAAAAAAATTTTTTTAATAATATGAAAGTAGTCTTGAAAGTAAGTTTAAAACTTTAGGGTAAGTTTTGTTGTTGTGAGGTTTGTTGGCTGGTAGTTTGGTTGTTTTACCTTCTAATATATGATCTTAAAACATTCAATAAATAAATAAATAAATAATAAAAACCTTAAAAATTTTAAATTGTTGAAAACCATTAGGTAATAGATTTTGTAATAAATAAAGCTGTCCTCACTGTATGTTAGAATTATTTTACCATAACATGGAAGGAAAGATTAAGTAAAAATGCCTTATGGTCTAATGTCATTAATTGAGACAACTGAAAATTACACTAGATGGTTACAAGAGCGCCTTGGAAATAAACATATCTAGATGACTTACCTACAGTGTCTGTGAATTTGTCGGGTGGCATGGAAACATATAATTGCATCACAGGAAAAATTTGTATTTGCAGTTTTCCATGAAAGTATGTTTCTGCTTGAAGGTATGAGGAAGATGCATTGGAGATCTGTATTTTTTCTGTTAAAGTAATAGTTTATATTAATAGCAACAATTGACATATTAAACAGTTTTTGATTTATTAAAATGTTTTTATACTTTAATAGATTTTTAAAAACAGAAATATTTAATATCATTAAAGATTGAATAAATTAATGCATTTTACATTTATTTTAAAAATGGTATTATTAAACTTACCTGAATAATAATAACCTGGATTTCTAATCTTGTCATTTGTGATTGTCCCATCTCTATTGAATATGTATTTGTCAACTAGAACAGACTAATATTTAAAACACATTGTTAGTTCATATTAATTTACAATATTAATTCATTTTAGTGTAATATATGAACCTGAATTTTTTCCATAAAAGTTTAATTGTAATGGATTAATTTATAAATATCTAAAATATAGAATATTTTTAAAGCATTTCTTATATCAATTCTTTGAGGAGGATTATAAAAGACTTTTCATCCCTGATTTGTAGATGAGAAAACCAAGACCCAAGAAGGTAACTTGGATTTCCAAAGGTCGAAACACTTGTAAGTACCAAAGATCAAGCTAGGTGACCTCCTTCCCTATATAGGTCATCTCCACTTAAAATGATAATTCCAAATACATGAAATTCTAAACAAATATAAATGTCTTCTTAAATGGGCCATAGATTTTAATAATCGAATAAGCACATAAGGCTGAACTGTAATTAGCACATTAGTTATGTGTCTATGGTAATTTTGGTATATTTAAGGATCCTTGGAACTATCCAGCTCTTCCAAAGACTTTATCAATCTTATTTATGCTTTTAATTTACACAGTAAAACCTCTCTTTTTCAACCTGAAAATTCTGAATTTGTGGAGTAATTGATTCGATTTTGCTTTAGGAATCTGATTACTTACCGAATTCAAGAGGAGTGTAACACTATTTAAGCACGTTCCTGACTGACCACTTGGACATGGACGAAGCTCAACACTAATAGACCAATCTTTATCCTGTTAAAAAAATGCATTTCATGTAAATGTTTATTAAAATGTCATTGAATATATGCTATTACTATGTGAGTCATTCACAATGCATGTTTGCATTTCAAATATGCAAAAGGCTTACATCTTATCAGTCTGCTCTGAAACTAGAAACCTAGCTCAGTCAATGGTACAGTCTAGGATTGGCCAAGAGCTTTACAGATGGTCCAAGTTTCTTGCATAATGCCTATCTAAGTAGTCTATAACTGGTGGATTTTCATAGTATCATTTTTTTTCTTTTAGCTTTACTTTTCATCTTCTCCACAGGAATTGCACTGCATTATTGAGACTAATAGGACTTAGAGGTAACATAGCTTGTTTATTCTCTGGAAAATCCATGATGTTAACTTAAATCCAATGAGATAGGTATTTAATTTGTCAACCCATAATAAAGGTCATGCCAAACATTGACTTCCAGTTCTCATTTCAAGATCTAGGAATCTCTAATCTATAAGAAGCAAATATTCTATATATTTTGACATATTTCCCTCTCACTTTGCCCATCCCCTATTCTCATAGATTATGTGCGGAGTATTACAAAAAAGGAAAGAAGATTTGGAAAACTGACTTTTAATAGCAGCAACTACATTTTTCAGATTACTGGTCATTGACACACATCTCTCACTTCAGGAGTCACAAATTCTGCTCATCTTTGTTTCTGACCAGGAAGATTAAGTAAAATTGCCTGTTCTCATGCTAGCTAAAGGTACAAGCTACAAAATAGAATCCCTCTTTTATTGAAATTCAGATTACTTAAAATTTTAATATTGAAAAGAGTTTAAATGTAAGGATAACCTCTATCATACTGTTATATTATAAAAACTAAAAATAAATGTAAAAGAATAATGATGAAATAGGAAGATGCTTTATGGAATGTAAAAGATAGTTTCATTTGAGGCACTAGTGAACACATACAAAGAAAAGTAGAAAAAGGAAAACTTTTCCCAGTGTATTTAGAAAATTATTAGTAATGAAGGAGATTTTGATTGATTGTTTTTGTTTACCAAGAATTTCTAAGGAGCACAGGTAATAATCATTGTCAATGTCAATATGTGACCAAAAGCAGATACTGAAATACATAACCAATGATTGAAGGGCTGTTTATTATTTTTAATAGAAAATAAAGATGAAGATTGTGTTTTAAAATGGCTGAGAAATAGTTTGATGTATCAGTTTTCTCAAGTGTTGTAGACTATTACATACATGGATGGCCAAAAAGTGACAGTTTCCAGGATGATTGTATTTAACACCATCAAAGGTGGTAATCAAACTTCCTTCCACCTTACATCTTCCAGGACATAACATTTTAGTGCAAGACCACTTTGCTTCTTGGCATGTGCTGTTAAAATGCAATCGTTATGTTAAAGGTCACCAATTATGTTTTCTCTATGGTGAAAATAAATAACACAACATTAAAAAATCACAACTTAAACTACGACATCTAGTTAAGTTTTCTTACACCATTTTCATTCCCCACCCAAAATCTCAGCTTTGATAAAATGTCTCATTGACAGTGGTATCCTGGTATTTTAAAAGACTCTAATTCCATTGACCAAAATAATAACTTCTGCCTGCATTAAACATATAAAAACTCATAAACTGGATTTCAGGAGTTTGTTTAAATGGAACACATTTCACTATTAGTATTAAAACACCTGTTACATGCCACATTATAGACCTGCACTGTCCAATATAGTATAGAGACATAGCTAATGATTATGTGAAATGCGGCTTGTAAGTCCAGATTGAGGTCTGCTGTAAATGTAAAATACACACAGACTTCTAAGACTTAATATGAAAAAAGATTGTAAAATCTCTCAACATTTTATACTAATTTCATGTCCAAATGATAATATTTTGGATATGTAAAGTACATGATTATAATTAATTCCACTTGTTTGTTTCTTTTTGCTGTTTAAAATGCATCAACTAAAAGTGTTAAATTATATATGTGGGTCGTATTTGTGGCTCACATTATATTTCTCTTGGACAGCACAGCTATACACATTCAATAAATCATAGCTCTTGTTATTCATAATTATTATTAATATATTATTACCAGACTAACAGAACATTGCCTATTTATTGAGAAAATATTACAATATAAATAATATATTAGTTTTCATTGAGTCAGTTTATTTCCTCACAAGGACACAGTACATTCTAGAAAGTCCTCTGAAGTCCAGCAGATATGTGGAGTTTCAGAGAAAAGGCTTAATGAGGAACAGGGAAATCTGTCTGGTCAGAATATTGTTCCTGAATGCAAAAGGAAGAATCAAGCTATTCAACTAAAAGAGAAATGATCTACACTAACTTTTGGCACTTTAAAATCCTATCTGGAGGTTTGGAGAGCACTGATTTAATGGGATACAATTAGCAAAGTTTATATTTTTGTTATTGCTGTTGCCTCTTCTTCCCTTTCTCACCCTCAACCCATTCCTTTCCAGCCTTCCCCAAAATTTGCAAAGCAACTTTATTTTCCTTATGTAATGTAGTAATATGGATAAGCTTTACACCGATACTTCTTGTGGCCAAGGTGAGAGAAAGTACCAATAAAATGTCAAAAGTATAGAATCTAAAAAAAAAAAAAATCCTATCTGGATTAAATGTATCTTCACCAATGTAGCCTCATATAAAAATTATTTGAAAAGTGTTGGGTTGTTTCTAATTGTATATTTTTAAATATTCTTGGCAATTAGCATATTGTTTCATTATTGTAACCATATTTTTGTATTATGCTTTGCTCTGTTTTGCAACCACCAATCGGTTTACTATTCAAAACACTATTTTAGTTAGTAAAAAAACATTGTCTTTTAAAGTTACAAAGAAAGCTCATATATTTTACATAAAACACAAAACTTTCCTCAAAAATTGAAAGACAGAATATCAACACAGAAAATGCCAGAAGGTTGCGGTTTTTTTTTTCCTGAAACATTTATTTTACATGTGGATTTAGGGAATTACTTCAAATTACATTAAAATATTAGTATTATTTCACTATCAATGAAATGTAGACAAAAAGCACACACACATACCACTTAGAACCACAGGAACCTTCACGGATTTCTCCTGACTGATACACCTTTCCATTAGATTCACAGGGACAGTCAGCCTTCAACACGCATCTCCCTTTCTCTCCAATATCATCCAATAGATAACCTAGAGTACATTATATAAAGTTAATCTTGAAATTATATAAACATCAGTAAATTCTCAGTGTATTGCAAAATCACTTTTGAGGTTGTTCTTTCACGTGTAAACATGCACGTAAAATGATAATTTCTATTTAAGAAATTTGAGAACTGGCAAGAGTATAGACAATTTTCGGAGCCACAGAGCAGTCCTTTTGAGCCTAATACAGAGCTAGCGAATCATCTGTGTAGTACCATGGCCCTCAGGTATTGTAGAGACAGAAATGCACATTAATTTTAAAAGTCTCTCTAGGGGCTTCCCTGGTGGCGCAGTGGTTGAGAGTCCGCCTGCTGATGCAGAGGACACGGGTTCGTGCCCTGGTCCGGGAAGATCCCACATGCCACAGAGCGGCTGGGCCCGTGAGCCATGGCCGCTGAGCCTGCACGTCCGGAGCCTGTGCTCCGCAACGGGAGAGGCCACAACAGTGAGAGGCCCACGTACTGCAAAAAAGAAGAAGAAAAAAAATAATCTCTCTACCCCTCCCCTGCAGTATGCTAGAAGGATGGATTATAAATAGGTAATAATTTATTTATTAAATATCTTGTTAGAAGCAAGATCCCACTATAACTGAGTCACTTCATTTTCAATTGTTTTAATGTAAATATTATTACCTTCTGGGCAGGTGCAGCCACTCACACATTCGATGCCTTGAAAAGGAGCAACATTAGAACAAGTTGCAGGATTTGAGGGACCACATTCTTTGTAGATATGTTTTTCTGGGCATCTAGGTTTTTCTGGAGAAATATAGAAATATGTATACATGGAAATTAGAGGAAAATAAATGTGATAAATACATAATATTATAATGTGGATCTTTTCAAATGGGATTCTTTGAGTCTACTTTTCAAGATATGTCAGTTTTTAAAGATATTCAGTAACTAAATTATGCCAATTTCCCATGCATTATTTTATGATACAATATTTAATTTGGAGGAAATGTATATTATATAGTATCATTTTAGCTTACTTTGAAATTGATATTCTATTTGCATTTTAACTTATAAAAATTGAACTAAGTATAAATGAAAAGTATATTCATATTTATATGAAACTCATTTAGATTTTCAAATTTTCTGAAAAAAATAATTACTCATCAACATACTTTAGATAACTTTTTCAGTTATTTTTTACAGAGTTTTTACAGAATTTCACAGAATTATTCATTTTTCCCAGTGACTTTTACTGATTATAAAGTTCCCAATTAAGATCTTAACACAAAGCACTTGTGGCAAGTAACCCCACAAAATGGACCTCAGTTTCTTCACAGGTACATGTCAGAGACAAGATTTTGGTCTCTGAGGTTTCTTCCAGGGCTTAGGCATTTGAGAAGATTACTTTGAAACACAGCCCAACTTTAAGTGCTATAGAAACTTCCTGATTTGGAATCTACAATATATTTAAAACCTACCACAAACCACATCGGGATCGTCTCTCCAGGATACATAGGTTCCGGGACCATCTGATGAACAGAGGCGGGACAATTCTGCATAAGTGTCACAGGTGGATTTTTTGTCTCTACTTTGGCAGTACTCATCAATGCAGATCATTTTGTAGTTGTTGGATAAAGTGCCAACCTTTCCACATTTCTCAAAGTAGGTTCCAATAATTTTGTTACAGTGCTAGGAAATAAAGCATGAAGTTTTAAGAAAACATAGGAAAAATGAAGAATCAAATGACTATTTTGAGAAAGATAAATTCAGATTTTTTTTTTTTGCATAATACCCTGTATCTTTGACAGGAAAAGTTCTTGAACGCTGGTTGAAATGAGGAGTTTTGAATTATTACATTTGGTACAGTGACTCCTAAAAGAAAACTTCACCTCTGATACTTTTTTTTTTTTTTTTTTTTTTTGTGGTACACGGGCCTCTCACTGTTGTGGTCTCTTCCGTTGCAGAGCACAGGCTCCGGGCGCGCAGGCTCAGCGGCCATGGCTCACGGGCCCAGCCGCTCTGTGGCATGTGGGATCTTCCCGGACCAGGGCACGAACCCTCATCCCCTGCATCGGTAGGTGGACTCTCAACCACTGCGCCACCAGGGAAGCCCACCTCTGATACTTTTGATTGCTATATAAGGACTTCAAAATTTGTTGTACCTAAACTCATCGAAAATTTCTCTAAAAGTGACATGAAGTTTAGAACTTGAGAAAATGGAAGGGGTAAGAAAAGGAAAGGTTGTCAGTGCCAGAGATTGGGATGGTGAATGATTGATACCACAATAGACAGAGGGATATTGGCCCTTTAACTGTCAGTCTGCTTATATTTGATGAGCAAAAAAATAAAATGGACTGATTCTGTGGTTTCTTGGTGAGGGCCATGTGAGTCTGCTCTGGAAACAACATATCTGTTCTCATGTTGTTTAAGGATGTAAAGACATATATTGTCAAGCACAAAATGTTCAAATTTCAAAATATTTTCATTACCACATAGCTTTTTGCTATCTTAACTATGTGTTTTCAGAGAAATATAAAAGCTACTAGAAAGCAAATAACACAGTTTGTACCAATTAAGCCCCAGGACAACTGATAACATTCTCCAAGTGAGGTATAAAATTAAGTGAAATGAAATCTTCAAATATTTTTAATGTATTATTCTTCGTGTATCTTTCTCACTAGATTACAGGTTTCTTTGGAGCAAGAAATAGAATTTCATAATCTCTAGGCTTAACACAATGTCTTGTACATAGTAAGTTCTTACTAAATACACATTGGCTTTGATATAAATTTGTATACTCATTCAACTAACATTTTTGAGCAACCAGACATAAGTTCTCACACACTGTGCAACTACCACAACAGTAAAACCTAATCTCTGTCATCACAGAGCTCATAATCTCTTAGGAAACATGTGAGAAAAACAAGAGGAATTTTTATAGATCATAAGTACCAATGAGTGACATAGGGTAACAAAGGAAAGAGAAAGCAATTCTAACTGCAAAAATCAAGGAGCATTTCACAAGGAAGATAGCAGATGACCTTAGTTTGTTTTGCTAAAAGATGTCAAGATGGTTATAAATACAACACCCAATGTCACTTAAAACACAAGTCTCTTCTACCTATACTATTCATACATATCTTGGTCTTGAGAATTTTGTTCTAGATTGAAATAAGAATATGTAAAAATTCCTTCAGTCATCAAATGAGTGCAATCTACCAAATTCAACATTAAGAATTTCTGCAAGTGCAGAAAATTCAGAATAAATGATGACTATTTTCAAGTGGTGTAGTCAAAAAGATTATCTGTGACTTTTTCAGAAACAAGTTAAAGTATACTGGAGATGACAATTCAGACTGGCTATCTGGGGCAAAAGTAAGGGAGTGAGAGCAGAAAGTAGTTCTTAGGAGTGCACTACAGGGATTTCTAAACTGTAAGAGTCAAGTCAGTCCTTATTAAGAAATAATCATGGAGAGGTGAAGCATGTCAGTTTACAGACCAACTATAACACTGTTCAAAGGAAATTAGAATTGTTACACTCATATATAGTAAATACCATTAAAAAAACACTTATTTTAACATCTACAGCTAGACTAAAGCAGAGAAACAGACCACAGGTACATTGGAGAGGAAGCAATGGCAAAATTCTAATAAGGTCTGAGTGTTAGAAAAGGATGTTGGCTGTCCAAATAGAAACCAAAGGGAATATTGTTGAAATCTGCTAGTAAATGAAATATATATTTCTTACATGCACTCCATCTTCACAAACTTGATAGCTTTTGGTAACAGCTTTGGGACAATTACCAGGAATTTTACTATTGTCAATGTTCTCATTAATATCGTCTCCTTGAAAAGAAAGCAATGTTAACTTTAAGATATTTATTATATATATATATATATATATATATATATATATATGTATGTATATATACATTATTTTCAAGATAAATATGGACTTGACAATATAAATATATTTTTTTTTTTTCTTTTTGTGGTATGCGGGCCTCTCACTGTTGTGGCCTCTCCCGTTGCGGAGCAGAGGCTCCGGATGCGCAGGCCCAGCGGCCATGGCTCACGGGCCCAGCCGCTCCGCGGCATATGGGATCCTCCCAGACCGGGGCACGAACCCGTATCCCCTGCATCGGCAGGCGGACTCTCAACCACTGCGCCACCAGGGAGGCCCTAAATATATTTTTTTATTTTAACAATTTCTCATTCTATAGACAAATGCAAATTGTTAATTGTTAGATTTATCCAAATATGAAGAACTACTTTATAATTTCCTTTTGGGAGGCAATTTTCTTAGACAAAATGCATAGAAATCTTACCTGGAATGCTGTTGAAGTTACCACAAAGACCACAAGTTGGATACTGCTTGTGAAGAGTGAGCTTTAAAAAAAAATTATGTGTATGTTTATAAAATATTGAAAATATCTCAAGACAAAGTTTAACCAAACCAAAAGACAGGCCCCCTTCATGTTCAATTTTACCTAAGCTGGTTACTTAGGAATGTATTACAGGGCCTTTTCTAAAGGATTTAGATTTAGAATTTGGCAAGATCCTGACTTCACTTCTTACTAACTGTGTCTTTGGGTGGATTATTTAACTTTTATTAGCCTGAATTGCCTGAGTTCCATCATCTGTAAAATAAGATTAATAATCATATTTTAAATATTAGATAATGTTTAGTACAGTGCCTGACACATAGAGATTTCTCAATAAACCTTAGCTCTTATTTTCCTTATATTGTATTATTTTATAACTGAAAGTAAAGAACAAAAAGCACAAACTATAAGAAGATCATAGATGGACTTACTGAGAGTTTATTATTTTCATCCCACATTAAAGACAGGATTCCTCTACGGCTATTCAGAATATTATGTTCTCCATATTTTTTAATGTGAATCATCTTATTGTCATATGGTATCTGTACACTGAAAAGTATAAAATAAAAGTACATATAAAAGGTGTAAGAACAGTATTATTACATCATGTTTTTTCTGGTAATTCATGTTTCTATATTTAGTATAAATATAATACTGCTAATAAATAGTAAAGTTTTTTTTTTTTCTGATCATTTCAGAAGAAGAGACACAATGGCTTTCTTCTGATTTTAGAAAGACTTTTAAGGAACGATGAATAAATCTTTGGGGCTTTGGAGAAATGAACAAGAAGAAATTGGTCCATTATAAGAATAAAATGATTAAATAATTTGAAATGTTCACAAGCAGAATATCATGCCTCATTTTCTTATCCTGAAAAATATTCAAATATGTCATCCCTTCCAAATATAAACTGCTACTTCTAAAAACAATGGCTTAAGTTTCAATGTATTGTAAAAACTCAAATTTTTATTTAGCATTAAACATGCAAATGAAAATTGAAATATTCTATTAACAGTTTTGTTGAATATGCATGTTGCCCCAAATCTAGATACTCAAAATAGTCAAACAACAGAACTACTCTTTTTTTCCCACCTTGTGATAGGAATAAATATGATATCTTATAATCCCACATATAGCAAAGTCTTATACATTTTACAAGAATTTATTATAAATATCAATATGAGCACCAAAATAGGAAAAGAGTACTATCTCTCCCCTAATCAACCTTTTATTTTCTTTTTGCTCAGGTTACTTCAAGTAATTCTATAGCCTTTATTTAAAACACTGTGACATTTACCTTTCTCCATTAACTAAAATGATATTGCCAACAATAGAGATGACGTTACTGTCTACTATAACTGTTATTTTTTCAATCTCACTATCATTGTTTCGTTTGATCTCAATATTGAAATCTCCTCCAGATTCAACACAGTGACGGCAGAAACTATACGTGCATGAAGACTCAAAGGAAAAGATACGGCCGTTGAAATCTTTATATGCTCCTTTGCCCCAAGTAGAAACTTCACCTACAAAATATTTAGGGTAGAATATTCATTATTATTTAGAACAATTAATGTAGCTTTTAGTTTCGGTTTTTTAAGTGTTTATGTACCAAGAAAAATAATCACTGAAAGGTACTATTCTCACATCCACCTTAAGTCTGTATTTTTCTTTCTTACATACTGCAAAATGTGCTAAAAGTAATACCTGAGTACTTGGAAATACCCAAAGTTGGCTAAAACAAAAAAAGAAAAACATCTTGTTTCCCAGTGGAAAAGGGAAATTGTCTCTACTATGGAAAGGGATATATGGAGGGAAGCTGTGGTCTGTTTGCTCGTTTGCTTTGCTTTTTGTAGAGCTAGTTTTTCTAATGCTGTCTGAGTGGGTTACCATTAATATTAAATAAGTATAAAGAATTATATTATTTCTCTCTATACACATGTGTATGTATATATGTATGTGTGTGTATATGTTAATGTGTATGTGTGGTGCGTGTCTGTGTCTGTGTGTGTGTATAAAACAGATAGATGATGGAAAAAGTTTTTAAACCAGTTTCAAATTTCCGTTACTTTGAAACCTCATTAGGTACTGCTTGGCTTGGTCATATAAATATGGATATAAATCAGAGTCATTTTTACTTACCAATAGTTATGTTTGTTTCTGAGTATTTGGGGGTTGCTTCTGGAATATGGGTTCCTTTTCCTATTCAACACAATGCATAGATTACTTAAATTTCAAATATATATTGACTTTAAATATACAGGATATTTGGTCTTCTACATGGGAATTTAAAAGTTGATATTGAAGGCCATCAATGGGATTTTTTTTAATCCTAAATATATAATTTGATTTTGTAACAGCTATGATTTGTCAAAGTCATATGTATGATTATCTCTGAAGCCCATATTTTTCGTGTAGCAATCAGCCACAATATGTTCAGAAATCATTAACAGTTTATTCATTTTGGGTCATGTACAATTAATAACATATACTGCATCTCTTACAGAACTATATTTTCAACTTCAAAAATAGAATATTGTAGCCTATTTTTATCAGAAAATACTACCCAAACAGGCCCAAGATAGATTTTATTAAATCAGTCTACTGTATAATACTAATAACTCAATCATCTATATACAAAAATAATCAGTTCTCCTGATCAAAGGGAAAAATTCATAACCTTGAAACTTTGTTTCCCATTATCATTTATTTCCAATGCACGGACCGTGTTATGTAACCAAGTAAACACATGAAATCTTAGAGCAAGGTTTAAAAGCAAGCAGAATAGAATAGTAACAACAATTTTAAAAAGTGAACATTTTGATAGAATTTTAAAATATTTTTCACAATGTCATTTATGTATATCTTGGGGCCACTTCTCTTTGCCCAGGTTGAGTGATATAGATTAAATTCTTAATTTATTTATAAAATCATTCTTTAAATACTATATCTAAAGTGATAAAGGGGAAGTTGCATTTTTTTATTTAGGTTCTATTAAGATATAATTTAATCTTTCTTATTCAAAAAATTGTTTCAAATATCCAATTGGTCATCTAAATTTTAGTACTGGAAGAGGAGAAGCACTTAGATGTTCAATGCTACATGAGAAACACATAATAATATCAAGTCCTAGTAAATCAATAATCAACAGAACACCTTATGTATACATTATAAACACTGAACATTAAAAAATCAAACTACCTGGAGTGCTGAGTGGTCCAGAAGTACTGTAGTCAGATGAGCTTGTGACACCTATTTAATACAAAATGATTAGGCTGTTTATGTGTATAATTTTATCTGGTAAAATATGAAAAACATATTTTTAGATCTGATGTATAAACCATAGATCCAAGTTCAGCAATGGTAATGCTAGCAGACTTAGAGCCACGTGAAGCTATATAAGAAAAAAATATTATCAACTCAACAACCTGCTGGAGTAACAAAATTATGTCTCACTACTAAATGAACTGACACCAAATTACTTTATTCTAGATAAATTGCCTTAAAACTTGTTCAGGGGCTTCTCTGGTGGCGCAGTGGTTGAGTGTCCGCCTGCCGATGCAGGGGACACGGGTTCGTGCCCCGGTCCAGGAAGATCCCACATGCTGCGGGGCAGCTGGGCCCGTGAGCCATGGCCGCTGAGCCTGCGTGTCCGGAGCCTCTGCTCCGCAACGGGAGAGGCCACAACAGTGAGAGGCCCATGTACCGCAAAAAAAAAAAAAAAAAAAAAAAAAAAACTTGTTCAGGGAAAGAGAAAAGGGTTGTGTAGACAGGGTTCCAAGTCTGTTATTTCAGTTTCAACCAAACTTACTCCCACTTTGAATTGTTTTACACTTGGGAAACCTAGGTACCATTTCAAGATGTCAACTGAATAAAGGATTCTGCATTCACAGAAACTGGAAGTATTAAAACTATTAATCTAGATGAATTGAGATGTTCAATCTCAAGATGTCTAATATCAAGAGACATTAATGTCTCTGTCCCTTAGGAACAGAGACTGAGAGGATATCTGAACTACTGGCATCAGAGCCAAAGTCTTTGTGTCTATCCCCAAAAGATGTACTGCCACGCATTCTATCCCCTCCAAGTTCGTTGATTGCAAATCCCTGTTGACCAAAAGCCCCTAAATTGGATTCTAAGTTTCCAGAGCTATCACCAACAAAGGTATTACCATTTCTCAAATTGGTGTCACCTGCAGAATATAAAATGACTGTCACGGAGTATATTGAAAATATTTTATGATTCAGAAATTTGTATGCACAAATATGAGATATCAATACCTAGATCATTGGAAATGTATCCTTCAGATCTAATCACTCAATTTCCTTCAACTGTTTTGCTACTAAAATCACCGCCACCAAATGAACTCAAACCGGAAGCTCCAAAACCAAATGCAGCATTGCCCTTCCCTGCTCCAAGTTCCCAATCAAAGACCCCATTCGAACTGATGAAAAAAAAATCAAGATCTTATTAAAATTCAATCTTTAATAATTAGTTAGTTTGTTGTGAAATGTTATTTAGAGAAAAGTGTTTCCACTACTTAGTTAATTTAATTAACTTAAAATTTGTCAGAATGAGTCTTTATTGGAATACCTGAGCTACTGACATCATATCCAAGGCCTTTAAATCCAGCCCCAACAGATGCACTGCCACTCATTCTATCCCCTCCAAGTTCATTGATTCCAAATCCTTGTTGACCAAAAGCCCCTAAATTGGATTCCAAATTTCCAGAGCTATCACCAACAAAGGTATTCCCAAGTCTCAGACTGGTGTCACCTGAAGAATATAAAATGATCATCACAGAGCCTACTGAAAACATTCTATGATTCAGAAGTTTGTATACACAAAAATGAGATATCAATACCTAGATCATTGGAAATGGATCCTTCAGATCTAATCACTCAATTTCCTTCAACTGTTCTGCTACTAAAGCCGCTGTCACCAAATGAACTCAAACCAGAAGCTCTAAAACCAAATGCAGCATCACCCCTTCTAGCTCCAAGTTCCCAGCCAAAACACCCTGTTCCAACTGATGAAAAAATCAAGATGTTATTAAAAATTAATCTTTTTTAACTAATTAGTTTGTTGTTAAATGTAAAGAGAAGTTTTTTAACTAATTAGTTAATTTAATTAATTTAAAAATGTTCTGGAATGAGTCTTAGTTGGAATACCTAAGCTACAGGCATCTAAAACCTATGGATTCACCCCCAGCAGATCCTCTACTGCTAATTTCACTCCAATCAACTCTACTGACTTCCAATCCCTTTTGACCAGATGTCCCCAAACCAAATGCTAAATTTCCATAGGCACTGCTACTAAATCCAGCCCCTCTGCCTATGTTGGTGCCTATGTTCAGCTGTCTGCTGAAATTTAAAAAGATTGTCACCAGGGAATATTTAGGTACAACTTATGAGTCAATACTTTTTATGCACAAAACCTAAAGAGTAATACTTAGATCACTGGAACTTGATTTTCCAATGCTCCCTGTTTTATTTTTACCAAAGCCTTTTATTTTCAAGACCACTGACACCAACTCCACATGAGCCAGAATTACCAAGATCAAATCCAAATTAACCTGCCTTTTTACCATCAAGTCCAAAATCAAAAGACAAATGGAAACTTAAACTGTAATCAGGAGCAATAAACAAAGGATGTAAATCATTTGTGTTTTTTCTTAATAGAGTCTAGATCAGAATTCCTGAGCCTCTGAAGTGAGAGCCAAAGCCAAAGCCCAGGGAGAACAAACTCCTTTCTCTTTTTCCCGTTTCCACCGATTTCCACATCTTTTAAGATAAGTTGCTCTGACACAAAAAATACCTATATTTACTGTACTTTATTGACCCTCACTTCTGTCACTGACTTTAATTTCCAAATATAAAAAGCTATTTATCCACACTTTTATTGTTTATTGAAAATATAATATAAAACAATATTGAAAACCAGTGTGAAATAAAAATCACTATAACAAATTTTAGCACTTTTGTTTTGCTTATCACCTCCTAATTCTTGATGATAGATATACACATTTGACAGTTTCAAATATTCTGGCATTCCTTTTCAAGACAACTAGTTCAAATGTGAGTAATAGGACTTAAAAAGTCAAAGTCATACAGAAACATGAGACCAAAAAGTTTCTGTTTCTTATGACAAAACTTGGGAACAAGAGACTTTAAGTAGCTTTACCAAAGTCTACAGAAGGTTAGTCAGAAAGACTGGATAGAAACCGGATCTCTTCATTCCAGGTCCAATCCCCTTCATAAAAGCATTCAATCTACTTGCCTCTTCACTAAAATGTTTAAATTAATTTCTGTTGAAGATAACACAGATCCTTTAAGAATCAAACATAGTTTAAAAATCTTTCCCATGAGTCCCTCCAACACTAAATCTGTATTGGTCAAAAAAATAACCATCACTTCTTCCTTTGCTAATTGATTGCTTTTTCTGTCAAAAGCAGAAACTAAGAAACAACTTAGAATACTTGTTTCACTAGCAGCAGAATTAGAGCTGGCTAATCCATTTACTGAATTCACACCAAATCCATCTTGGCTAGAAGGACCCCAACCAATTTTATTTTTATCTGAAGCAGTGCCACAAATTCTGTACCACCAGAGACACTGTTGGCAAGACCACTTACTAAATTGGTTTTCTCTACCATACAAAAAATAATCATTATCAGAGAACAGTTGCATTTATTCATATTATACAAGAAATTAATCTATACACATTGCTTGAACTAGGCCTTCATTATAGTTTTGAATGTATCATTCCCTCCCTTCCACATATCTTTCCATATATGATTCCACACAGTGTAACTAGGGGTGTGCATAGCAACAAATTTACCATGAAGTTTGAGAGAATTCCATAAGAAAAGTGAAGCACTAGGTTCATTTAAGATAAAGGTCCAATATATCCTATAGAATATGAGCAAACCATTCACACCTCAGTGTTGTAAACAAGAGCAAATATCTGTGTTAACTTATTAGTCATACTGAGCTTGTCAATCCCAGAACAGATGACTGAACAGATAGGAAACCTCTGTGTCTTTCCTGAAGAGATTTCAACCATACCCCTACACCTAAAACTGTTTCTCCCTTTTCAGTTATCACCACCTGGACTCAAATATTAAATTTTAATATAAAATATTGAAGTTATTTTCTTCACTGGATCTCCTTCTTTCCTACTTTTGCAGAGGTACAAAATACAGAAACTTCAGGGACCAGGCAAGTAAAGGAAAAGTTTGAATCAGCCAATAGGTAGAAGCATATTGAATCAGAGAGAACGTGCCTCACCTAATGAAAATTAAAACTTTTTTCCAAACAAAACAAAATTAAAGGTCACAAGCTGTCTAAAAACCCTACTTTATAATATTACTTGGCAAACTGAGTATGCAGTTTCAAGAGAGAATCTTGGTATAGAAAATGGATTGTGGTTGCCGACAGAAACATGAGAGATTCTGCACTAAAACTGGGTCCAGGAAGCATTTTAAATTATTAG
This sequence comes from Mesoplodon bidens, assembly GCF_964165515.1. Classification (NCBI taxonomy): domain Eukaryota; kingdom Metazoa; phylum Chordata; class Mammalia; order Artiodactyla; family Ziphiidae; genus Mesoplodon; species Mesoplodon bidens. The sequence goes on from NC_138167.1 coordinate 55,501,205, forward strand.
TTTATAATCATAAAAATGATTGCTCATCACAATAATAGTAAGATAGCATAAGAAAATAAAAATTATCAAGAAGAATTTAATTTTATGTAAACTGCTTTGCCAAAATTCTCTTAAAACAGAATTCATCACTCTCGTTGACATTGGAATTAGTGCCTTTAGTTTTTCACTATTACTATTAAGGCCATGTGCTGCAAATAAAACAAAGATTATCAGATTATCCCAAATGAAAAAAAGCACTTCTAGGTCAGTATTTTTCTCCAACAGTACCTGCTGGGGTGTCTTTTAACTCTAAACTATTAGTATCCTGAGGTTCTCTCGACCTGTCTTCAACTTCTCCTTGAGCACTAAATCCAGTGTTAAGGAGTGAACCAACAAGAGAATTCTTTCTCCTGTCTGAGTCACAAAAGGACAAACTACTGAGCAAAAAAGGACCTAATGTGAATAACAGGAGATTGTATTTGAAAACAGTATTGCTAGCACTATACACGGTTATTGGATTGTGACTATAAAAAGCCATATTTTATTTTGTGTAAGTGCCTTTATTCTAGTGGCACTTGGAACAACATACACCCTTATTGACTTAATCACTATGTCCATATCTTTTTGTCATAGTTCTAAGACTTCAAGAAAGAACTGAACGAGTTGTGAAGATTTAATTGATGTGTAGTAGAAATTCTTCCTCTCATGGACAGGGCAGAAACCTCCCCATCTGCTTCCTTGTCTATCACTAAGCTCCAAGTTCCATTGTTCAACCTCCACTCATCAAAATATTCTACCATGTTGGATCCACACTGTCCTTGGCTTAGTAACAGCTGATAAAATTAAAATAACATAGCTGATTCTCTTTTCCATATTTCTGCAAAGAAAAATGATGAAAACATTTATTCATAAATTAACATTTACTCACCTCCAAGTCTTAGCTTAAATGTCATCTCAATGAGGCATACTCTGACAGTGTAAAGTTGCAACCCCCATTTTATTCCTCCCAATTATCATTATATTACTCTAATTTATTCCATAGAAATTGTCACCTTGTAGTATACCATGTTTACTACTTACAATGTTTATTGTTTATGAACTGTCTCCTTCTTCCAGATTTTAAGCTCTATAAACTCAAGATTTTTGCCTGTTTTATTCACTGGGGTATTCCAGATGTCTTGAAATGTGCCTGACCCATAAAGGACACTCAATTAATATTTATTTAATAAATGCATTCATCAACAAAGACCCCTTGTTAGTAATATACACTAAATTACATGAGTTATTTTGTGCTTTCTGTCATACCATTTATGTTTTCTTAAATCTCTATGATAAAATTAAAGTACTTTAGAATTAGGCCTTAATAACTATGATAGTCTTGTAAATTTGTGGAAGACATGTATTTTGTTCACTAACTAGACAATAAAATAAAATGTGTGATTTGTAAGCAAAACTTGAAGACTATGTAAGAGCAAATAAAAATAAGAGACAATTCTCTCTGTTGACAATAAGGGAAAAGGGACTCTCCTCTTTTTTAGATCATTTACTTTAGAAAACTTGTGAGTTCTTTGTCTACCTCTTTAAAATGTTTGTAAATCTTTTTAAAGGTTATATAAGCAATGCAAGAATGTTTCTTCGAGAGATTGGTGACCATGTTTTTGAAATGCTGTCATCAAGGGAGAGAGTTCCCCTATGTCCTAGATGTTATGAACATAACTTCAGCTGGTGTCTGGCTCCAAACACAAACCTACCTCTTTTATGATTTTAAAGATACAAGAAAGTATTTTTTTTCTTATAAAGGCAATTAGCAAACACAGGTGGCTACCCCAAATACCAAGCAAATTTAGGACAAACCATGTGTGACAATTGGTGATGTCAAGTGCTCTTACTTGAGGACTAGTTATTGTTCATCTTGAGGACAGGTATGTAGTGAGTTGTATCTGCCTGGCTGTATAAAAGGGTGAGATTTCTTTCTGTCCTTGCTGTCTCTCCATCAGATTGCCTGTGATGTGCATCACATTCTGGTTTAATGCTTATTCAGTAATAAAACTGTTTTCCTTCTCTTCTACTTTTGGGGGAGGTTTTCTGGGGTGACAGGAGATTTTGTTTTAAATTACCTTTCCTCAACAACTACTCTTGCACTTCTTAGCCATTTTCCATGTTTACAGCAAAATTATTTTCCTATAGCAAACAATATACAGAAATAAAATATTAATGACTTTGAGAATAGTAATGAGTTAGTCTACTACGTAGTTGGATGAAGAGGTCCCCAACATTTAAAACATCATGAAATTATAATATATACTTATTAGTGTTTGGTTTAGGAGGAATTCAAGTGCTGCTTAAATTACAGCCAATTTGTATTATTATGTTATTAAGTAATCCTCAAACCACTATTACATTTACAACTCTTCTCCATATAGAGCTTTTTTCTTTGTCTGAGCTTGCCCTCTACCTGCCTTACTTCACTACACACTCTTCTCCTTTCCTCTTTTATCCTCTCTCTATCTCACCGTCTTTCTTCACTGCCATGTACTTTTATAACTGCATCTTGAAATCTAAATATCTCAGTTTGATGGCAAAGCAGAAAGAAATAAGGCCATATTCAGTAGTGGGAAATATATGAGCTTTTGAGTCAAACTCATCTGAACTTCCAAACTTGCAATCACAATGGCCTTTGATAGGACCTCCCTTAAACACAGACAAGAGGGGTTCCTGCTGTAAGCCACACAAGTTTCATTCTGGCCTTCCTTGAGTCATGGTCCTCCTTAGAGGACAAAGAATACAGACATAGGGTCAGGTGGATATGCTAACCCAGAGCCAGGACCATCTTCCCTCCTCCACTGTAGATCATACTAAGGCCCTAGGGCCCTGTAGTCCCAAGCATGTTACCATCTTTCTCAAGACTGTCCTTCCAAGGTTAGACCACATCACAGGGATGAGAACCCCTAGGCCTGGGGGAATGGCCAGGAGGTGGCTGTTTATAGGAAAAGTAGATGGAACTGAGACATGCAGGTTAGGGTATCCCTCTGTGTGTGTGACAAAGCAAGGGATGGAAAGAGCAATGGGACAGGAACATTGGCAAGTGTACTGCCCATCTTATTCTTGGGTTGAATTCCAGTGATCTGAAAATTCTGCGTTGGAATCAGGCCTTCCAGGTTGTTGCAAATATATTTTTCTCAAGGTAGAAGAAAAAACACATTTTAATTAGATGTTTTTCTTTTTATTTATGCATATGCTATGTAGACATTCATTTTTATTCTTGCCCCTGGCTGTGCCCTTGACCTGTCCTTGCATAAATTAGTTAATACTTCTGAAACAAAGTTTCCTTATCTATTAAACCGAGAGTACATAATAAATGAGGATAAAGAAATATCTACTTCATAATATATTTATTAATTAAGTAAAAGAATTAAATGAGATGAAAGACCTCTCACAGTGTCTGGCAAATAAATAATCAACAGTCAAAAGCCACATATCTTTTAATATATTTCATTTTCTTCACCAAACATGTCACTTCAAACTCATGCAGATTCATTTTATTTCACTTATTTAATTCATGATAAGTATTCACTATATCTGTCATATCTCTCCTGAGTTTAACCTCACAGATATATTAGATCCTTCATTTTGTTAGACCAACATTTCTTCTGAATTTATTTCTTCATTCTGTTGTTGAAATGAATAGCCTGGTATCTTAGTCAGTGTGCCATATTTGTTTCTACTAACTATTTTATCCTTCTCATATTTTACTATATAAAACTTGTTCAATATATAAATATTGCCATTGAGATCACCGGTAGTAATGGCCAGTTGTATGTACCACATCTTAGATGTGTAAAAGTATCTTACTTGCCTTATCTCTTTAACTCTCACGGTTCTCCTATGAGGTAGGCACTATTATTAATCCTCACTTGTAAATGAGAAAACTGATATTTTTAAAAGGTTGAATAACTTGCCTAAGATCAGGTGGTAAAATCTGCTAAGAAACCCTTTTCTCTTAAGCAAGAGGTACACTGCTTTCACCTTGCTTAAAGACAGATTGCTTATACAATTCTTAGAGATAAATAAAATATGTTCATATACTTCATAGCTCAAAGGTAGGTAAAATACATTTACTTATTTCAGAGTAAAGTCATACTATATTTTGCATACATTTTGCACAAATTTTTGGAAGAGTTATCTTATACTTTGGATCTTAGAATGGAATAGAATAAAGAAATAGACATAATTCTGCTCCTCACCCTATGGAGAAAAATTGCCAGATCAAAGAGGAGAATATGAGTGAGCTGTGTGGAAGGGGGGATTTTAAAAGTAATGGTGATAAATGAGTTATGTTGTCTAAAATTGATGAATATCAAAAGTATAAAGTACTACAGTGGCCTATGGATCCTTTTCTCAGATATGTGAGACTTTGTCCCTTTTAGGAATGAAGGTTGTGGGATTAACATAGCTCTGGAGTTTGTCTGATTTTATGTTGGCTGGTTGGGTGGTTGGTTGAGGCTTCCTTGCTTGGCATTTTTATTCATCCAGTGCAGCTCTAGTTTTAGAGGCCCTCAGGTCCCTCCTCCATGAGACCTGGAAGTTTCCCTGAATGACAAAGGAATAAATCCAATTGCTCATAAGTTCAGAGGATTTTCAGAGAGCTATGGAATTCCAAGTGTTCCCTTGCCTCATTCTAACTTCCTGAATGAGGAAGTAGAGAAGCTCTTGCTATGCCATTGTGACAGAACCTAATGAGTCCTGTTTGTAGTTATGAGGAGGTGACTTCTTCGTGAGACAGCGGACCTGCTGCTTATTTTCAGTTTGTGTTTTACCTCAAAGGAAATATTTGCCAATTACATTTTATTGTATTAAGGTTGTAGAAGGAGAGATCGAAAAAATATATAAAAGTAATCTTGGGTTATTTGATTGCTGTGTACATTACACCAGAATCAAATTGAATCTATATTGATATTGACAGAAATCCTATCGTTAAGTTTAAGAAAAAATCCATAAAAGTAGTGTTCATTTTCTGTGGCTTATTTTTCATTTGGTGGAGGGGGAAAATAAATAATGGGTAGTAGCGGCCTAGTTTCCAGCTGTACAAAAATAATGAGTAATAATCATAGCTATTCAGTTGCTCAAAGAAATCTGTAGTAAAACTATTGGAACTAAGACCGATTTTAATTAAAATAAATCAGTAAGGAATTAACTGCAGAATATAAAATAAAAGCATGTTCTGTCAATAAAAATATAGGAAAGTAAAACTTTAGATCTACATTCACATTTTTCTCATAGGTTTAAGAAATTTTTAAAAAGCACATAACCAGAGCAGTTTCGTATTTCAAAGGTCACCACCTTCATAAATACTGATTAAATATTAAATGGCTGGCCCAGATTATGTTAAAACACACTATGATATGTTCCTTTGTATTAATAAGGAATATTTCATTTTAGGTGTTTTAATGATTTTCCATGGAAGAAATGTCCTGTCTCCAAAGAAAAGCACTGCCACTCTATTGTTATTTAGCATAAATAGCATAAGAAAAGAAAACAAAGTAATTTACCTGATTTGCTTTAAGCTATTTTATCATCTGAATAAAAAAAGGGAGAACTGCTGTCATTGATAAATTTTTTAATAGATTTGTCAATAGAAAGTGAATCTTGATTGCAGCCAGCTCTTGTCCTGAGAGGTGTTCCCATATACATCTGCTAACTGAGTCAATACTCAGGCATGAATATAGTAATTATCCATTGACCATGGTATTTAATACACCTCCAGACCAGCCCCATAAAGGAGAATAGCTGCACCAATGCTCCAGCCATTTTACAGAGTCAGCCTAGATGCATGAATTAGAACACAGAAAAATATAATTCTTAGATGACTTGAAAAGGTGCCTCAAAGCATAAGTGATTATTCTGTTGGTGAAATGTAGAATATTTAGTTAAAAGAGTTTTTCATGTGACAAAAGTACTGTATAAACTAAAATTAATTAACTTGAATTAAATGGCTACAATTTCTATTTTACAGCTGGATACCAAAATTCATGTACACACAACTTACAGATGATTCCAGGCTTGTTCTTATTATGAATCAAGGTGAATTTTCTTCATATTTAAATAAATAGCATGCAAATTTGCAATGCTGTCAAGCTATAGTAAGTATAGCAGTCAAAAACACACAATAAGAATGAGTACTTTACAACAAATGGCATGATTTACATACAAGCACACATATTAAGAAAGATTTAGAGACATCAAAATATTTTTATCAAATACATCAAAGCATTGGTCTCCAAAAGAATTTTCTCAATAACTATGTGAAATAAAATACTTAACAATGGCAATAGAATTTTGCATAAAGTTACCAGTCAATTATATATTCAAGAAACCTCCAAAAAAATCATTTTGGGCAACATTTTTATTTGGGGACTTAGTGGATTGCAGGTTTCTTTTCTTTTTTAGTGCTTCTCTATGCTCTAAAATTCACAAATTTCCTAAATACAAACTGACTATATCATTCAAATAAAAAGTTAAAGCATATGGTCTGATACTAAGATAAAGTTTTAGAAATTGGAGATCTTCTGGGAAATCCACTTATGGTCAGCAAATCTATCTGAGAGATATAGGTGCAAATTAAAACAAACAGCAAATAGAACTGGTTAAAAGACAAAGGGCTTCCTATGTGTTCTCATAAATCATTGCCAAAACTAAATTGTGCATAGTTATACACACACACACACACACACACACACACACATTTAGCCAAAAGATAAGAGGAAATGGTTTACAGACAGGGTTTGGGAACACTTAATATTGTCTCTAAAGAAAAATTATACAATAACATTCCCCATATAGGTTAAATACCTGGAAAATTCTAGCTATCTGAAATGTAGGTTTCAATCAGGAGTCATCCCCAAACCCCCTTGCAATAAATAGAGATGTCACAAAACCCATGCATGAACTTTTCCCTTCAGGAAAAATTCCTTGGTGTCTCACAGAGAGTGCATACCCTTACAACATATATGAGGCTAATGAGCTGGGATCAAAGGTGTTCTCATCACACTAGACTGAAGACAGTAAGAAAGAATTGGAACTGAGTGCTAAAAGAAGACATAATGACCCTATAAAGATATAAAGCTAGATATTCAACATAAGTGAGGAGAAAGAAAGGCAGATTAAGAAGAAACATAGAAACTCAGAAACTATCTCTAGAGTAGGGTCCAACTGTCACACACATATCAGCAAATCCCAAGAGCATCATTGAATGGTATATTATATAATTGGCATTTATTTTTATGTCCTCAAAATAAGGTTAAACTGTGTTCAGAAGTCCCATGTCTCCCTGGGTCTGAAGATAGGCATTCTGTGGTTCATTTCAGAAAGTTTACCTTGCAGAGGATTTGGTTACCTTCATATAGAAAATTTTTGTATGTAGAACAAATCATTTATCAATGATCCTGAATTATTTTATTAATTCAAAACAAACATATACTGAGTGTCATTGCAGCCATAGATCAAAACTCCTACCCTTGAGTAGTTTACAATCATGTGAGATAAATGAGTGAGGAGTCCTGGTAGTTCATTCACAAAATCAAGTATGTATAAAAACTGAATATATCAATTTTCTGTATTCCATGTTGGTGGGAATGTAAATTGGTACAGCTATTATGAAAAACAGTATGGAGGTTCCTCAAAAGATTAAAAATAGAACTACCATATGACCTACCAATTCCACTCTTGAGTATAGACCGAAAGGAAATAAAATCACTATCTCAAAGAGATATCTTCACTCCCATATTCATTGTAGCACTATTCACAATAGCCAAGACATGGAAACCACCTAAGTGGCCATCAACAAATGAATGGCTAAAGAAAGTGTGAGATATAGATATATGTATATATCTATATCTCATGCACAGTGGAATACTATTCAGCCATAAAAAAGAAAACCCTACTATTTGTGACAACATGGATGGATCTTAAGGGCATTATGTAATAGGGAAGAACATTTTGTATTCTATTACAAGTTAATCACTAAAGGGATGTTGCCTATAAACTTAAATTATACATAATGGTCTGTCTCTGGAAACCCTGCCTCCCAGGTAATGAACACTAAGCTAAAATACCCTTGTTTAGCTCACCAGAAACATCCTGAACAGGCCCACCTGTGAATGACTTCAGGGAGGAAGAAATTAACACATCCCCTCCGGAGGCTGATGGGAACCAGGAAATGTTTGATTTTACTCTTTCTCCTTTTAGTATAAAAGAAGCCTGAATTCTAACTCAAGCAAAATGGTATTCTGGGGTATGACTCCACCATCTTGGTCTTCTGGCTTTCTGAATAAAGTCTCTATTCCTTACCCCACCAACTCGTCTCTCAATTTCTGGCCTGTTGTGCGGCGAGCAGTACGAGCTTGGACTTGGTAACAATTATGCTAAGTGAAGTAAGTCAGAAAAAGACAAATACTATACGATTTCCCTTTTATGTGGAATCTAAAAACATCTAACTCATAGAAACAGAGAGTAGAATGGTGGTGTCCAGTAGATTGAAGATGGGAGAAATGGGAAGAGCTTGATCAAAAGTACAAACTTCCAATTATAAGATGAATAAGTTCGGGGGATCTAATGTACAGCATGGTGACTAGAGTTAACCATTTTGTATCAGGTACGTAAAAGTTGCTATGAGAGTAGATCTTACATTGTTCTCACCACACACACACAGACACACACACAAAATAATTGTGTGATGTGATTGAGGTGTCAACTAACTTTACTGTGGTAGTCATTTTAAATACATACGCATACTGAATCATCCATCACATTGTATATTTTAAACTTATGTCAATTATATCTCAAAATACATGGAAAAAATTTCTGTGTTCCAAAAGTGGGCTCAGAATACACCTTGTTATATCAAAGTGAAGATTAATTTCTGAAAGATACTGACTTGAGTTTAGCCTATAAAATAGGGCTTCCCCATCTACAAAAATGAAAAAAAAAGTGAAAACAGTTAGATCATTTTATAGCATACTTTTTAAAAGAATGAGATTAATTCTGTTGTTTCCATTCTTCTTTTAAATTCATTATAAGCAATCTACTTTTTATATCCAACCATTATGTTATTTCAATGTTAATTTATTATTTTGGAGCTTTCTTATTTAATAAATCTCATTTATATATATATATAAGTAATACATTTACCTATCAACATACTTAAAGTTTTTAACATCAATGTACTCTTGGGAATATATGTAGCCAAATAAATTAGACTCACAAATTAATATTAACCAATATTTCATACCTTTTTCATACTATTTATACTATGTATACTTACACCTTTTTCAAACCTTTTACAGCTGCCAATGTGATGTTTATTTTCTGATCTATATTTCACTTGACTATTTTCCCTAAACATTTTCTGGCTAATGTGTTCATAAGCAAGGAATTAGACAAAAAAGGGAAAAAAGACAATTGTATAGATTTTACTCTACTGAGAGGATAAAATAGCCTGGGAATAAAATAAGAACTGATTTTTGCATAACCATTTTGTGCCAAATCTACCCCTTGTATCACTGAAGCTTTTTTCCACTTAGCCAGGGAAGTATTTATTAGTTTTCTTTCTTTCTATACATTTACAGTTGATTAAGCAATACAAATATTTCTTCTGACTGATTCTATGTAGGCCCTTTAAATATCTGTCTTCTGTAACTTCCAGTCATCAATTCTTTACCATTCTGTAACCTACTGAAAATGAAGGGAATCTGTTTGGATCATGAATCTTATTGACTAAGAGCAATAAAAATTAATTTCAACTAAGGCACTTGGAATTTCTGCAAAGAACAGTTTTCCAGGTATATTCCTCACTTCTGACTATGAACTTATAAATAAATACATAAAATACCTGAATTTTGTCAGTAAATAACCAGCCTATTGAAATCCTATTGAAATATTTGTAATCATTTACCAGAATTATCATGGATATCTAGGAATTTACTTTAGAAATATTCTCCAGTTCTCTGGTGAATTTAGCATACTTTAGCTAATACAAACACATTTTGTTGTGATATATCACTTAATAAATGCTTTGAAATGAGTTTTGTGAACTGTTACTTAAGACATAAGAAATACATTTATGCAAAGTATAGGCAAAGAATATTTATATTTATATAAAATAGAAGCAAAGATTACAGCAAAATGCTGTATAAGATTACAAAAGTCACCATTACTTGAAATAATCATTTTCTAATGGCCTATCAATTTCTCAGGTAGCTGGATTAAGGATAGAAATGTTTTCTCTTAATCAAAACAAATAATTGTAGTCCTCTTTATTCTGGTTTCTCACAGAGAAGCAAAATATTTTCTACTTCCAAATTTAGAAAATAGGTTTTAAGTTTAGATATAGTATGAATTTCCTCTCTTTTGCACACCTTTCTCCTTATGTTTGGATATTACTGTTTTCCTATCCTTTTCAGAAACAAACCTAAAGGGCAAGAAATACATTTGTTTCTAAAGATTTTTTTTCATTTTGCTCAATTTTTAATTAAAATTAATTAATGATCTTATCTTTCAATTAATTCTAGAAATTAATTAATTGACTTTCTAAAATGTCCATGAAAGTTGTTTAAGAAATATTCTCCCTACAAAATTTTCTTTTGATGATGAACCAGTCTTTTTTTTTTTTTTCTTTTCTTTTTTTTTTTTTCTTTTTGCGGTATGCGGGCCTCTCACTGTTGTGGCCTCTCCCGTTGCGGAGCACAGGCTCCGGATGCGCAGGCCCAGTGGCCATGGCTCACGGGCCCAGCCGCTCCGCGGCATATGGGATCCTCCCAGACTGGGGCACGAACCCATATCCCCTGCATCGGCAGGCGGACTCTCAACCACTGCGCCACCAGGGAGGCCCTGAACCAGTCTTTTAATTGATGAAACTTTTTGATTTGTGAAAAGTGAAATTACCAGTGTGGGTCTTTAGTCTTAAGGTAGATGCAAGTTCAAGACAGAGTCATCAAAAACCTGTTGACTAATATTTCTAAGCATATAGATACAGATACATGTATTGCCTTAAGACAGGCTTGTAAAAGCTGAAATAATACCTAATAAAATGCAAATCCAATTTTCTTACTTATTATCCTACTCTTGGTGTAGGAAAGATTTCCCAGGAGGAAAAATATTTGAAATATGGAACATTAAACATTTAAACAAATATATGCATGGATCTATCAAGATATGGAAGGATTCTTTAAATTAGTCCCTTACCTTTGCAGAAGATGCAAATTACCACAACCAAATACAAAAATATCAACTTCATGGTGGTGATTTGGGACCTAGAAATGAAGAGCAGTCATAGTGGAGAATCAAATCTGCAAGGGCTCCTGTAACTGGAGTTTTTATACCCACACATACCACCGTCTTTCATCATGGGCTAGGTATGATAAAGTTAGTGATGACAGGGCAAAAGTAAATATCATAGCATGCCCCAGATGAAATCCATCTCGAGTCAGTTTAGTGTCTTATTTCTGTGACATCTTCTATCTTGAATCAAGTCCAGCTCACACCAAACACAGGCCATGCCTTCTTGCCACCCTAGGCAAACAGCAGAGGCAGGAACTAAAAGCCCCAGGATTAAAAGCCACATATGCCAGTGATATATATTTATCTGTACTCTATTGATCATTGTAAAAGTCTTAATACCTCAAGAAACTCAAATACTGTGATTAAATATTGTAATTGCCTCTCCCTTAACAAGAAAATGAATTTTAAACATTAACCTACCTTGAAACAAAGAACTCTTTACTTATAGATATATTACTAGGCATTTCCTTAGAGAAATATGTAGCTATCACATAGGGTATATGCATAGGTATAGACATACTAAGACATATTTAAGTGCAATATGTTTACAGTAGTTGCTTTATTACTCACAAGGATACATAATCCTCCAGTAATATACATTTTACCATGAACTTTATAATCAGATATATAAGTAGAAGATGTATGAAAATGAGAATATCTGAAAAAATGTTTTAGGACAAAAATTAAATTGAATAGAAAACGCCATCCATGAATTATAAATGTAGATGTTCTGGGATAGAGGGAGCAAGTTCAAATTAGGATTTAAGAAGAGAATATCCAGTCTGTGCTGAGCAAGGTAGAGAGGATTGACAATTAGAGGAAACCCTGATACTGATCAGCTGGACCTGAAAACTAGAAGGGCCGACTCCATGGTTTTGATGATGCCATCTGCTTCTCATCTGCTCCCAACCACTACCAATCAAAGACTTCAGTAGCCAGAGGGAAAACAGTCTTTATTCCCTCCAGAAGAGCAGAATAATCACAAGAAAGGAAAAAAGTAGCCAAACATCCCTTTCCTTCTTCTTTATTCACTCACACCTCTGTTAATCTAAAGGAAAAAGCGATGCCTGCCTTCTTCGAGGGCCTCCTCAGTAAATACTGAATGCCTGTACTCCTGTGCTCTCTGCCCCAGAGGATCTCCTTAGTCTACTTACTGAATTCTTAAATCATTTTGAAAGTGGACAGAATTCCACAGATTTAAATATTTAAAATTCATTTTCCTGTTTAAGGTAACACATTTACTGAAGGCCAGGCATTTTTTAATCTGACATCAGTGAAAGTATCAGATTTTTCCCTGTGGGACAGAGACCTGGAGAGTGGACAAACAGGAGACACAGGAGCACTGAGGAGAGGGCTGTTCTTGCCACGAACAGAGAGGGAGGTAACAAAGGACTGACTTCACAGACCATAATTTTTCCAAAACCCAGCTCTGATTGTCTCGATAATTCACAAATAAAGACTGTACATTGAGGACTTTTCTCCAACAGAGAAAATAAAAGTATAGTTAAGAGGGAACATTGCCACCATTACTGCTGCCATTTAAGACATCCTTTTCTTTATCATAACATGACTTCATCGTGAGGGAGATTTGGTCCCGGAACACCCATATATCAGGTGATCATTATGACATTATTCTTTTATGTGCTTGACTGTGGGCTTAGGTATGTAGGAGACCAGAATGAAACATTAAGTTACCTAGAGGCTTTTGGGGGAACTAAGAATACACAGAAGATAGAAATTTTCTATAAGTGGGGTTTAGTAGGCAATCCTATAGACGTACCAAGAAAGGCAGGATTTCTTTTAGCTTGGGAGAATCAGGGAAAATTTCATGGTTTCATAGTCTAAGGGCTGAACCAAGGCTTGGACTTGCAGAATCAGGGAAGGATTCCAAGTGGAAAATGCATTATGAATAAGGTCAAATGCAATTTCAAATATTTCAATGTCCTCTCTCTTTCCAGGTCACTTCTTCTAATAGTGTGATTATAACGATCTACTGGTTCCCACTCAGAACGATAATCCGTTGAGCCTATTTACCTTTCATTCACACTCACTTCCCTCAACAATTCAAGTACCTTCTTCCTTGGTTTAAAGTCTGTGGTCAATCATTATCATTCCCTTGCATGAACCCTCAGTTCCCTTGACCCTCTCTATACTTGCTTGGCAAAACCACAACCATGGCTTAAATTAGACTCTTTCTTTTTCCCTACCTATACCAGGCAGATGAACATGATAGGGTAAAAACACATCATCAGGCTATCTTGTCTCACTTAAATTCATTACCCCAAGTGGATCCTTAAGACAGTCAGTTATACTTTGTAGTCCCTTTGCTTTTATGCTCTTCTGCTTCATATTTTTTCTCTTCCCCAATAGCCAATATCTCCTTCCCATCCTCCCTCTTGTCAATGACCTTACTTCTAAATTTCCTAAGAAAATAAAAGCCATCAAAAGAGACACTCTACATCCCCATGCAAGCACACCTACTGGTGTTTGCACCCTGAACTCTGCCGACCTTCTTATTAATACAGATGAACACTATGTGCTGCCACATAAGCTTGACCTCCCATTTGTGTACTGGATTCCATCCAGGAGCATCATGCCAGTAATTTGCTCATTTCTATCCATATCATCAAGGTTTCCCTCCTCTTTTGGCTTACTCCCAACCGTATAAATATATGCTGTTATTTGTCTTTACTTAAAAAATGAATAAATATAATAAAACAAAAAATTTTATGGTATCTGAATTACATCTCAGTAAACCTGTTATTCTTAGCTATTGAACTCACTTCCCTCCAGTTCTATTCCCACTCCTCCACCGCCCTTAATGGTTAAACTTCACAAAGGAGCTACCTGTGCCCATTGACTCTGGCTCCTGACATTCTCTCGGGAACGGACTAACTCCCACTGTTTTCGCTCCAGCACTGCACACAATGTGCTCTTGTCAAGGACACTGGATTCTTTTGTGAATCCAATGATCAGTTTTCAGTCCTTATTTTATTGACCTCTCAACCTCATTTAACACAGTTAATCAATTCTTCCTTCCCGGTACACCTGACTTCTGCGATTTCCAGTTTTTTCCTACTTCATTTGTTGCTCCCTCTTCTGCCGATTCCTTCTCATCTACAAGACCTCTTAACACGAGGCTCTGAAGGCTCAAATTTGAATCTCTTCTTTTTTTCTAGCCACTTTACTTCCTTGGTGACTGTACCCAAGTTCTATGGATTTACAAGGCCCACTCCATCAGCCCCAACTCTGATCTCACCTCCTACCAACTCGCTCTTACCCTCTTTCCTCCATCCTCAGAGGCCTCTCTGCTGTCTTTGGTGAAGCTCACCAGACAGAATCCCACGTCAGAGCCTCTGCATTTGCTGTTTCTCTCCCTGGAATACTCTCTCTTCGGCTATCCACAGACTGTGCTCGCTCACCTTATTCAAACTGGAGTTTTAATGACATATTTTGCAAATAGCTAGCATCCACTTCTATGTGTTATAATTATTTTTCTCCAGAATAACTCTTTTCAGGGTTATAATTAAACTTTAGCCTTAAGAATTAAAGCCTCTCTATATGTAAAACATTTAAATTATGGATAATTTGCATATATTTTAAACAGATGTCCAGCAAGATGGTTAGATAACATAATTATTTGTCACTATTACTATTTTTACACTATTAAATTTAATATTAATTAAAATTAATATTCTAATTTTAAAGTAAATTAAAAGCACTTTTAAATTTCTTCTAAGTTATTTTTTACTTTTATGCAATTGCTAATTCTTCCCCTAAATACCACCCCCTCACCTCATAAATCTTTGCTCAAATACTATCTTCTCATGGACACCTTCCCTGAATACTTTAAATTACAAACCTCACCCCATGGCACTTCTTCCCTCTCCCCTCTTTCTGCTTGATTTTTTCTCCATAGTTTTCACCACCATCTAATGTATACATTTTGATTTAATCTGTTTAATACATTTAACTATTGTCTGTTGTTAATTCTAGAATGTAAATTCAATTAGGACAGGTATCTTCATGTCATTTGTTCACTGCTGAGTCCCAGTACCTAGAAAAGAACCTGGCACATACTCGGGGCTCAATAAATATTGAATGAATGATTTTGGGGTGCTAAATAAACATTACATTAAATAATAATGGCAATAATAATAATCATAATTAGGTGTTAGTACTGAAGCTATTTATATTGAGATTTACTTCAACATAATATAGCAGGCATTGAGTTAGACACATTGTACTGAAACAAAGAAAATATTGATGGTTAAGAAAAGGTTCCCACCATTTGAAATTTCTAGTCCAGATTTATTCTCAGTTAATGACACAGGGAAAATGCTATACTAAAAGTATTATAGTTTTGTTTGATTTCACCAACTCAGATTTGCCTAGTAGTGAAAAATTGTTACAAAGTTTTAAGATGTGTCCTAGAATTTTTTCACTATAAGGTTAATAACCATAGATAAAATTTGGTTTACAGTGGTGCTAAAAGTCAAGATGACAATAAAATGTCAGTAAATTATATTTATATATGTGGTCTTGGTATGAGTTTTTTTTTCAATTTTCATTGAGAACCAGATAATTCAATGCATATTCATGAAAGCATGTAAGCTACAAACCACATTTGTTTGACCCTAGTGCCTCTCTCCTTCTCAGACCACTCCTTTTAGGATTTCACTTCAGGTTATTCTTTTTTACCTTCTAAAGTTTTAAAGTATCCATTATTGATATTATAAGAGGAAAAGTATTTTTAAAGGAATTAAAACTATCCACTTAGCAAATGTTAAATAGTGTTCTTAAAATAATTTTTCTAGGAGGTAGACTCATTTTTGTTCTGGAACATCTCATTATGTAGCTCCTTTTTACAAGGAAATTAAGCACTTTAACTCTTTTGTAATAGTATATTGTTTGGATAAAACCATGCAATAATACTGAAACATACACTGCATAACTACGGTACATAGCTTAAAAGCACATCCAACAAAAAGAACAATAGTCAAATGTTTCCTTCTTGATTTTAAAGGATGTGGCTTAAGTGTCTACACATAATGATATCTGCCAGAGGAAAAGTCAACAGTTGAAACAATAGCATCAGGATGGGCAAGATAGTTTGTTTTATCAATAACGTTTATTCCAGAAGCAAATACAGAAAATGTTAAACAGTGTCTCTTTGGATTGTGGAACAAGTTCCCTACTTTCATATATTATTACCTGAAATTATATTTGAAAGTTGAGTGTCTGAAAATTAGAAAATTTTTGCTATATGGGAAGCCTCATACCAAAAAAAAAATACAGTTGAATTTTTAAATAAATATTATTCAAAGTTATATAAATAATTAAACTAATATTTAACATTAGATATAGACAATAAATAATTTTCTACAGTAAATTACCACCTCCAATTTAACTTCCTTAAATTTTCTTAGAGTAATACTTAGTAAGAAGAAGAAACTGGTAATGTTGGAACAGACTTTCAGATAGTGATTTAGAGTAAATGAGAAATTTTGCAGGGTTCTGAGCAGGCTATTATAGTGACCTTGATACTTACGGCTATTATGTCAACATCTCTGCATAAAATTTTAAAAGGAATTTGAACACCGGCCTTCTCTTGATAAAGAGGTTTATAGTAAACCATATCCCTGACTATAGCTTTATGTCTTCTCTCTGCATTTGTATCATTGAAATGGTTTCTTGTGCTCAATCTAAAGCATATTTTTAAAGATCCCTTTACCATTTGTCCTTTAAGATTACCGCCTCACCCCACTTATTGTATCAATTCCCTCTTTCTAGCTTTCTTCTGCTTCTTAACATGCACTGCCGTCTTTTCATTCTTGTTGTACTTCTTAGTTAAGCATACTTCTCAACCCACTTCCATCAGCTTTCCACCCTATAAACCCTGTCCTCTAAATGGTCACCATGGACGGCTTCAACACCACATTTATTTGCTGTATTCAGTCCTGATAGATCCTTATTGAATGTTCTGTCTCTTTTGATTCCACTGATCATCTCCTTCTTTAAACTGTCTCCTCCTTGGGCTGTCCCCTTCTGTCTGTTCTGAATACAGATGTGTTCCAGAGCCTTCTTTCTCCAATGTGACCTTCTTCATTGGCCATCTCACACTTTCACATTTTTAAATGATGCTGCTATAGAATGAATTGTGATGCCTCAAAAATTCATATGTTGAAGTCCTAACCCCTAGTACCTCAGAACATAACCATATTTGGAGATAGGGTCTTTAAAAAGGTAATTAAATTAAAACATCATTAATGTGGGCCTCAATCCAATACAACCTGCTCCTAGAGATGCCTCTGCTGAAAGTGTTGTAATGCCCAAGGTTACTCTGCCTTCTTCAGGTATCCCACATCTAATAACTGGCCTGGGGCCCTCACCCCAACCTAGGACAACCCTAATGTAGAAGCTTCACAGGTCTCCATGAGGTTAACTGAGGCCCTGTTATGTTTGTGACACCACCCAATTTCTCCTTTTGCCCATTGTGCTTGCTTCCCCCCTGTTCCCCCAACCACGTGTGGATTCAGGGAGCACAAACTGAAGAACTTCCTGCACAATAATTTCTATCTCAGAGTCTGCTTGCCAGGGAATCCCGCTTGTGACATCTTTTTGCAATTGATTTTATGTTAATTCAATTCTAGTGAGAGAATAAACTTGTATGATTTCAGCCCTTTAAAATTAAATGATGACATTAATGATGTATGGGCCCTTTTATGGTCAGTTTTTTAAACGTTCTTTGAATTTTAAAAAAAGGGGGGGAGGGATAAATTAGGGGTTTGGGATTAACATATACACACTACTATATATGAAACAGGTAACCAACAAAGACCTACTTTATAGCACAGGGAACTATACTCAATATCTTTTAATAACCTATAATGAAAAAGAATCTAAAAAAGAATATATATATATATATATGTGTGTGTGTGTGTGTATATACACGTATATATATATCTGAATCACTTTGCTATACACCTGAAACTAAGATATTTTAAATCAAAGTTTATTACAAAATAAACTTGTAACTTTGAGAGCTTATGTATGTTTGTTAATTCAATATAATTAAATAAAATAACTAGAGTGAAAAAAACACATATGGTAAAAATATTGGTTGCCATGTTCTTCATATGTCCATCATGTCAGTTATTCACTGTGCTGTTCAAACCTCTGTCCTCACTCATTTGTTCTTCTTCTGTCTAGTTGCTCCATCTATTATTGAGAGAGGTATGTTAAAATCTTTCACTCTGTCGTCTAACTATTCTTTGTAGTTTTGCTAATTTATGCATACCATCTTACAGAAAAACCCAAATGAATTTTTTGGCCAACCCAATATTTGAGAATATGTGATTATATAAATTTTAATGCATATTGTGCATATAAATTTAAAATTTATGTCTTTATGGTGGATTAAACATTTTGCCATTATGAAATAATCCTCTTTATTTCTGGTATGATGTTTGCCTTAAAGTCTTTTTGTCTGACATTAATATTGCTGCCTTGGCTTCATTTTGGTTATTAATTGTATATGTGCATGTTTGTGTGTGTGTATATTTCTATTATTTTACTTTCAACACATATATACTTAAATTTTAGACGTATCACATAATGCACAGATGGATTTTTATTTTTTATCAAGTCTCAAAATCTTATCAACTAGATCAATTAATTCATTTACATTTTATTTAAGCACTGATACATTAGGTTTTATACCTATGAAATATTTTTTATCAGTCCCCATTTTTTGTTTCTATTTAGTCATTTCTTACTTTCATTTGGATTGAAAAATATTTTGTAATTTATTTTTTCCCCCCTCAACTAGTTTGGGAATTATATACTCTGTACTTATTCTTTTAGTGGGTACTCAAGAATTGACACTATATACATTGTCAATATATACATGTATATCTAACAAAATCTAAAGACTTTGCTTTCTCCCTAGCTAATTCAAGGACTTTAAAACATTTTTCATTTAATTAATAGCTTGGGTGATTTTTTAAAAATAATATAGATGATGCGAATTTGAGTTGTAACTGCATGAAGGATGACTTATGGGCCTTCCCAGAACCTTGTTGTCCCCAGTAGGGAGAGGATGGGACAGTTCTTCTGCTTCTCGCTTACACTGAGACGTATCCCTTCATGTTCCAGCCCAGTGGGAATACCTGTCTATATTGATTCCTGACGTTGGAGTGTGTTGGGATTTGTCCTTTGTCCTTCAATCCTTTTTTTTTTTTTTTTTTTTTGCGGTACATGGGCCTCTCACTGCTGTGGCCTCTCCCGCTGTGGAGCACAGGCTCTGGACGCGCAGGCTCAGCGGCCATGGCTCACGGGCCCAGCACTCCACGGCATGTGGGATCTTCCCGGACTGGGGCACGAACCCATGTCCCCTGCATCGGCAGGCAGACTCTCAACCACTGCACCACCAGGGAAGCCCTGTCCTTCAATCCTTTTGAAGCTGAGAAAACTGCCACTATATTCACTAGGATCAGCAAATGCTCACAGGAAAAACAGCTTTGGTGTTCTGCTTAAGTCTTTGTCTTCACCTTCACTTTAATTTCAGCTTGATACTTCTATGCCATTTCACCAGATCTTTTCTGTTTACCTAGGCTTTTTAGTTTTCAGCAGATGTACTTCTCCAAATCATTGCCAAATGGAAACAAAACCAAAGGCAATTTGTTTTCATATTACTTTTATTAACACAAAGTCAGTTTCTCCCAGCTTCCACTAAATAAATGCTAAGCAAACATTCAAAGTATTAGTTTGACAGGATGTCAACTTACTAGCTTTCTCCATCTCTGATACCCACGATATATAATCCAGAGGCCTTAGTCTGTCACTCAAGTAACACAGCAAAATGAATAATCAGAAGAATATTGGCTCCATCTACCAGCTTCAGATGTCAAAATTCACCTTTCTGTCATCAACAAATATAAAGCAGCTAACAGTTCTTTTAGGTTTGGGGATAAAAGTGATAAGAATATGCTTCTCACAACAACTGTATGTGATAGTATTTTTGTCCCTTTTGACATCTGAGGACATTAACATGAAGACGGATTAAGCAACATGGCTGGCACAAGGAGATGGGGTCAGGCCCAGGAGCCCAGAGCACATCTCCTAACTTCTACAATTTTTTTGAATCTGACACATAGAACGAAAACAGAAATTTTAAAAGATTAATTCTTCTGTGTACATTTACAAGGGAGATTTTTCTACATGTTTTTGACATGTAGGCCTTTAACTAGGGATTGAAGACAGGTTGACTTTCTTTACTTTTTCCATTATGTGCAATTCTGCTATAAAAATCTCCTTCAGTCACTGTTTCAAGTTATGTCAATTTTCTCTCTTCCTATTTACATTACCTTGAAAATGTAAAAATTACTTGAAGGAACAATTAAATAATTTATAGACCAATTTATATCATGACATTTAGAAAGTAAGTCAACACCTGGAGAACCGTATTCTTTAATATAAGGTCAGTAAACCAAAAAGTGGAGGTAGGGCTTCCCTGGTGGCGCAGTGGTTGGGAGTCTGCCTGCCGATGCGGGGGGCATGGGTTCGGGCCCTGGTCTGGGAGGATCCCACATGCCACGGAGCAGCTGGCCCCGTGGGCCACAATTGCTGGGCCTGCGTGTCTGGGGCCTGTGCTCCGCAACGGGAGAGGATTCGATAGTGGGAGGCCCGTGCACCGCGATGAGGAGTGGCCCCCACTTGCCGCAGCTGGAGGGGGCCCTCGTGCAGAGATGAAGACCCAACACAGCCATAAATAAATAAATAAAATTTTAAAAAAAGTGGAGGTAAAGAGTAAAATGTCAATAGTTATGAATGAAGGACAACTTATTTCTCTGTAATTGACACATACTAATTATCTTTATGGAACACCAAAATGTACAAAATAATTGAGGTCATTTTATGAAAATGGGATTGAGTTGACTTAAAAGACTAACGTAACAATTCACTAAGGGTATTGCTACATATTGTTACTACTTGTGTTTACTTTTGAAATAAATATATATCAGTGAAAACATTCTATTGTATGTGGCTGAACTTATGTTCATCTTTGAAATAAAATCTATCTTGCTAAACAAAGATACTTCCACCTTTATTCAAGAATTCTAGTCACATAAAACTGAAATGATCTCATTTATTTTATAATCTCCTACTGCAGGAAGAAAGAACTGTCCAGAAATTATCAGAAATTCATAGAAGGTTTTGAATGCCAAATTAAATTTCCCATATATAATTATGTGCCAGGAGCATTGTGCTAGCCAGTAATGTAGCTCAAACATAGTGGATATGAAACAGATAAATTTTTTAAAAACCCATATTGTAGGAGGGGAAGGGAGCAAAGAGATGTTGAGTGTAATACATGGAAGTTACATAGAAAAAATAATTCTGGGCTAAGGCAGAAGAGTTTTCATTGGATGATCTTCAACCACAATGCTCTCTCTACTCCCACTCCTACCCCACCCCCCAACAACAAAAAATCAGAGCAATCTCACTCCACTCTGTACACAAAACATTACCCAGCCCAGAATAGGGATGTACCATCCAGAAATCAGCAGCCACAGGCAATTCATTGGAGGAGAGAAAATCATAAATCCTATCAACTACACTGATCTTCATGTTAAAAAATTAAGTATGTCCATAGTTAATACCATTGATAGAGTTGCACTTAATATGCTTATTTCAGTAAATGCAGAAAAAAATCCTGTTAACTCTTTGCAAGTACCACTTTCATTTTGACACGAGGAAATCCCCTTGCTGTAATAGGCTGATATGGAATTTAGACCAGTGTAGGATAGAAAAGTAAGTCAGTAAGCATCAATAGAACTGACAAGAAGGCAATCTTTTTTGCTACTTCTGTTCTGTTTCATCAATATGTCTTACCGTCCAGATGAAAAATAAATAGTTCACACATAATCAATAATGCCTGCCAGAATTAGATTCAGAGAAGCTCCCTTTTCTTTATATCTAAACTTCCCCAAAAGTATATTTTCTGTTAAGATCAATGCTTACGTTTTGATAATGATTAGCAGTTTACACTAGGGTTCTAATCAGAAAAAAAATTAAATGACTATTTTTTTTAATAAATCGGTTGTTCTAAAGTCTTATTTTTTGAACAGTACTCAAGAGTGAACCATTCTTCTTAAGAAAATTTTTATGAGAATTTGAAAATAGAATACATTATGCCCATTGGGTTTTATCCCGAGATCCTGACAACTGGTTGAACTACAGAAAATTGAATAAAGCTCCAGGAGAATACTTCAGTTAGCAATTCCTATAGTGGAATGTCACATACACAGATGAATACAAAGTTTAGATGGATTACAGATTTATATGTGAAAAATAAAACATTATCACAAAGTTTTAAAATTCACAAATATGCTTTAAAAAATGTTTATTGCTTCATTTAAATACAATGTTCTTTTACGTATTTCTCCATAATTGTCTTTGGCATATGAATACAAAGTAACAATGAGAAATATCACAGGAACAAATAGCTCCATCATTTCTGCCTTTCTTTGAACTACACAAAAAATTAAAATATAGGTCCTCTGAAAATGGAGAATCTTTCAGGGTTAAGAATTTATTAATTACCCTTAATATAAAGAAATTTAGTCTTCATATAATAAAATTCTCAGTTTTGAGATTACTAAATGGGCTAGTTATTCTATCATAGGAAATTGTTTGAAATTATAAATATTGGCCAGGGCCAACAGATTTACCAAAAATGTATTTTCTTAAAGCAGAAATGACACTTAAATGGTTACCTAGGTACTCGGCCCTGATACTCCTACCATGGGAATTTATTTAAACAATTTAAGTATAATTTAGAAGACTAGGTTAACAGGTAACCATTATAGCTAAAGCTCCTTTCTTCTTCAGCAAACTGGTGTGTTACATTCTTGTCCCAATGGTCTTGGTGGGAGTTGTAGAATTCTATAATTCTGAAAATAGAGTTTCTACCTGAATGATGTAGAACTTGCAGGGTCACAAATTTAGGAAGAAGAAGAGTAGAAACATTTGGAATGAAGAAGATTAGGAACAAGTAGCCAGTGGTCTGGCTTAGCAGTTAGAATCAAAATTAAAACATAAAAATATCACTTGAAGGACTGAACATCTTATTTACACCAATTATAAAACTTCAGGGTCCCACATTCAAAGGCAGAGTTGTAATATAGGATAAGACAGTGGCTATGTCTTTCTTGGATAAGATGATTTTGACAATATGTTGGTTTCTTAACAGCACGTTTCATGGCATTTTCTTTTAGATAAAGTGAAGTTGTATGAGATGCACTGCTTGCATCAGGAACAAAAAGAACTCATGTCCCAACAAAGGGCTTTATTAGTGCAAATTCACTGACTATTTACAAGCATATATGATGACTTCATTTAAAAGCAATCTAAGAAGGAATGTATTACATGTAAAACTGTTCTAACATTTTTATTCTATTTTATAGAATATCTAGAAAGTAGTCCAGCAATAGACCTGTCAATCACAGAATGTAAAATAAAGTTTACCTTCATTATGAGTAGCAAAACAAAATTTATCCACTTTGTAAATTTCAGTACGAGTACTGCAATTAAGTACTTTTTCGATTTCCTGTCATTACTTAATCCACAATATTAATTAGGATATATAAGAAACATTAATTTTATACATTTTTACAAAATAAAACCTATAAACATTCCTTCATATACACATTAGCAAACAGCAAGTAGTGGAAATACCCTTTTTATATGTAAACATTTTTTAAAGAATATTTACAAGATAATAATTTTCCCATCCAAAGACAAAGATTTCCAAGATCCCTCTTATTCAACAGATATTCTTCTCATTTTTTCAGCTAATTCTTTTCTCACTCCAATATGTTTCTCTAAATTTTTCACTTCATGTGGAAGATTGATGTCCCAAACAGACAAGCAGGACTGTATCTCTAGAAAATTAAAAAAAACAAATCATATTTCAAAGTTCTGCCATGAGACATTTTTATTTTACTTTTTGTTAATTTATATTTAGTTGCCTTGGACAAATGTGTGTGTGTGTGTGTATGTAAATAATGTACTAAATTATTGCCATTTATAAGAAATTACATTTGGAAAATGTTTAAAATACATTCTATAATGTATTTTGTTCTATAACTATTAAACTTTAATAAGTGTGGATCTTTAATAACCTATAACACTTCATTTTCTGAAAGAAATAAAGATTTTTCAAACACTGTTCAAAATCAGACATAATATGGATATAGGTAATATGTAAGGAAAAATATCCACATTTAGTTTAGGTTTGAGCTAGTTCTCATTTTATAGTGGTTGATATCTCTATTTCACCTGAAAAATAAATACTTAACACTGCTAAATCACTAAAACTTAATTTTAAAGATTTATATCTAAATTATTTGCACTATAAAGAAGCTACCAATTAAAAATGCCTAAAGTTTTATAGTGTATGTAATATTTACTGTAAATGTATAAACACATAATATGTTATAATCATTCACATCATTGCACTCTGCTTGGAATACAGTATCCTATTAAACATTACCTTTTTGATGTTGCATACCTTCAATACTCTTCCGGTTATACCCCAAAACCAGCATGACATTTTTAAGGCTTCCTTTATCAAAAAATAAAAGTTTTCTGTTAAAACAACATAATAAGTTGGACTTCAAAGAGTACAACTGTTCATATTTAAGACACAAAAACCTTGGAACTTAACTTACAATTCCACTATTTATGAGATCCCTCAACTACACTGAATAAAAAATCTCTCCAAGATGACCAGAAATTTTTTTAAGTTAGAAAATTTGTAATCTACTTCTTATTATCATTCTTATTAATTGTGTGAATCTGAGAAAATAGCTTAACCTTTCTGCAAAATGGGTTCAATATTTATACAGTACCCCTCCAGCCAAAGTTATATGTTGAAGAGATAGTGTATGCAAAAGTGCTTTGGATACTATAAGGCACTGGTCAAGTGTGAAGCATCTGAGAGTTAGAGTTTTGCATGGACAGATAATATAGTGATACCCTGTACCATAACCATACTTTATTCTCAAGTCATTCAATAATTTATTCAACAAATATTTATCAAAAGCCTCTATGTACTAGGCCCTAGGCTAGGCCATGGGAATAAAAGGGAACAAACACGAGCAGAGCCAACCCACATGGACTTTACGGTCTAGTAAGGAGATTAGTTACTACTCAGTAACTAAGTTAACCAGGCAAAAGATGAAACAGCACACATAAAACCTTGAGGTAGGGTGAAGCATAGTATTTAAGAGGGACTGAATGTTCTTCTAGACCAAAAAGAGCAGAGAGGAATATGGCAAATGATAAGGGCTAGAGAGCTACAGTGAAGCCAGATCATGCCATACATTGTACATTACGTTTAAATTATTTAAAAAATCAATAAAACCCATTGAAATCTCACTATAATGTCAGTAATGAACAACCATTTGGATCCCAAAGTATTGGGTGGGCCAAAAAGTTCATACTGGGGCTTCCCTGGTGGCGCAGTGGTTGGGAGTCTACCTGCTAATGCAGGGGACACGGGTTCGAGCCCTGGTCTGGGAAGATTCCACATGCCGCAGAGCGACTAGGCCCGTGAGCCACAACTACAGAGCCTGCGCGTCTGGAGCCTGTGCTCCGCAACAAGAGAGGCCACGATAGTGAGAGGCCCGCGCACCGTGATGAAGGGTGGCCCCCACTTGCCACAACTAGAGAAAGCCCTAGCACAGAAACGAAGACCCAACACAGCCCTAAATAAATAAATAAATTAAAAAAAAAAAAAAGTTCATACGGAAAAACCCGAATGAACTTTTTGGCCAAGTCAATACATACGAATTAAATTAAAGGATACAACATCCTTGGTGAGTAAGACTAGAGGGACGACCCCCTGCACACCTACTACTTTGCTGGTGTGGACATGTATCCTGGTAGTCACCAGTCACTAGGAGCACCTCATTCTAACTCCTGTGCAACTCTGACACCAATTCATGGAAAATGGATGAGGTTGAGGAGAAACATTTGTCTCACCCCTTAATATATTCCTGTAAAAGGAATTTACTATTCTCTTTACCCTGTTAAACATTTTATTTCTCATTTGCTAAAGCTACATTAACTCTAGTTTTGCAGAACTTAACCCCATTTTTGTGATCAACTCTATATATACTAAGTCTATTCCCTAAAGCAAATAATTAGTCAAAAGAAGATAGTTAAGTGTGAGTATCATGTGCTATCATGATTTTTTCATGCTTAAGTAGAAAAGGAGTAACAAGAAAAAACATAAAAGTTTGAGTAAAACATTATAATTTGTCAATATTTGTAGATTGTGAAGTTCAGCATATATTGCTACAAGAATATAAATTTATTTATAAAATGAAAAACTAGTTGGAAGCTTAAACTATGATCAAAATAAGCATCTGTTTTAATTTCTTTGGTCAAAAACTTAAAAATACTCAACATTATATGTTTTTGTCTTAATTATAAAGAACAAAGAGAAAGTAAGACCCAAATTTAGTGTTCAGTTAGAATAATCTGCTTCTCTTATGGGACTAAAAACATCTATTCCCTCCGTGTTGTTTTTTGTTTTTTGTTTTTTTTGTGTGTGGTATGCAGGCCTCTCACTGCCGCGGCCTTGCCCATTGCGGAGCACAGGCTCTGGATGCGCAGGCTCAGCGGCCATGGCTCACGGGCCCAGCCGCTCTGTGGCACGTGGGATCCTCCCAGACCGGGGCACGAACCCGTGTCCCCTGCATCGGCAGGCGGACTCCCAACCACTGCGTCACCAGGGAAGACCCCCTCTGTGTTTTTAAGGGGCCTCTTCAAAATACATCCTGCAAAATTTCACTGTGAACTTCTGAGACACTTCAAATGACATTGGAAAGTGAAGAGAAAACTTAAATTTAAAATAAAAACATATTTTTATAGTCAGAGAATATGAAAAAAAAGACCTAAAGGAAAGAAACTTGCCTAACTGTGCAGTCATCATGGCCCTAACAGAATCACAAAAGCTGTGAATTATACAGATGATTCGACGAGCTGAAAGATCAAGGAGTAAGATATGCCCCCCGCCAGTCCCTATCCAGAGGGCAGTGTTCTTCTGGAGGCAGAGAGTTTTCACTCTCCCAGAATAAGACATTTGGTGTTTCGCTTCCTTGTTTGCTTTGACCAGCTCCTCCCTAAAAACCATAAGGAAAGTATGCATTAATACTTTTTTCAGAAATAAAGAAATAAAATAAATGTGTGTCTCTCTCTGTATATACAGACACACACACATATATAACATTTTAAATTATGAATACATGACAGCATACATTACATACTATTAAAATCGTACAGAACTAATTTTGCTAAATACAGAATGTCAAAGAGCCACATTTCACTACATAAAGCATAAATGATCAAAGATAACACAATTGCCTCCTAACTTCAAGAAATTCTGAAATAAATAAGACAGACACAATTTTTATTAATAAGCCTATATAATACAGCAAAAAAAAAAGAACCAATTTGCCCAATATGAAGGGAAAAAGTTAGTTTCAAAAGGTTTTTATGAAGTCTGAAAGTTATAGAGGAAAATAAAATTATAATCACCTACATGTAAAAGATATGAATACAAACGACTGAATTTTTCGCTGAGCTAATAAGTAATTCATGACAAAAATGAGGTATCCAGAAGTAAAAGAATCGTAATAATTTTAGAATTTCAGAAAGTAAGGGACCCTTTACCAGGCAGAACTGTCGGCTCTTCTGAACATAAATCTCCTCACCATCCAGAGAAAAACTAAGAAGGTGTTAGGAAAGTAAACTCTGAAATCTCATTTTATGGCTACAGTATATAATCTAAATGTTCTCCAGCAGATAAAAAAATCTATACTGTAAAACCAGAACAAAACTATGAAGTAGCTAGCAAATAAGGCTGGCAATGGTCCTGTGTGGCAGCAACAGCAAACAAGGGATGTGCTTGATGGGAAGTCTCCGACACACTGTATCAGACTGAGCGCTGCAGTCTCAGTCTGGCATCTTGATCTTCCTTCCTTAGTGCACAGGTCAATCTGGTACATTTTTTCACCCATATTTTATATTGTTTTGTGACTTGTTCTTTGTAATACCTTGAGGAAACCATATCTACTATGTACCTATTTTGTTTTCAAAAATGAAATTTGTTGGATACCAACAGATGGTGCTGAGAAGCATTAACAATTTGGTTTCTGAGGGTGTTTTTTTTTTAAAACATTTTTCTATTTAGAAGTAGAAAGGAAGAAAAATAAGCCATACTTCCTCTCTCTGTGAAATCTGAAGTGTAAGGACTGCTGTTACAGGCATAAAATAAAGAACCAATGACACTGTACCTACAGTCAACAACATATCATACACTTAAAAATTTGTTAAGTGGGTAGGTCTCATGTAGTATTCCTTTCACAATAAAATTTTTTAAAATTAATTTACTTTAAAAAGTGCACACAGTCTATCAGTTCACAGAGTTTTTCAGTCTTCTTGTCCCACACTTCCACAAATGGGCTATTTTTCTTAGCAACATAAAGAGCTGTGTCTACCACCACTGCTATGATGTTGGAATCACTGAAAGATGCATAAGAAAACCTAGGGGGAAAGAAAAGAATGTCATTTCACTTTTCTAGTATTTCAAAATATAATACAACCTTATTATGTTAGCTCTTAATGCATATAAAGGATTGACACTATTTTGAAAAAGAAACAGACTAGAGTATTTGGCAATTATTTCATATTATCCCCTAACCATTCTGAATAGAATACTTTGCGAACAAAAGTCCAGGACCAGAGAGCTCCACAAATGAAATTCTACCAAATATTTAGAGAAGAGTTTTAACACCTATCCTTCTCAAAATATTTCAGAATATTAGAGGAAGGAATGCCCCTGAATTCATTCTATGAGGCCAGCATCACCTCAATACTAAAAACCAGACAAAGAAAACACATAAAAAAGAAAATTACAGGCCAGTATCACTGATAAACATAGATTCAAAAATCCTCAACAAAATATTAGCAAACCAAATCCAACAATACATTAAAATGATCATATACCATTATCAAGTAGGATTTAACCCAGCAATGTAAGGATTTTTCAATATCCACAAATCAGTCAGTGTGATACACCACATTAACAAACTGAAGAATAAAAACCATATGATCATCTCAATAGAGGCAGAAAAGGCTTTAGATAAAATTCAACATCCATTTATGATAAAAACTCTATAGAAAGTGGTCACAGAGGGAACATATCTCAACATAATACAGGCCATATATGACAAGCACATAGCTAACATCATTCTCAATGGTGAAAACCTGAAAGCATTCCCTCTAAGATCAGGATAAGACAAGGATGCCCACTCTCGCTACTTTTATTCAACATAATACTGGAAGTCCTAGACACAGCTATCAGACAAGAAAAAGAAATAAAAGGAATCCAAACTGGAAAGGAAGAAGTAAAACTGTCACTGTTTGCAGATGACATGATACTATACATAGAAAATCCTAAAGTTGCTACCAGAAAACTACTAGAGCTCATCAATGAATTCACTAAAGTTGCAGGATACAGAAATCTGTTGCATTTCTATACACTAACAACAAACAATCAGAAAGAGAAATTAAGGGAACAATCCCATTAACAACTGCATCAAAAAGAATAAAATAAGTAATAAACCTACTACAGCAGATAAAAGAGCTGTACTCAGAAAACTGTAAGACTCTGATGAAAGAAATTGAAGATGACACAAACTGATGGAAGCTACACCGTGTTCATGGATTGGAAGAATTAATATTGTTTAAATGACCATACTACCCAAGGCAATCTACATATTCAATGCAATCCCTATTAAAATACCAATGGCATTTTTCACAGAACAAGAACAAATAATTTTAAAATTTGTATGGATATACAAAAGACCTGAATAGCCAAGACAATCTTGAGAAAGAACATAACTTAAGGGATCACACTCCCTGACTTCAGACTATATTATAAAGCTACAGTAATCAAAACAGTATGGTACTGGCACAAAAACAAACACATAGATCAATGGAATATAAGAGACCAGAAATAAACCCACCCACTTATGTTCAATTAATCTACAACAAAGAAGGCAAGAATGCACAATGGAGAAAAGACAGTGTCTTCAGTAAGTGGTGCTGGAAAAACAGGACAGCTAAATGGAAAAGAATGAAATATAGAAGATTCTCTAATAGCATATACAAAAATAAACTCAAAGTGGATTAAAGACTTAAATGTAAGATTAGGTACCATAAAACTCCTAGAAGAAGACATAGGCTGAGCACTCTTTGGCTTAAATTGTAACAAAAAAATTTTTTTTGGATCTCCTAAAGCAAAGAAAATAATAACAAAAATAAACAATGGGACCTAAGTAAACTTAAAAGCTTTTGCACAGCAAAGGAAACCATCAACAAAATGAAAAGACAACCTACTGAATGGAAGAAAATACTTGCAAATGATATGATTGATAAGGGGTTAATATCCATAATATATAGACAACTCCTATAACTCAACATCAGAAAAAACAAAAAACCCAATTAAAAAATGGGCGGAAGGGCTTCCCTGGTGGCGCAGTGGTTGAGAGTCCACCTGCCAATGCAGGGGACATGGGTTCTTGCCCCGGTCTCATGAGATCCCACATGCCGTGGAGCGGCTGGGCCCGTGAGCCATGGCCGCTGAACCTGTGTGTCCAGAGCCTGTGCTCCACAATGGGAGAGGCCACAACAGTGAGAGGACTGCGTACCACAAAAAAAAAAAAAAAAAAGAAAGAAAAAAGAAAAATGGGCAGAAGACCTGAACAGACATTTTTCCAAAGAAGACATACAGATGGTCTGCAGGCACATGAAAAGATGCTCAACATCATTAATCATCAGAGAAATACAAATTAAAACCATAGTGAGATATCACCTCACAACTGTCAGAATGGCTATCATCAAAAAGTCCACAAATAATAAATATTGGCAAGAATGTGGAGAAAAGGGAAACCTCATACACTGTTGGTAAGAATGTAAATTGGTGCAGCCACTGTGGGAAACAGTACGGAGGTTTCTCAAAAAACTAAAAATAGAACTACCATATGCCCCAGCAATTCCATTCCTGGGTATTTATCCAAAAAAAATGAAAACACTAATTTGAAAAGATACACACACCCTAATATTCATTGTAGCATTATTTACAATAGCCAAGATATGGAAGCAACCTAAGTGTCCATCAACAGATGAATGGATAAAGAAGATGTGGTATATATACATATACCATAGAATAATACCCAGCTATAAAAAAGAATGAAATTTTGCCATTTGCAACAACATGGATGGACTTAGAGGTTATTATGATAAGCGAAATAAGTAAAAGAAAAACAAATACTGTTTGATATCACTTCTATGTAGAATCTCAAAAATAAAACAAACTAGTGAATATAACAAAATAGAAACAGACTCACAGATACAGAGAACAAACTAGTGTTTTACCAGTGGGGATAGGGAAGGGCGGGGAGAGCCAAGATAATGTTAGGGGATTAAGAGGTACAAACTACTATGGATAAAATAAATAAGCTATAATGATATATAGTACAACACAGGGAATATAGCCAATAGTTTATAACTATAAATGGAATATAAGCTTTAAAAATTGTGAATCACTATGTTGTACCCCTGAAACTTATATAATATTGTAAATCAACTATACCTCAATAAAAAAAGAAAGAACAAAGAAAATTATATAAAATACATGTGTTAAATCCATATCTTTAGTAAAATAATGAGTTCATGCCTCTCAAATTCCATGTTTAATTTGATACAGAGATAATGAAAATAATAAAAATTTAGATTGATAGATACTACTAAAATTACTATGAGTTTTCATATTTTATCCCAAATGTGATTAGACTGGGTGATTTTTTAATGTTCCTCTGCTTTCTAAGTTATATAATGAATATTTAAATTTACAATAGAAAAATAAAGTATGCATTTTGAAAGATCTTTGTTTGGGATTATCGATAGCATTATTGACTTGATTATAAAGAATAAACATGAAAAAAATGGTAAATGAGTTGCATAGATAAGAATAACTTACAGCTGATTTGTCCTGGTCTCAATCAGTTTCTGAATGGTGAAATCATCAGAAAACGAGAAAACTTTTGTACCACATCCTCCCCACATAATGTTTTTTTCGGTTGAATTCATGGATTCACTCAAACACATCAGTGGAGTGCTGACATTTCCTATATTGAGTGTCTTCAAAGGAGCAGCTCCTTTACACTTTGCCAAAAAGAGAAAACACATTCAGTAAATTGAGTAGCCACAGAATGAAACAGTGTAAAATTTCAGCTTTCTAAAAACTACTTTCCCATCTTAAATGGTTAGAGATATTAAAATAAAAATTCAGGATACATTTTTCAAAGGACTTATAAAAACAGGATTTAATTCAAATGGTATTCAATGTGTTATCCTTATAACCAATCTCTTCACTTCCCCATACAAAAATTGTACAGGAAGTAACCTAGGGATTATACTATAATTACTTCTTTGTCTCTCATTAGATAATAAGCTTTTTTGATAACAAAGAGTATGAATGGGTAGGATGTTGAATGACTAGATAGAACCACAGATGAATGATGGATGGAGAAATTAATTCTTTAATGATAAATGTGAATCTTAATAACAGAAAGTCAAATGATTTCTTCAAGGTTAAAGAACAGGTTAACCTCCTAGAGAAATGGAAATAAAAACAAAAGTAAACAAATGGGACCTAATGAAACTTAAAGGCTTTTGTACAGCAAAGGAAACCATAAACAAGAACGAAAAGACAACCCTCAGAATGGGAGAAAATATTTGCAAATGAAGCAACTGACAAAGGATTAATCTCCAAAATATACAAGCAGCTCAAGCAGCTCAATATCAAAAAAAGAAACAACCCAATCCAAAAATGGGCAGAAGACCTAAACAGACATTTCTCCAAAGAAGATACACAGATTGCCAACAAATATATGAAAGGCCGCTCAACATCACTAATCATTAGAGAAATTCAAATCAAAACTATGATAACGTATCACCTCACACTGGTCAGAATGGCCATCATCAAAAAATCTACAAACAATAAATGCTGGAGAGGGTGTGGAGAAAAAGGAACCCTTCTGCACTGTTGGTGGGAATGTAAATTGATATAGCCACTATGGAGAACAGTATGGAGGTTCCTTAAAAAACTAAAAATAGAACTACCATACGACCCAGCAATCCCACTACTGGGCATATACCCTGAGAAAACCATAATTCAAAAAGAGTCATGTACCACAATGTTCACTGCAGCACTATTTACAATAGCCAGGACATGGAAGCAACCTAGGTGTCCATCAACAGATGAATGGATAAAGAAGATGTGGCACATATATATAATGGAATATTACTCAGCCATAAAAAGAAATGAAATTGAGTTATTTGTAGTGAGGTGGATGGACCTAGAGACAGTCATACAGAGTGAAGTAAGTCAGAAAGAGAAAAATAAATACCGTATGCTAACACATATATATGGAGTCTAAAAAAAAAAAATGGTTCTGAAGAACCTAGGTGGCAGGACAGGAATAAAGACACAGACATAGAGAATGGACTTGAGGACACGGGGAGGGAGAAGGGTAAGCTGGGACGAAGTGAGAGAGTGGCACTGACATATATACACTACCCAATGTAAAATAGATAGCTAGTAGGAAGCAGCCGCATAGCACAGGGAGATCAGCTCAGTGCTTTGTGTCCACCTAAAGGGGTGGGATAGGGAGGGTGGGAGGGAGGGAGACGCAAGAGGGAGGAGATATGGGGATGTATGTATATACATAGCTGATTCACTTTGTTATACAGCAGAAACTAACACACCACTGTAAAGCAATTATACTCCAATAAATATGTTATAAAAAAGAAAAAAAAAAAGAAAGAACAGGTTGGTAGCAAGCCAGACTTAAAACTTGTTTCCCTTGTTTTTTCCACAATGTATTTATAAGAAATTATCTACTTCCCTTATATAAAAATGGAATTATTTCCATCCCTAACCTTATAAATCAGATCTCATTTATCAATTCATCCTTGGTTAATTCATATAAAATATACAGTTAATCAGTAAGTACTTATAGAGAATGTACTGTGTTCAAGACTTCCTGAAGCAAGAGAAAGATAAAAAGCAGAATATATGATCCAGAATCTCAGGGAGTTTATAATCAGTTAAAAGGAGGCTGGTGATGAGTAAACATAAAACAAAGAACTTAAATTTTGATGCAGAATGCGTTGAACATTTACCTTAACCGTTTTATCTTCAAAAATTGCTAAGTTGCCATCAGCAGTTCCCACTAAAAGGAAATTTTTTTGCTTGCTAAAAGAAAGAATGTCAAAATTGTTACAAAAATAATGCTTATATTGACCAAGATGGTCTTAACATCCCACCTACCTTAACTAAACTTAGACAGGTTTCTTCCTGATTATTGGCCTCTACCTCCTTTTCCTTATAGCATTTACTTGAGAAAACTTAAATTGCAACTTCTTTCTCTGCCCATTTAAGATGTAGAGCTTCTTCAAGTTTTACAACTCAAGAATGCCTTTCTCAAGGATCTGGGTGCCCTCTCTGAAATGTCATCAGGAAGGATGGCACCCCTTCTCCCATTCTTTGTGGGACGGTAGGAGCCTACTTCAATAAGCAACAATCAGCAAACACAGATGACCTAATCACACTGACCCTCCCCCTCCCCCAATGTCCTCCAGTACTTTTCCACTAGCTCATTACAGGGTTTAAAAACTCTCCCACATTTTATTTCAGCAGAGCTGAGTCCAATCCCTCTCCCCTATTGCAATAATCTTAAATATAAAGTCTTCCTTGCCTATTTGACTTCATCTGATGAAATTTTTATTTGACAGTATCCAAATAATTTCAACTCCAAAATTGCCAGTGGAGTTTATATTTTAGTCACCAAAAACTTGGACTTCACATTTTCCTAATACTTTTTATTTTCCAGTACTGACTTAAACCAGAGAAGTATATGGTGCATAATCTAAATGGCTCCTGAAAATCATACTGCCCCAAATATTACAGCAACTAACCTGTTACACCTGAAATTCTGCCATTTCTATAAATTCCTGAGATAAAATCCTTTCAACTGATAATGGTTAAGCCATTTCACTATTGACAACTTCTGAATTCATCTACTGAAGTTTTTTTCCAATTTGGTAGTTAGTTAAGTGATATGTTTTAGACTGGCATATAACAGTTTACTGATATACATGTATTCAAAGTAAGAATGAATGAGAACTCATTTTTGAAGAGGCCCTACAAAAATGAACTGATGTGCTGAGTGGTGAAGAGTTAGAGCCATAGTTGAGATAAAACCAGGAGCAAGGCTGGAAGCCTGAAGAAATGACTGACCTATATTTTAACTGTCTCAGCTTGATCTGTATACAGAAAAATACAAATATCTTCGTGGCCTCCTATAGTTCCCTTTAATATATGCAACCAATGGGAAAATGTTAAAAATGAGCAACCTTTGTTGATACTGTAACAATTTTGCATACAATTAAGTAATCTAAAAGATATGTAATTTTCCCCCAATGGTCAAAATCACTACCTTACCTTTGCTTGGAAGAGGAATTGCAATACAAGCAAGTAACAGAGTCAGTCATCTTTTCAAGAGTATGCCTCTTTCTCTCATCTTCAGTATTGATGACGAGGAGCATGCCAGAC
Organism: Mesoplodon bidens; assembly: GCF_964165515.1. Taxonomy (NCBI): domain Eukaryota; kingdom Metazoa; phylum Chordata; class Mammalia; order Artiodactyla; family Ziphiidae; genus Mesoplodon; species Mesoplodon bidens. The sequence goes on from NC_138167.1 coordinate 55,537,275, forward strand.
TGTGTTCCAGATACAATCCAGCTTTCCTTTTCAACAGGAAGATGCACCAAGGCTAGGCACAATATTCTACTATCAGTAACTTCCTGTTAAGAAAAGAAAACACTCTCTAAAGGGCTTGGTTCTAGCTTAAGTGACTAGAACTTACATAGAATGAAAATATTATGTAATCCACATACTTAACCCCTTTTATTTTCTTGGTTTGCATTTTTAAAACAATGCCAATTTTATTTAACTTTCAACAATAAATGAGTTAACTGGCCAAAAAAAGAAAAAAAAATGACTGCCTAGATTGCACCTGAAACTAAAATTTAAAAATTGAAAATTATTTCTCAGTATCATTTCTCACTCCATCAAAATAATATAAGAAGATTGTTCAACCTTAAGAATAATGTTTAGGTACAACATTTCTTTCAAGGCAACAGTCAAAATATAAGGTTTTTTAAGTCTAGAAATTTACCTTATATTTCCCAATATAATTTATTGATCCCTCTTGCAGAAGCCATGCCCAGATCTCCTCTATCACCCACCCCCGACTGCTCTGAGTGTTGGCTTAGTAGAGCTCAGAGCTGCACCCTTCACTACCTTCAGCCCATGGGAGCTGGCTTGTTCAGAAATGGTTGGGAGGTTATGCCACCCCTACCCTTGGGCAAATTGCAGCTGATGACTGACTGATAAGTGGGAATGAAATACTGGACCCCTTGCCTGGTGAAGGGATAAATCTGTGCCGTTATTCACATTCCAAAGTTTCTTGTGGGTAAAGACTGAGGCTAAACTTCCTCAGACACTACTTTTTTTTTTTTTTTTTTTTCGGTACGCGGGCCTCTCACTGTTGTGGCCTCTCCCGTTGCGGAGCACAGGCTCCGGACGCGCAGGCTCAGCGGCCATGGCTCACGGGCACAGCCGCTCCGCGGCATGTAGGATCTTCCCGGACCAGGGCACAAACCCGTGTCCCCTGTATCGGCGGGCGGACTCTCAACCACTGCGCCACCAATGAAGCCTCAGACACTACATTTTTGCTAAGCTTCTTCCCCTGATCTATGTGGCTTCCCATACCTCCTCAAAAGTGTCTCTCTCCTTGAATCACTCATATAAGATTCTCTGTTTCAGGCTGTGTTTCTAGCATTCCTGACCTAAGACACACATATACTGTGATTTTAAAACAAAACACACACTACTTCATTTCATGTGAATACACTTGTTCTAACAGGAAGCTAATTTAATAACACTCCTGTATTATCTCTTATTTTATTTCCTTGTAAGTAACTTCTTTTTTTTTTTTTAAAGAACCAGTCACTGCAGTCCACTTGAAAGTCATGGACACACTCGGGAATCTCACGGGCCTGGTTCTTGGCTAGGCCCCTGACAAAAGGTTCTGCCCAGCGGTTGAACCCAGATAGCTGTGTCCAAAACCAAATGCCAGTTCTTCAAGTCCTCTCCCAGCCCCATATGGACCCTTCGCACCTGCACACTGAGTATCCCTAAGTAATTTTCAATTGGTATATGCTTTAAAATAATTTGCAAAGTGAGTTTTCTGGAGTTTCACTAATTTAAATGGTATTTGGACTTACCACAGAAGTGTATCTTTCTGTATTTAAGTCAAGAAAGGAGAGCTGTCCTTTGTCAGTGTGCCCACAGCCCAGCCAAATGCTTGCATTCTTGCTGTTATGATTCATAGCAACCATGCATTCAACAGTAAAGTTTTTAGGTATTGATATATGCCTCATCAGACAGATTAACTCAGCTGAATTCAAAATGTCAAAGACCTGAGAAAGTTTAAAAAATAACAAAATAACACACATCAGGTTAACACATGCCCTCTTGAAAGATCATATCATTATGCATAATGTAGTATTAAATGTTACAGCACTAAACCTAAATCTGTTATTTAAACTGTGACCCATTCGGAGCAACAAGATTAACAATCAAACTATAGATATTAAGATAATACTTATTTTTAAACTGTGCATGATACATGCACTTTTGTACATACAGTATGTTTTGTAACTTGAAAAGAAAATCTCAAAAGTGCCAAATGAACAGAAATTTAACAGAGTCAGGAGCTATTCTTCATTCAGTTTCATACTGCAGAGATGCATCATGTTGAAGATAAACTTTAGGGTGCACAGTAGAATACACCTTCTACCAGTTGAAGGGAAAAGACATTTTGATTTTGGTAACAAAACTCACAAATCACCTCTAGATTCTGTTTTTACATTTTTCCTTCAAGCAATAACGAACTAAAGAGATGGCAGAGAGCCAGTGTAAGGAAACAGAACTAGGGGTCAGGAAAATGGAATTAGAGTCCCGTGTCACAGCCACTTACCTGCCACTCACAAGGCCCCAAGAGAGCGCTCCATTTCTCCCAGCGACTCATCTGACAAAGGTGATGAGTTTATCCACCTTGCCTAGTACACACTGTATTTTAAAGACTAAACGGGTATGTGAAAGTTTCTGAAAACTGTCATGTGCTTAAAAAAGCCCTCAAGATTGTTATGTAAGCTGTAAAATACAGGTGAAGTATAAGTGAAAATTAAAAGAAGAAAAAGTAAAACAATAATTAAGCTCTGGAAAATTTTGCTTTGATATTTTTTTTTGTTTAGTCTGTGTAATTAACACTGGTAGCAACCAAAATTAAAAAGCCAGTAAGGCAACTAGTCAAGATGATTATATGATGTTTGATACAGGCAGTGTATACATGTCCTCAGCTATTTCTGAGTAGGAAATTTAAAATTGAACAAAAATTTTTCAATGAATTATTATACAAAATTGAGAGTCCACAACATAAAAACAGCTCTTATTTTGATCTATTAAAATCTGTTTCATTTAAAACAGAGTAAGAGTTCTGTTTCCAATAATATGGTGGAAGAGGTTATTTGGACAAAACTTCCAGCTGAATACAACTTAAAATGCTGAAGAAATTATTTTTTTAATCTCTTAAAAACATTAAAGATCTGACAGCACCATATAGAATTCCATGTGGCCAAAACATTAATGAAAGACAGAATCCAGAGAGGTCAGATGAACCCTGAAGCCCAATTTTCCCTTTGGGCATTTGTCTATTGAAGCAAAATTGATGAGCAGTTTTTAGTGCCTTGTGAGGCCAGTGGGAAAGAGTTAAATCTATGGCCTGCCCAAAGTGGAGAATGTAGTTAATGGTCTTGTTCCCATAAAACTAGGATCCCAAAAGGACTGCATATTTAGAATAAATGAGAACAAGAAATAAAGCCACTCCACACTCCCACTCTCACTGGTTTACAAGAAAAGTTGCCTTGGGACTTTACAGACACAGGGGGAGAGAGCAAAAGAACCCTGAGAAACTGTTTATTAATTAATAAGCTTGCTCTCAAGATTTGTAGAGCAGATTCTCATCACTTGGGTGATTCAAAAACATCTCAAGCCAGGAATTGAGTGTAAAGCAATTTATAGCAAGATAATCCAGAAGAAGATGTGCAAGACCTATATGCAAAATTATAAAACTTTATTGAAAGACACTTAAGAAGACCTAAATACAGAGATAACCCATATTCAAGAATAGAAAGACAATATATCATAAGGATATTGTCTACAGATTCAATGCAAGTCTAATCCAAAGCACAATAGAATTTTTCATAAAAGCTGACAAAGTGATTTAAAAATTTATATGGAAAAACTAGACTGAAGAACAGCTAAAGCATTCCTAAAGGATAAAAATAAGGAGAAAAGAGACTATCATAAAGCTTCAGGAATTAAGACAGGATTGTACTGGAGGAAGAACAGGTAAATTGACCAGTGGAAGAGAATGTGTGTGTGTTTATCTTTGAGTGTATATTACAGAGTGGAAATGGAAAATAAAAAGATCAGTAGAAGACAAAGGAAGAAACAATTTCATAGATGAAGCTGGAAAAATTGGTTACCCATATGGAAAAAAGGAAATTGGATCTAGATAAAAATGTCATTTCCTGATGGATTCAGAACTTAACTATTAAGAGCAAAACTTTTAAACATTTTGAAGAAACCATAGGTAAATATTTTGTGACTCTGAGAGAGATAAGGACCTTTTAAAACAGGACCCTAAAATTAATAACCATAAAAAGAAGTATTGTTAAATTTATCTCTATTAAAATTAAGAAATTCTGTTAATCAAAAGGCACTCTTTAGGAAATAAAAATGCAAACCATGAATTGGGAAAAGAAATTTGCAACATATATAACCAACAAAGTTTTAGTATACAATGTATAAAGAAGCAGTTTTTAAATTTTAGTTTTATACAAACAACTCAATAGAAAAATGGCTAAATAATGAACAGGCATTTTCCAGAAGAGGAAACATATATATGACCAATGAATATATAAAGAGATGCTCATCTTTATTAGTAATTAGGAAAATGTAAATCAATACACAAGACTAGATCTATTTGGAAAAAATTAAGAAGTCAGATAGTACAACGTTTAGGGAGAATATATTAAAAAAAAAAACAGCTACCCTAATATAAAGGTGATGGAACTGTTAAGCTGGTACAACTTCTTCAAGAAATGATTTAGATATTCCCATATCCCATGATTCTGCAATTCAACTCCTGGTTAGATACCACAAAGAAATTCTGATACAATTTGCACTAGGCGACACGTACGACCACACTCATAACAGCACTATTTATAATAGCAAAAAACTAGAAACAATACCAATACCCACTGATATGATCATGGGTAAATACACTGTTGTGCATTCAAACAATGGAATGGAATAGTAGGGAAAGTAATCAACAGCTATGTTCAACAACATGAATGAAGCTTACAAAATAATGTTGGGAGAACAACTGAAAAAACTCAGAACAGCACATGACTATGATTCCATTTTAAATACATTATGAATGCAGGAAAACTAAAGTGGGTAGTAAAATCATAAAAAGAAACAAAAACAATGATTAACATGAAAGTCAGGAGACTGGCTACATCTATAGGGAAAAGGGGGTGATGCAATCAGAAAGAGGCATATGTGCGTTTCTGGGGTGTTGGCCCTTTATTTTGTGCCTGGGGTAGTGACGAGATAAAGGAGTTTTGCTTTATAACTGTTTTAAACTGTGTGTGTGTTTTTATATGTTTGTATATATGTTTGAATATTACATATATTTTTTTTGATGTTCTGAACAAAATATTGATAAATTTTGACTACACAAATACCTGGGCAGAAGTAGGTCTTTCTTGAGGATTTTCTTTCAAACATTTTTTAATTAACTTCTCAACCATAGGCCATGGGGCACAACCATATTCTTTAACTGGATCTAAAACATTAAAAAATATATCACGCTTAAACACTGGACAAATCAGAACAATTATTTTATTTCTTCTCAATGTGTATGAGAGGTCCAGACATTGCAAAGGAACCACTGATCTCTATAATCCCATATATATCATGAATCTGCTTATCACTCTTAAAGCTAATTTTGTTAACTGTCTCCACTAGAGACATCAAGAATGAGTTCTTAATTTTTACAGTATAAAAAGAGACACAAATACCAACTGAATAAAACTAGATTTTCCTTTCATACCTTCATTTCAAATAGACTTTGAAAACACTTTTGTTCATATAATAGACTTCTTTGCAAATACTTCTTTATTTTAATATTCAATGTAGACAAGCATTATTTAATCCATTTAATCCAAAGTGACCCCCACAGTCACTTTGTGCACATTTGTTTTTTTTATAAGAGGTATGCCATTTTTCTGATTGGTATAGAATACAGACCTGAAAACTTTCACTGGAAAGCTAACTGATAAAATGAGGGAGATGACCTAGATTGTGCACAAAGTTTAGTCGAGTAATAATAGATTTCCTTCTGTTGGGAATCTTTAAAGGTCCCCCAGAAGGAGATAGTTAAAGCTGTATTCCCTGTAGACGGAACATAGTATACACTCAAAACTTTTCTTAAATGAAAAGAAAAGCAGAAAATATGAGAAACAACTAAATATATTTAAAAGAATACTTTAGAATGAGAACTGAAGAGTTAAGGAATGAATGACAAAGCCCTAGAATTTCTTTAAAGCATGAGGCAACCATTCAAAGTGAGATTTGATCTCATTAAATACTCATTTACTAATTCTTACTAATATTTACTGCTCAAAATTATTATTGTAAATAATTCAAGCTTCCATTCCTGCATAGAAATTATTTCACTCCAAGAAAATGAAAATACTCCAAGCTAATGGACACTTAGTAACTCCTTACGAGAAGACAAGTCACTAAACCTGGAGTTCTAATAGTATTTCCTTTTCTGAGTATTCTTCTAAATATAATACCAAATATATCAATATTTGGAATATTAAAAAGAAGCCCTATAACTTCTATCTTTCTCATATGATTTTATTAATATGTCACAGAATTTAAGAATATTCACGCACTAAAAATATTTTCAGCTGTGAAATGAATTACTATACAACTACAATTAAATAACTTGGAAATGAAGCTGCTACTATTAAAAATAATAATAATCTTTATTGTAGATAAAATAAAACTTACCAGGTAATTTTCCTTGTATTGCCAATTCATCAAACTCATTTGGGAACTTCAAACCCTCTGCTATTCTACCTCCAGCTGTCAAAATATCATAGAGTAGCAAACCAAATGAATAAACATCAGCCTGTTGGTTATAAATAACATTTCCTCTGGCAACTTCAGGTGCACGAAACCCTGAAAGTAAGCAGACATATAAATAAATATGCCCAACCCCAGAACTTATACACCCAGGGAGGTATATACTTAGGCATATGTGCTGATGAAGAGACAGGAAGATGAGTTCTAAACAGGCCACATCATCTCTATAAGAAGACATCTTAATCAAGTCAATTAACAGCCCTGTCCCAGGACATTTCACCCCAAGGTTGATCTTGAAGAATAATAAGGATAAACATTCAATAATAAATTATTAAGTGATATTTCATAATTAAATAAATAAAGCCTAAGATGGGGGGAAAAGTCTACATCATTCTTAATAATAACTATTCCCAGAGCAGTGTTTCGAACAGAGGAGGAGACAGGAGGGAGATTTCTAGACTTCACTCCAAGTCACTTTAACCTGGCTGCAATATTAATGGCCTTATCATTCCAAGAATTGTGACTCTGCTCCTTGAACCCAACTGAACACTAAAAAGAAAACCTCAAATAAAACGAATAAAAGCCCTCTCTCTCAGGTGTAAGTTCATGCCTGAAATTCTCTTAAAGAAAAATAAAACCTTTCATTTTACAATAGAGATAAATCATTTTTAATCACTTCAGGGGAAAAAAATAATTTCAACACTATCTGTAATAGTCAACAATCTAAGGAAAACCAACTATGTTCTATATATAAATATTTGAAAAATAAAAATATTAAATTATCACTTTTTGACTATTAACTTCATGAAGATTAAAAACAATAACAAACCCAGAATGGAAAAAAGGTGCTCTAATTCAAGTTTTGAGGGAATTTTAATTGATAAACCTTTCTAGAAGGCAATTAGTATTTCAAAATTCAAAATATGCCTATCCAGCAATATGATTTTTAGAAATTTAATGTTTAAAAATTAGTTTCATAAATGGGAAATTTTTAATTTACAAGTCTATTAATTAAAGCCTTTCATATATCAAAAAGTTAGAAAAAATTAAATATACATCAAGATATGGTTAAGTAAATTACTGAAATATTATGTAACTGTTAAAACTGATATTTGACACAGAAAGATGTCCCTGAAATATTAAGTAGAAAAAGAAAACAAAGACGCAGAATTTACAATACAGTATGTATATAAAACACTCGAGCATATCTAAATCTAGATATCTCTTTGTTGCCAGTGTTATTATTTCCACTAATTTATTAGAAACACATCTTTTGACCTGCTCAATAGCATTTGCTGCTTTCAACTCACAACCTTATGTTTTGCAAATCAAACCTTAATTTAAAACATCATGGAGTCTTTCAACCAAAATGGGGAGAGGAGGGGGACTGAGGGCATCAAGACCTAAGCTACCAACATAACATTTAACTATCAATCTAAACCATAAGATCCTCCAAGCTACTCTACGTGTATCCTTATCATTGAGGACTGCCCTGGAAAAGCAACTGCAATTTCTTCAAAAAATTTTGCCTTATATTTCAGTATACTGGTCACCATAGTAGTAACAGGAAGAATAACATTTCAAGCTACTCAATGTATTCACCACTGAATTTAATTTGGGAAGAAAATGAACAACTTTTAATGTTACTTGTCACTGGAAGGCTAGAAATAGAAACATCTCCTGTCTGTTTACAAAAAGACAGTGTTGTCACCTGATCTAATACTGTGAATGATCTATGGTGGGTATGGACCCTGCTACTGTACTACACAGATATGCTGTTTAGCATTGATGCCCCTCAAAGACTACAAATGTTAAGTACTAACTAAAATCCTAAATGTATATTGTTGTATTAGGCTGTTCAAATAAGTCATTTATTTAAACATGTATCACTTCTACTTCTAGGTAAGACAGAATAACAGGGACTAGACTTACCATTCTGCATAAAACAATGAAATAACTAGACAACATGGATGAAACTCTGGACACCAGGAAAATAGAGAGAGAGAGAGAGCAAACAAACAAGATGAGTTTTCTGAGTGGTCTTCAGAGGACAGGGAAAGGGAAGGCAAACAGAGCCTTCTGTGTTAAGAAGGGGGCCCCCTGTGTTAAGAAGACAGAGCAGAGGGCTTCCCTGGTGGTGCACTGGTTGAGAGTCCACCTGCCGATGCAGGGGACACGGGTTCGTGCCCCGGTCTGGGAAGATCTTACACGCTGCGGAGCGGCTGGGCCCGTGAGCCGTGGCCACTGAGCCTGCACGTCCAGAGCCTGTGCTCCACAACGGGAGAGGCCACAACAGCGAGAGGCCCGAGTACCGCTTAAAAAAAAAAAAAGAAGAAGAAGACAGAGCAGAGAGTCCAGGAAAGCAAAGACAGCTAAGGAATGTGCCAGGCATTGTGCTAAACACTTTACATGAATTTCTCATCTAATTTTCACAACAATCCCCTAAAACAGATACTATTATTAGTACTACTGTTTAACCAAGGAAAGGAATTAGGTAATTTCTCCAGCCCTGACTAGTAAGTGGTAGAGCAAGGATTCAAACTAAGACACTCTGACTTCACAGCCCAAGTTTAACAGAATCTAGAGAGCCAATAGTCATTAGGTCATATATATCTATCTCCAGAATCTGCTGCGGTGCCTAGAATGTGCACCATTGAGAAAGATTAATTTAAAATAGACATTTGCTCTTTTTATTTGAACATAAGTCTAAATGCTATTCATATTTACTCTCATAACTTTTTGTTTATATCACAGGCTAATACTCTCAAAATCTAGAGTAAATGCTAATCATCTTGTTAAAAGTTTTTCTGCAAATAACATTTTCCCTAATGTGAGACAATATCAAAATTTGAGCTGCCCATCTTATAACGGATTTATAGAGGCAATGACACTATTTATATGATGAAGAGATGGGAATCACCTGGGGATCATTTAAATAACCTCAGTGTCTGGGCTCCACCCAAACTAGTTAAATCAGAATCCTGGGCATGGGGTCCTGCTACCCATACATTTGAAAGTCCTCCAGGAGCTTCAAACATGTGGCCACATTGAGAGCCCCTGCTCCACACCTTCTAAAATACAACTGTAAAGGACACAACCCCAGGGGATATATCTCTTAAGCCCTACATGTTATCTAATATACAGCCAGAATTGAAAAACATAACCAAAGAATCCTCCATCCTCCATCTGTCACTTAGACCGCACAGAACTTCTTGCAGTTATCAGAATGAGACAAGTCATTTTCTACCTTAGCACATTTTGCCTGAAATGTCTCCTCCCACTTATTTATTTATTTACTCAAACCTCAAACTTCTCCTTTAAGATGTCATTCCAGAGTCACCTCCTCTATGAAGGAAGTCCTGACGACCCATAGCTCAGTTAACCACCTGCAGCTTGCACTATCACTGTACCTTGAACTAGATCTCCTACTGAAACTGATACAATGCTTTATGATTATTGTTTACAGCCCTGTTTCTCCTGGCAAAATGTGTGCTTCTGGAGACTAAAATTTACATTTATTCATGCCTATTCTCCAAGTTTACCACTAAAACACCTAACACACTTGGCGCAACTGCAACATGCCAGCTCTTCTCTATGTTACTTACATGGGTTACCTCATTTTACCCTGAAACAACTCTTTGAGGTAGGCATTATTTTTCTCGTCACAATTTACAGAAATGAAAACTGAGCCCCAGAAAGTGAATCTTGAGCACCACACAGCTATTAAGTAGTGACACCAGTTTGATATTTGGTAAACATTAAATAAATTATTGCCAGATGCATGAATAAATGAATAAAAAATAAGAATACCTTTCCCTTAGAGAATTATTACAAGTTACAGTGTTAAAATAATTTGGAAAATATGATGTATTTGTCTAAAAACTATATTTAGAGATACTTTTTCAGATAAGTCTGCATTTAAAAGATCCATAGATCAAAAACACGAGAAATTTATAAATTAGGTCTGACTATATATCACAAAGTACACAGAAACATATACTTCCTTTTTTACTTTCCAAAAAGTCTGAGTAGAGCATGTTTCATAATTTCTATCAGATGATAGGTATAACCAGAGAATAACATTTTTGTTTATCCAAAGACTGTTGTATTTCTGTGGATGTTGGCGGGGTAAAAGCCAACAGTCAGCATCCATCTCAGTCAACAGTGTAACTGTCATAAGACCCAGAATTAACCATTGTTTCTAACAGGATATAATACATACATACCCATTTGACTGAGTTAAAGTTGAATCTCTCCAAATTATTTGAAGTTGAAAGTTTCCATCCCATATTTACCTTTGAAAATGTAGACAGACACGGTGCTGTGGTACTTGCCAATAACCAAATTGTTTCTACCTTTGCGCTCCAGCTGTGATGGTACCTGGCCAGGGGCTGTGTTCTCAGGAAGGTTGGGTTTGTGTCTTATGTGACCCTATAGACATTTTTAATGGTCCCTAAGCTTTATTTAGTTTCCTTATCTGTAAACCAGGAATAATAACAGGACTCGTGTCAGAGGGTCATGAGGGTTAAACGAGATAATCAACCTATGCAAAGGGCTAAGCATGAGACAAGCACTCTGTTCGTGCCACGAAAGGTTTGCTCCCATTACCATATTCCCTGAGACAACAGTAATGAACCCACACTCACATGCACACACGGTGTTGATGCACCACAGTAAGAGTTAGTATAAAAATTCACAAAAGTTTAACAAACACATGGTCTTTTGTTTCTCTAAAATTTCCAAGTTAAACCTTATATTTTGTTTCTCATAAAGTTTCTAAGTATTACATTAACAGGAAGATCCATTAAAAAGGAAAAGACAAGGAGAGAACTAAAATCATATGAGAGGGAGTGATTTTCTTCTCAAACATAATTGCTCTGGGGAAGGAAAAGTCTGGTGATGGTGGCAGCAGTGGTGACAATTACTGTTATTTAAAATTTTTAATTTGAGTTTAGGGCTGAGGTGATTAGAAGTGCTCTAACAATAATAAATACAGTAATGATAAAGAGAAGGTCCAAGATATAGCAAGAAAAAGTGCTTACCATGTATTAAGCAGCCTGGGGGAAAAGCGAGCAGAACAGAAAGAATCGGGCTCTGGGTTTCCTGTCATGATCTTTCTCCATACTTGTGTTACTGCACATTGATACAGCAGATTAAAAGGGGTCAGGGACAAGTATCTGGCTTGGTATGAAAAATCAGTTGGATATTGAACTATAGACGGTTTTGACCCAAACCAGGAAGACACATAAAATGAAGGGCCATGAGTTTGAACAGAGTTGAAATGAGCTGACTGCTGGCTGGCCTAGCCCACTGAGGGAGCACAATCTACAAGGATCAGAAAGGTCCACTGCCAAGTAGGGGGTTGAGGCTTCAACAGCAGGATTTCCTCGCCACAAACACAGTGACGTGGCTGGGGGGAGGGGGAACAAATTGCAGGCCCCAGATGAGTGGCCTGGCCCACCTTCATGAGACATGACAGTAATGAGCAGATCTTCCAAGAGAAGAACGCTGTCATGTGCCTATTTCTAGGTGGGCTTACGAGGCCTGTGGAATCCCATCTTCTAAGATTATTCTTCCAAACCTGTACTTGACAATATTTGTGGTTTCTGGCCCTGTCATTTTGCTTTGTTTATTTGGATTTTTAATAACTAAGGTTAAGTAAACCTCTTTAAGTATATGTCATAGTTGCATGTGATCCGGGAGAGCGACTACAGGCATACCTTGGAGATATTGCAGGTTTGGTGCCAGATCACCTCAATAAAGCAAGTATCGCAATAAAGTGAGTCATACAAATTTTTTGGTTTCCCAGTGCATATAAAAGTTATGTTTACAATACTGCAGTCTATTAATGTGCAATAGCACTATGTCTAAAAATAATGTACAATCCTTTATTTAAAAATACTTTATTGTTAAAAACTGCTAACGATCATCTGAGCTGTTAGCAAGCCCCAATCTTTTTGCAATAGTAATGTCACTGATCACAGATCACCAAAACAAATATAATAATAATGAAGAAGTTTGAAATATCGTGAGAATAATCAAAATGTGACACAGAGACCCAAAGTTAGCAAATGCTGTTGAAAAAATAGCTCTGACAGACTGGCTTGATGCACGGTTGCCACAAACCTGCAATTTGTAAGAAACACAACATCTGCAAAGCATAATAAAGCAAAGTACAATAAAATAAGGTATGCCTGTATAGGACTTAAAGCCAAATAGCTCTGGATTCAAATGTCATTTAGACTGAGCTTTATCTTGGCCACTTACTGCATGACTTTGTGCAAGTTACACAATCTCACTGAGCCTCAGCTTCCTCATTTTATAGATGAGAAGATAAAAGCCAACCTTCAGCCCTGGCATGAAGATAGGTTACCATGTGTCTAATGTATCTGGCCCTGAGCCTGGGACACAGCAGGTGCTGAAGACATAATTATTTTATTATTATTGAACAATCCAGAGACACTTGAGCCAGAAAATATTCTTTGAAATGTTTATGAGAATGCACACTCTACTTCCAACAGATAGCCATGTAAAATGAAAGAGAAGATATGTATTTGGAGCAAAAATAAAACCAGGCGTTGGAAGCTGGGGCCATCTGCTAATCTAAGGACAAAAATGGGGAAAGGGGAAGAGGGTAGGGAGCAATTTTGCCTAGTCAGATATTCTCTAAAGTACTTTCTTCTGTCTTAAGAATGTGTTTTAATTGAGCTGCAATCATCAAGATGATGTAAAGCCACCTGTAATTTTATTTACAAATAACTAACCATGTAAGATTTCTCCACAGCTAGAGCTGCCCCCCACTAAACAGATGTCAACCCTTCAATTTTCTATTCCCACACAAACTGAAATCTGAAAGACAAGATGTCTGTACAGATTACTTGCCCTATGACTGTTTCTTACTAATCGGAGGCTGAGATTCTGATGAATCTAATACTAGAAGAGGAAAGAGAGCTGAGAAAGGGAGGGAGGACTCCACGTGGAAAGAACATGTTTGAGTATAAGATCATGAAAACCCAAGAACAAAGGAAATAGAATTTTCACTGGTAGAAAGTCAGTTTACAGTTAAAGTAATAGGAGTATTACAGCAGGCATGACAAAAAAAAAAAACAGTTGGGTATGACCCTTAAAAGCAATACTAAAATCTAAGGTAAGAAAATGATGCCTGTGATTTCTGGAGACCACAAATATAACAGTACGCAAAATTTTACATAGTAACATGACTCATATTGCTATACAAATAGAGACACTACAGTACTTTTAAGTATTGAAGTATTAACAACCTATAAATTATGAAGAAAGAAAAACAAAGTTCAATGTTTGAAGGTTTAAATTCCTGTACCAGTCAGAACCCTCCTACACTGTTGGTGGGGATGTAAATTGGTACAGCCACTATGGAGAACAGTATGGAGGTTCCTTAAAACACTAAAAATAGAACTACCATATGACCCAGCAATCTCACTACGGGGCATATACCCTGAGAAAACCATAATCTGAAAAGATACGTGCACCCCAATGTTCACTGCAGCACTGTTTACAATAGCCAAGACATGGAATCAACCTAAATGCCCATCGACAGAGGAATGGATAAAGAAGATGTGGTACATATATACACTGGACTATTACTCAGCCATAAAAAAAATGAAATAATGCCATTTGCAGCAACACAGTGGACCTAGAGATTATCATACTAAGTGAAGTCAGAGAGAGAAAGACAAATCTCAGATGATATCACTCATATGTAGAATCCAATTTTTTTTAAATGATACAAATGAACTTATTTACAAAACAGAAACAAACTTGGCGATATCAAAAACAAACTTATGGTTACCAAAGGCGAAAGTGGTGGGGAGGGATAAATCAGGAGCTTGGAATGAACATACACACACTACTATATATAAGGAAGGTAACCAACAAGGACCTACTGTATAGCAGAGGGAACTCTACTCAATATTCTGTGATAAACTATATGAGAAAAGAATCTAAAAAAGAATGAATATATGTATATGTAAAACTGAATCACTTGGTTGCACACCTGAAACACAACACTGTAAGTCAACTATACTCCAATAAAATTAAAATTAAAAATTTTTTTAATTAAAAAGTTTTTTAAAAAGAATAAGAAAGTATGCTTGTATCAAGAACAGTGCAACTAAGAACACCATTCCCAAAGTCCCTATCTGAAACTCTTGGAGCTAGAAGTATTTAGGAATTTATACTTTTTCATATTTAAGAAAGTAATAATGCATAAAACAAATTACATAAAACTTCAGTGGGATCAGAGCCAACATCCTGTACTCAAACAAACATGTTTATATTTCTGCTGTGAAACATACACACATTCACAGTGAATATGAGAAATAAAGATCCTAACAAGGATCAATTCGATTGGGTCAGATTTTGCCACCAAATCAGTTATTAAAAAAAACTTTGGATTTTCAAAGTTGCAAAAAAGGGTTTGCAAACCTGAATTTGGTTTGCCTCATTTTTAGGTAAGTGTTAACAGTAGCTAGATTAAAACTTTGAGGTTCCTTTTCACCAGCTCTGGAGTATTTAAATATTTTTAAGAAGTCCAACTTTTAAAAATATAACTTGCCATAAAACATACTCTGTTTTTTTAATTTGTTTTTTACCCTGGAAAATTATATCAGTTGATTTTTTTGCCCTACAGGATATAATGATCAAAATCACAAATGTACTGGTCACAATTATTCACGTACTGGTCACAACAAATATCTGTTCACAGTGTGATAGGCTACAGTGTTCTCTTGATTCTCCTGAACTCACAACTGAAGTCAGTGGTTATTCATTCTGAAGAGGGAATTATCACACAAACCTTGTCACCCACCTGGTGTGCCCTCTGACGTTTTTATCCCCATTCTACAGCAGTACTGAGCAATCCCATAGTCCGCAATCTTGGCAATGATGGCGGCATTGGGATACAGGGTGAAAAGCAACACGTTGTGGGGCTTCAAGTCACGGTATATAATCATGGCTGAGTGGAGGTATCTGCCGTGAAATGCACAGGAAACCTTATTAAACTGTGATTATACCATAATAAATTTTGTCGTTATTTTAAAAAAATATATATGTTTATTACACAAAGCATCAAAAATTCTGTGCTAGGTTTCACCTTCAAAGTTAAGAGATACTGTAGAAGGAAATCAAAACCTACAAGTCCAATATTACAGAGCAAGCTTATGCTTTTAAAACAAACAAACAAAAAGACATGTCAATCCCGATAAGTGATTTAAACTTTAAGGCACAACCACTTTAAACAAAGTACCAATTTTTGAAGACTTCTCTTCTGTATACTTTAATAACTACTTAAAAGGAACTCTGAATTCCCTCAATACCATGTGACTATTTTAATTAGTTTAAAATGTATATATGTTAAATTAGAAGTGATAGTATTTTGTTATAACTCCCATTTATTTAAGTTTTAATTTTCTTAAAAACCACAGAGAAGTTTTTCTTAGCTTTTAAAATTCTCTCTATTCCATCTCTCCTTTGATATTCATTTTTTTCTGACTAAACTATTTCTTAATTTTTTGGAAAATATTTTCTACTTTTTCAATAGTAATAAATCAAAATAAAAGACTTTTCTAGCTATCAATACTGTACCATTTGAAGATGTAATTTACTTTAAAACCCAATTCTGTTATAAATTATCAAAGAACATTTTAGACTGAGAGTTGGAATGAGTAAAACATTGTCTTGGGAAATGTGATATGGGGGATTTTAAAGTCTTTCCTTTGAGAAACGGATCCATTCAACCATCAGCAACTAGAGCTGGACACTCACTGTAGGTGAAGAATAAAAACTAGTTAATATAAAAAATAAAAAGTTTTCATCTCAACCAGGTCTTGTCCATTCTGGAAACATGGCCGAAGAGCTATTACTTTGCCCCAACTACTAAAGTAACTCTATTACCCTTCCTTACACACTCGCAAAATTCAGATTTCCCCCACTCTGTTTACCCTGCCCCGTGACATTAAATTTGCCATAGCTCTGCACATGATCTCACAATTACATTATGTCCTACCTTGAGAAAAGAATTTTTCATAGAACTTAATAGAGGTAAATTTAAATCCATTGTTTGTGGCTTTTGGTTTAGGTTCACATTATATTAATAAATATTTACTCCATTACCTAATACCAATCACTGCTAAGGGGATTAGGAGCAGAGTGGCAATACCCTGAACTTTCCACTGATTGATGGGAGTGTATGTATCATTTAACTGCATCAACTAATGCAGGAGAGGATTCTTTCTCTACCAGGATGTAGTTAAGACATTTGACATTAGGCCTATTCCTTTCAGTAAATATATTTTTGGTTGAAAAGTAAGATAGATGTACTAATGAAGCTGACCTTAATAATAAGTTATGGGCTTAAAAGAAAAATTTACTAAGGGCTTACTGAAAAGCCATTAGCTACTTTGCCCTGCTGAAGAGAAAAGCTGGGAGATTAAGAACAAAAAAGTTAAAGCCAAGTCATACATAATTGAATAGAATCCAAATCCTTCATAATGCATGCCTCTTTCAGAATATTTATAGAATACAGACTCTCTCGGAATACTTTCCAAAGGTTAAAAAAAATTAGTTAAACTTAATTTGAAATTATGTCAGTGGGAGAGAAAGATTATCTGGATTAGTTAAAATGTTCAGTTATAGAATTTAATCTTAAAAGTGCAGTTTTAATAGCTTTTAATAGAATAGCAGAATAGCTTTCGAAATATTAACAAGTACAGATCTTGTCTTACTAAGAATAATTCAGCCATAATTTATGTATTACATGACAGCGAGCATTGTCAAATATCTTATTAAAACAAACTGGTCTAAACTCAACTAGTCATTTTTAAATTGTGATTGTCATCAATGTTGCTAAGAAACTCTTATAACTTAAAGTAAACTTTATCTCATCCTAAAGAGAATTACTCTAAAAATAGAATGTCTTCATTCATTTAACAAATATATATTGGGCATCTATGAGGGACAGTCACTGGGGATATAATGTCATCTTTGTCTCCCTGCTCTTGAGGGGCCACAATCTAGGAGAGACAGATGCTCAAACAAGGTTGCAGAAATGTGATGAGTACCAAATGCTAGGGAAGCCAGAGGAAGAAAAGCACAAAGGTACAGATAGAAAAGCAGACTCTCCCACTAGACTGTAAGTTTTAAACCTTGATAAGAGCAATATAATTTCTATCTTTCCTTCTTCAGCAGCCAGCACAAAGTCCAGCATGGAGACTCAAGAAACATGTGTTAGACAAACCAACTCTTCATGGTGCAGTCAGACATCATTGTGGAGATGGTATGTGAGCAAATTCTAGAGGAAAATGAGTTCTCTAGGCAGACAATTTTTTGAAAAGACAGGAATGACAAATGCAAAGACAGACATGGATGTCAGTGAGAAGTCAAGCCCTTCAGCATGGTTAGAACGAGGGCAGTGGAATAGGAGGAGGCTGGAGAGGCAGGCTAGAGGCATACATAAAGAGTTTTGATGCTATGGCCAAGGAGTTTAGATGTATTCTGCAGATAACTTGGGATGCCAGGGAATTTCAAGGATAATTAGATTTTTTTTTTAGAAAAATATAATATCAGAAATGTTCTGAAAGTTCCCCGGAGGTACCGGACCAAGTCAGCAGTAGTGGCATAAAAATAAATTAACCAATTGAAAAGATGATGTAAAATAGTCAAGGACCTGGCGGACAAATGAGTACTTACTTTTGTGGGAGAGGGGGTTGCTCTGGATGTGACTACAAAGACCTTTGTTGGCAAATGGGAGATATAAGATAAAGAAGAGATTCATGGTGGAAGGAAAAAGAGAAAGCAAATTCAATTTTGAAAATACTGAAACACAGAAGCTTATGGGAAATATAGGTGACCATATCTTCAAAGGTAGTTGAGAATTATAATAAAGAACTCAAAGCAGCAGACAGTTAGAGGTGTAAGCTAATAGCTGAAGGCAAGACTGCAAAAGAGAAAATATGTAACACGAAGAAAGTTCCTGTATGTCACTCTAAACAGCTCCATCATTTAAGGGACTGCAGAGGCGTGCGACTTTATTGTCTCTTTCTACCTCCATAGTTATAGCTCTGTGCTAAAATATATTTGGGAAGACAAACCCTAATGCTGAGATTTTTAAATATACTTAGTGCTGGGAGAAGATCGATTGCTACTGAAATCTACTAGCCTCTTGTAGCACAAGACCCAGAAAGCTCCCTTGGCATTATGCTGAAAACAAATCAGGCAAATGATTGGAAAATATGATGAGATTTCATTTACTTTAACAGAAACTGCTGGATTTGTTATTTTAAGTAAGGTCTTCAAGTTACTTAAGAGATGAGGTCTTTCAAATAGTGATGGATTTTTAAAAAATCAATTATTCATTTTATAAATAAGCACTTTGGGAATTATGTGGAAGATTTAGGGGAAAACCAGGACCTGGAGTCGGTTTAATCAAGGAAAATGACCAATACAGCTTTTGAAATACGTAAGACATAGTTGCCCTTTATCTAGATTAATTTAGTACAAGGTTCCCCCTGGTGTTCAAAAGTAGATGTAGCAACCCAGATCCAAATCTTTGCATTCCTGTTTCATATAATAATCTGTGTTTTTCAATAGCTTCCGGACTCTTTCAGGAAAGGAAATCTACTCATTTTATTCCCCTATTATATTCCCTATACAGTATTAATAGTTATATCGTATATGTCAATAGTTTAGTTTTATTTGTTTGTGATCAGTGTTTGTTCTCCTTACCATCCATTCCATTTACATTTCTGGATACTGCTCAAAAGGAATAGACACTATTTAAGAAGGAAAGGAAGAGAAGGAAATTTGCATCCACTCTGTGGCTACCATGCACCAGGCACTGTCTTCCTTCCTTCCTCCCTCTCTCCCCAGTGGCAACATGTGTAATGAGAACGCACCGTTCTAGGTGCTGAGGTACAACGGTGAACAAGATGAAAAATCCTTGCTATCGTGGCACTTAGATTCTGGTGGCAAAGACAGACAATAAACAAACTCTTAAAATAAAAACATAAAGAATACCCAGCAGTGATAAGTGCTACAGGTGCCAAAGAGACACAAGAAGTCAGGGACACCCTCTCTGAGGAGAAACCTGAATGAAATGAGAAGTGAGCCAAGAGGATATCTGGAGGTTCGACATTCTGGCCGAGAGAATAGCTGGTGTAAAGTCTCTGGTATATTCCAGAAGCCTCAGGGAGGCGAGTGGCTGAGCACAGTGACCAGAGAGTGAGGTAGGAGAGGGTTGATAACAGGAGAAAAATGTGATCCAACTTCCATGTTAGAACGATCACTCTGGCTACCGTGTGAAAAGCAGGTTATCTGGGAGGCAAAGGTGAAAGCAGGGAGACCAGCTGGGCGGGAAGAGACGACAGCAGCCTAGACATTGCTGGGAGGGAGAGAAGTTAGGAGAAGGAGCTGCACTGAGATATGTTTGCTAAAGACATTTGCTGAAGGATGAGGTGTGGGATGTGAGAGAAAGGAAGGACTAAACGATGATTCCAAGGTGACACAACTGGGTGACCGGAGATGGAGAGCAGTGGAAAAGGGGGAAATCAAGAGTTTGACTTGGGATGTCTTCAATTATTACAGAAGAACTCAAAACACTATTCACTAAGTATTAGGCACAGTTTAGAGACTACAAAAAGAGAGAATCAGAGATATAAAATCAAAGCAAGTGTGTGGACAGTCCCTCTGTCTCCAAAGGTTATGGCCTTTCCACTCTCCAAGGCTCTGTCCAGATGCCATCTGGCCACGGGGCTGGGTGCACCTCTGAGACACACTATGGTCTTACAGGACAACCCAACTCAAATCACTCCAGTCCCCTTCAGAAATATGGCCTCATCTTTCCTCATTAGAATTACCCATTATAATTGACACTTTCCTTGATACTTTGAAGCCTTACCTATATTTTTTTAGGGAAGGTAGGTCAATACAGGGTTAAGAACATGGGCTCTGGAGGAGGCCTCCTGGGTTCCAACTCTGCTTCTGCTAGCTATGAGATCTGCACGCTCTTCCTACTCTTATTTTATGAAATTATAAAATCTCATCAGGGAAATGGTAGTTTTACACCCAAATAGTTTGTGAAATATTACCAGGACACATTGTTACAGGGAAGCGCTCTTCTCAAAGTCTGAGAGTAACTTTGGGCTCACGCTCATCACGCCCTGAATAGAAAACATCAATGACCTAATCTATTACCTCAGACCATCAGCCACATGTAATGCGATCCTGTGTTGCAGTGTTCTGGCGAGACTGGCTTTGTCTTGTTGAAGCAGACGATCCAGGGAACCCTTGGAGGCTAACTCCATGACCAACATTCGAGGACGAACCCCAGCTGCCAGCAAAGATATTAAGCTGGGATGGTGGAGGTGGCAAAGCACCACCAGCTCCTGCAAAGTCAAGAATCATTTCAGAGTCACAGACAATCACCTTTTACCCAAGTGTCTCCTTCCTTAAGCCCATCAACACTTGGAGCACAGTTTTCCCTGAGTGACTGGACTACAGCACACTTTCCATTTCTTCTTTGAGCTTTTTTACATTTTCAACATTTTCAGA
Source organism: Mesoplodon bidens (assembly GCF_964165515.1). Taxonomy (NCBI): domain Eukaryota; kingdom Metazoa; phylum Chordata; class Mammalia; order Artiodactyla; family Ziphiidae; genus Mesoplodon; species Mesoplodon bidens. The sequence continues at coordinate 55,558,428 of NC_138167.1, forward strand.
ATTAAACCACTGGTTTTGCAACCATATTCTGAATTAAAATTTTAAGTTCTCTCTTTCCGTTTGCTCTGCCTTATCAGAACATTTAATGCTAGGACAGGACATACATTGTGGCACACTAATAGGTCATGTCAGTCTTACCTACTGAATCCTCCTTAGCCACAGAATCCTTCTCAGCCCAACATCCTAAGCAGCCACTACTAATCAACAGCACGTTGAGGCATGTGAGGTACAACCTGCCTATTATCTCTGGTTTAATGACTAGAGAGTTTTCTGGAGAGAAATGCCTAAGTCTAAAGAAATGTATGGCATTGCCCCTGCCTGAAAACTCTCTAATGACTTCCTGTTACTTTTATTGGGTTGGCCAAAAAGTTCGTTTGGGTTTTTCCACAAGGTGTTACAGAAAAACCCAAACGAACTTTTTGGCCAACCCAATAGATTAAGATCCCATGCACTTACACAGCCTTCGTGGCCCCTGACCTGATCTGCCTTAGCCCATCTTTCAAACGTCATCTCCTTTCTCTCTCTTCCTTATTCACCACCTTTCTGCCACACTGGTGTTCATTAAATCCCCAGCACCACACACACCCGGCTCCTTCCTTCCAGCCACAGAGCCTTTGCCCTTGCTGATCCCTCTGCCTAGAAATCCCTTCACCCTTCACACAGCTAAAGGCTTCTTGCCATTCAGATCTTAGCTCAAAACTCTTACTTCCTCAGAGTGACCTGTCTTGGACCACCCTTACTAAAGAAAGCAATCACCAGGTGCAACAACCTCTCTCTAATCCAAGAAGTTAGCTGGAACAGAGAGGTCTCCAATCTGATTCCTAGGCCACATCTTGTGAGACTTTACAACCTGTTTCATGATACTATTGTTTTGAATTCCATACACATTATTCTGTATATTTCACTCTACTCTGAAACTGTATTTAGTTGAAATTTATAGCTTATGTGGTATTAAACTGATGCATGTTTTAAATTATGATTTCTGCAGAAGCTCTGTTTCTTGACAACCAGCTTCAAAAGATGAGTATCAGTGCCAACTGCATTTATCAGGAAACTGATGTGTGAAGAATTCTGCAAGCTGAAGAATAAAGGCTCAACACTCTGAGAGGGGATTTTTCAAGAACACGGGCTTCAGACTGCAATCATACTTCCTTAGTAGGTAAAAATCTTTTTTTCTTCTATGTCTGATTAGCTCAGTTGGCTAAAACTGATGAGAACAAGTCAAGTTAGCTTTGTTTTCTTTCATAAGCACAGACTGGAGCCTAATCCAAATTTCCTATCCTAGAAAAACAGCTCACTGATTGCAAAGAGAAAGGAACAAAAAGAGTGTAACAGATCAGCCCAGATTCATGACCGCAGGTAGAATGACCCTTAAAATGCAGCACTGAACACTGAAGGGTTTTCCTTTCCTTTCCTTTTCTGTTTTTCTAAAGAGGGATATTACATACACTCTATTGTTTCTATTTCTTCTACCATTTCCTCGGTTCACCTAGCTGCCCATACACTAATCAGTCCCATAAACCTTTCTAGTGTTCTGATTTCCAACAAGGTTCCCTGAGCACATTACATAAAATTTGAAACATACTGAAGACTAATGATCAAGACTGGAAAATTACAATTAATACAACAAACTGCCTACAGATAGAAAGAGATTGTGCTCAGATTTGGTTCACTGACTTGTAAAATATTATATACAAAATATTTATTAGCTTATTCCTAGAGCTACAGTGTAATTTTTGGTGCTAATAATCAAAATTACTCCAGGATATTTTACCCAGACATGAAATTATTTTCATTATTCAGAGTAACTAATATATTGCAACTGTATTTTTTATATATATATATAAGTTATTTAGATTCAGATTCAGGCACAATTTTTTTTAATAAATCAAGAAAAATATAAGAATGAATAGATTCAAAAATATGGTTGAGTTCTGGTGTAAGACTGCAGAAGTCACATGGATTTTATCTCTCCTCTCACCCTGTCCCTCTCACTCATTCCTACTGTTAGGAAAGACTCAGAAAAAAGAAATAAATCCCCACCAGTATTCAAAACAAGAGAGGGTACTGGAGTGACCACTCTTGGTTATGCATTCAATCAACTTTCACTCTTCCTAACTGTACCCTGACTTTTGCTGAAGTATCCAACCCTCAGCCAAGCAGCCCATGAACTTTAAGGGGAACTGACCCCAATCTCAGCTTCAGGGAAAGGGGGGGATATTTTAAATAATACCCTGCTCATTATCACAGTGATTGGTTCAATAACACAGGCCTAAGCCAATCAGCAACGGTACTGCCCTGAACATTGGTGCTTGCCGAGAAAAGAACGTGTGACTTAACTGAGGCCAAGAGAAGTTTTTAAATGGACTACTGTTGTATGGATTTTGGGTTCTTTGAATTACAAAAATGTGAAAAAGGTACCCTCTTTTCTTCTGTGCTTGTAAAGCCTGGAACAAGAATTCTCAGAATACTGTCTTTGTTTTTCAACAGGAGAAACCTATTTCACTCCATAAAGAAAGGACAAAAGTAGGATTTCATAACTAAACTCAAGTAAACTTTGAGGGAAAATATGGTAATTACAAATGCATGCAAAACAAGAGTTCCAGGAGATTAACAATGTATGATTTAATGTAATAATATTGTTGCATTTCTTACTTGTCTTAACAGTCTAAGTGATGTATGTTTATTAAAAATCTTCACAGCCACTTCTTCTCCTTCATAGGATGCTCGATAAACAGATCCAAAACTGCCGTCACCTTTTGAAAAGAAAGTACAAAGCACTTAGGTTAATCTGTGCAAGCAGAAAAACTCAATAAATTGTATCTTTTGTAATTATATCTGTTTCAAAGAGAAATATGACCCACTAGTTTCACTGAATCAAGTCTCCTTTAATGTTTTCTCTTCCTTCTTCTACTCCATGAACTAAGATGGAGTTTCAGGGGGAAACGAAGGCTATAGTAACAGTTAAGTATTGGATTCAAAATAGGATTGGGCAAATAGAAGAAGGAAAAGAGAAGGAAAGCAAGTGGAGGGGGAAGGGAGACAAGAAGAGATGGAGACTTAAATAATAGACATATCCTGCTCTGATTCCCTTCAATCTGAACAACTAGTGACAACAAAGAAAAAATTTAATGAGCAGAGAAACGAAATACACTCTAGGGAAACATAAAAATTTCAGGTGGGAGTAGTAGAGTTTTCTAATTTTTTAAAGCCCTTCCCTATTTCATAATCACTGCCATATTAAATTGGAGTATGGGCTGTCGTACCCTGCAGGTAACTAAGAGCAAAAATAAGGTTAAGGACTGCTATTGTGTACTTGTGACAGAAAGGTGTGAAAAAAATGACAAATAATACCACTGAAGTATCTTTTATTGTGGCTCTCTGGAAAAATAGTCCCTCAAAGAGGAAATGTACCCCCTCTCATAACTCTTCAGATAGACAAACAAAACCCCATATATGTGTATTTTAAAATATTCAGTTGACCCTTGCACAACACACAACATGGGGTTAGGAATGCAGAAGCCCCGAGTGCTGTGGAAAATCTGCACACTGCTGTCTCTGCCTCAAAAACAAAGGAACTGAAAAATGTCTCACCCAAGGAAAGGAAGCTGAAACAGTTTGGATACAATCAGGACTCAAACCCTAGTTCTTTTGATTTCACACACTATAATCCCTAATTGAACACAAACTTTTCCCTACATTTAGTTAAAGATCTGTAAAATAAAAATACAGGTACTATATTTATTGAAAAAAAATTGCAGATAAGTGGACCCATACTGTTCTAATCTGTGTTGTTCAAGGGTCAACTGTATTTACAAAAACAAGTCTACTAATATTCACAAATCTATTAATATGTGTCATATTAGTCACTGCCTAATAGTAACTGCTATCTGGGAAGGAAAGGGTTAATAACTGAAGCCCTAAAATTCACTCCTGTCCCACAAAGAAAATGCGGAAGGGAGGGAGATGAATGACCTCCCCCAGATCATCCCAGCATAAAGATACCAGGGTGTTTCTGATTGTAAAATGTTTTTAGAAGGACTTATCTGATTTGTTCAGATCAGTGGTTCTCAACTAGGGTGACGTTGCTCCCTATCCCCAGCCCCCACCTTTGACAGTGCTTGGAGACATTTTTGATTGTCAAATCTGAGACAGGGGTGAGGAGATACTACTGACATCTAGTGGTTAGCGGCCAAGGATGCTGCTAAACACCCTGCAATGCACAGGATACCCCTCATAATAAAGAATTATCAAGTCCCAAACAGCATCAGTTCAGAGGTTGAGAAACCCTGACCTAGATTGCTTTTTGTATAATAAATAAAAATGGAATTTATGAGTTTATGGGAAATGGGGCTAGAGAATGGGGAGTACTCTTATAAACATTTTCCTATCTTCATAATTAAAGAATATAAAACACAGGTGCTTTTGAAGGTGGTCAAAAGGTACAAACTTCCAGTTATAATGTAAATAAATACTAGGGATGTACTGTACAACATGATAACTACAGTTAACACTTCTGTAGGCTATGTATGAAAGTGGTTAAGAGAGTAAATCCTGAGAGTTATCACAAGAAGAAAAATACTTTTTTCTTTTTCCTTTATTTTTTATATATATGCAATTATGGATGTCAACTAAAGCTACTGTGGTAAGCATTTCACCATACATGTTAAGTCAAGTCATTATGCTCTACACCTTGAACTTATACAGTGCTATATGTCAATTACATCTCAATAAAACTGGTGGAAAAACACAGGTGCTTCAAAAATGAACTTTTTGAACATTTCTACATAACATTGCTCAAAACGTGTCCATTAATCTGAAACACAACTTAGTGCACTAAAAGGGTATATTTTGGGGAGCTGTATCTGATGGCTTGAGACTCTTTCAGAGAAAGAAAATAGTATGTCTGGTACTTGCCTGTATCTTTCAAATCACAAGTCAAGTTTGGTGTTGGTTAAGGTCTAAGATTCAGTGTTAACAATTCAGCATTTTGCATTAGCCTACTATTACTAATATATTCACTCCCAGAGTGCAAAGGCATTTAAAATCATTCAAAATTTCCCAATCAATGTAAAGAATAAAGGTACAAAGGAGGTTATTTACCCCTACATGTCATATCCCAAATTTTGGACATTGTTTGTTAATAATATTAATATCCTGACACATCGTCTAGTCATTCTCTCTGTGGAAATTTAATTAAAATAAAATGTATACACACATAACAACAACAAATACTCCACTTAAATACTGTACATTAAATCAACTCAATACTCTCCATAGCTCCCAAGTATTCTCAAGAATGTTTAGAACTTGAGTATATCACCAATTTAATGCTTCTGAATTTTTAATCTCAAATTGGCTTTTTGGGAATATTTTAATGAAAATTTATGATTGTCATACTTAGCAACAAAATT